>NW_004797288.1:44565-46632 GCF_000002075.1 Aplysia californica | reverse complement strand
CCCCCCTCTATCTCTCCCTCCCCCTTTTATGTGTATCAAACACTCATACTCACATTTGTGCTCTGGTATAAAATAAGTTGATCAAGCTACTACGATCAATAAAGCAATTTTTAAAAGGCTAGTTATGGTTTCACACTTGCCATCGCATCCAACTTCTTCAGCAATCTTCTTCCATTCCACATTCACATAATTCCTGTTGCTGTAGTCAGGGCTTGTCTTGTCATACAGTGGTCCTCTCAGCGGCATTCAATGGCGCTTCATCCATTTTGGTTGTTTTTTTAAAACTCATTATTACTCGTAGTGTAGATCAAGAACTAAGTGACAGATTTGAACACAGTTGCTATAAGATTTTAAGCAGTATTTTGTTGAACAAATGTGGCCTGAAAGGGGCGACAAAATTTAGTGCACAGCTAAAGCACAACGCTGCACGTTTTTTGTTGCGCCCAGGAAGCGTCTGTGGGGAGAGACAGTGGCTAGCAAGTAACTTCCACGCTGTCTTCAGTAGCGCATTTCTTGTCTAAATTTTTGCCGCTGCAAAATGGGGCCTCCAAGCAGCGTCCAAGTGGCTGTGGCGTCCCAGCTGCGCCCGCTCTTCCTGCACGTTTACGATGCGTAGTCTCGAGTTCTGTCTATGAGTTCTCACAACACCTTTGTCACAATGCAAGATGCTCGTCTGACACGGCTGTGGCGACATGGCGTGAGGAAACGCTTGTGAGAACTCGCTTGGTTTCGTATTTTTACACGGGTAGTGGAGTGCTCTGGTATGGTTTGTTCCTTCTTTTCTATCAAACATCTATTGCCTCGTATCTCATTTTCTTTTGTCACCCTCTCGTTACCCCTTATCTTCGGCATTTGTATGACTTTTTATTCTTTTGACTGCTGTCGTAGCAACTCAATTTTTATGCACTGGTTAGTCGTACAGTGGTTTATTCCTTCATGTATTGTTAAATGCGTTCAAAATCTTTTAGACAAATTAAATCTATAGCGCGTTAATACGAGTACGTTGATCAAACTCTTGCAGGAGCTGAGGAATGCTTTTGACTATGCTGGTTTCCCTCGCCTTCTCCTGTCGGCTGCTGTAGGGGCCAGCAAATATACTATGGATACAGCTTACGAAGTAAACATTATCTCCAGGTGCACGTCCATTTTTAACCCCTTTTGTCTTTGTTTTAATGTTTGGTTGTGGTTGGGTTTTTCAGAGTGGGGTGGGGGGGGGGGGGATTTCTAATATTCTGCAGGCACCCGCCTTGATATGCTTTTTTTTCATTATCATTCTGTTTTGGGGAGGGTTTGATTAACAAAGCTTAATGAAATAATTGTACATGAAGATATTGAAATTTAGTTACTTCCAGTCAGTGTCGTTGGCTCTTATTGCGGACCTGTTTTTATGACTCGTCCAACAAGCTTTCTCGTTAAAATGTCAGTCGTGTATGTCCTTGCTGTGAGTTGGGTTTTTTTTTTCTTGTTTACAATATATCGCTTAGCTCTCGAGATGCTCATTTATACGCCACTATATAACCATTGCTACTTTACTCTTTAAGAAGTTCATAAAGTCTGTGGAATAATGAAGCTCCTTATCAATACACTGAGAAGATGGGAGTTCGAATCCTAAAATCAGATTTATTTATTAAGTACATGTACCTCCATTAGTATGGTGGGATGATGCTTCCCATTCAGCCAGCGTTGGCCCGACAGACAGGATCGAAGCAGTTGTCCACCTCCTGAAAGATCAAAATAGAATGGGGGGGGGGGGGGCAAAGAGAGAGAGAGAGAGAGAGAGAGAGAGAGATTTTTGTTAACTGACTGGTGTTACGTTACTGTGCTGTTATTTTAGAGAGAGAGAGAGAGAGAGAGAGGAGAGAGATACGAAAAGAGAAAAATGTAGAGACAAAGAGAGAAAGAGACAGATTAAGGAGCTGGGGGGGGGGCGTCTACACCTGAAGGTTATCTCGCTTATTAGGCCGTCGAATTTTACCAAACGTCACATAGATCTATATAACATTCACAGTAAGCAGTCTTAAAATCCGCAATCAAATTGCAGAAAAAAGTTTCTTTTCCCTGGATACG
>NW_004797288.1:40813-44465 GCF_000002075.1 Aplysia californica | reverse complement strand
CGGCCATATTGGATTTTACTGACATGTCTTGCGTAATGAATACCGAACTTATTTTTCATGGGAATAAACTGTTTTTTGCATGCATGTTAACAGTTGGATCTACACAAGTTTGTAAAAAATCCGTAAAAATCCACATTCCAGACACTACCAACATTTATTATATCAATTCAACAGACATATTTTTAGTATTATCTTCTCTTCATTCTGTGAAAAGTTCATGAAGTTTGGATGAAAAATGGTGGAGTTTTCAAAAGTATAAAAGACCGCGTTTTTGAGAAAACGGGCGATAAAAGTGGCACAAAAACATGCCTGGTATGGGAATAAATGAGGGTTCTAACGCTATGAAATAGTTGAAGGACAGGATAAAGCTCAATATGCCTATAACTCAAAATCCGTAATTTTCAGCCGAATCGGGACTTTTGGGGTATAGTCCCCCCCCCACTGAAGGTATAAGACGACTTGAAAATTTCGAGCTGTTCTTTCTCAGCGTCACTACGAAGGTTGTAAACGCATTTCTAACATTTGCAAACAAGATTTATATATTTATATCTTGTTCGCAAATGTTAGAAATGCGTTTACAACCTTAGTATATATATATGAAGGCTGATGATACGAAACCCTCTTTGTGGCACCTGCACGAACCAATCATGTTGACAGTGACGTAAAACATTAAAATTTCTTTCTTCTACCAGCAATCTGGACTACGTTTTGCTCATGAGCTACGACTACAACGGCGTCTGGAACCACAAAACTGGCCACTTGAGCCCACTGTACAGCCCATCGCAGCCCGTTGGAGACGACAAATATAACAATGTCGTAAGTTCAAGATTTTAACTTTTAGGTTTTACTGCGGACAGGCATATCTTGTACATGTGATACCTAGCTTATGTTAGCGGGAGCAGAGACGTGCTATCAAAATTGTTTCACTAAAGCTTTCCTAGTGCGTGGGGTCTTTTCTGGGGAAAGTGGTCCTGTCTACGGCATAACAGTTTGGACTCGGAAGTGCGTTCAGAGCTCTGCATCGAGAACGAGCTTCTGTTCAACTGAGCTTCTGTTCTGGTAGGCCTGTAATGGGAATTTGAATAGTGTTCTCGAAATTCTAACAGCGTGCTCGAGTTGATGCGCAGAAAAAAATATTTCTGAACAATATTTAGTTTATCATCACTTGTGAAATTTAAGTGTTTTATTAGGAACATAGATTGAAATCTAGATCGCCCATATCGGCAGCCTCTGAATGTATTGTGCGTCTTATGGTTAGGTTGTATCTTGCTCAAAGATTAGTAATTGTTAGCACAAAGCGCAACTAATGTGTATATATATATATTATGTGAGGATTGAAACAAGACTTTTCCTTTTTTTTCATTGAATAATCTTTTCCCGTTGCAGGACTGGTCTGCTAGGGAGTGGGTCAAACGTGGATGCCCCAGGGAGAAGCTGGTGATAGGTATTCCTACATATGGTCGCTCCTTTACCCTGGCGGATCCCAATAACAATGGTATCGGAGCCCCGATCTCTGGCGCAGGAAAACCGGGACAGTTTACTGGCGAGGCTGGGATCTTGTCTTACTATGAGGTAAGGAATGCGAGATATGGAATGTGAGCCAGCGTCTCTGATGTAATGATTAGCACTTTTCACCTTTGCTTTCAGAAGGTAAGAGGGGGCTCTCGTGGCCTAGAGGTTAAGGTGTTGGCCTCTCATTCAAAAGGTCCCGGGTTCGAATCCGGGTAGCGACCGAAAAAAATTCTTCTCTAAATTTGTCTCCTTTCACCTCATTTCCTGCTCTCTAGCAATGTTCTGTCGTCTGCTTTCGTCTCCTCTTTCTGCCCCCACCCCCTCACCTCCGTTGCCCCTTCCTCTGGGCTTCTGATTCTTTCTGCAGCCTTTCTACTGTTACTCCTTCGCTTCTTCTTACTGCTGTCTTTCAGCCACACCCCTGTTCTTCTGGTAGGAAAGATCTACACCTAGCCTTCTCGGACAAGGGCGAAAAATCTCGGAGGGCTAAAATCGATAAGAGTAGGCTTCGGCCGCCACCCGGGCAAAATTCAAAATTTCCTACCAACTGAAAATATTAGGTGTCCCGCGCGCTCATATGACCGTATGCAGTTGCGAGCGCCGTAAAACACTTTACAAAAACAAACAAGAAGGTAAGAGTTCGATTCGCTACCGTCTTTCTGCTGTATCATTCTCGGCCCGGGTTGACCCTTAATGAACTCGCGCCTCTTAACCGATGTAAATTGTATCGATGGCGGCGTAACGTCTTTATTTTGAAATTGTTATCACTGGGGGTTTTGTGCTTTCTGAGGGGGTGCGGTGGCGGAGCGGTACGTGCGCTCGTCTCCGAAGCGGAAAGTCCAGGTTCGATCCTCGGTTCGGACACGGAATTTTTTCCCCCACCCAGCAGTAAATGGGTACCTGACTTAGAGTTGGAAGTAAATGCGGTGTGGAAAGGGAACTGGCCACCCTACCACAGTATGCCGAAGGCCCAGGAAGTTATCTAACTAACGAGGCAATCCCTATGTCTGAATCGGATGCAGGAACAACTTTACTTTTTCAAAGTGCTTTTTGCATTAAAATATATGATCCACAAGGGGGGGGGGGGCAAGATGTAATTGGAATTTAATCAAGGTGACCGACAAGGTGAACACGAGGTTTCTTATCAGTTAGTCCTTGGGTAGCTTCAGAGTAGAAACGTGGAGCTGTTGGTTTTCGCACCATGTCATCATAACTGAAGCTTACTCTTCAATCTGAACAGTGCAGATCGTTGCACAATCCATGTTTGCATGCACGCACGACCATTTGCACAATTTTGCTTCGTTCATTGGCCTTTACATTCGATGGCACGGACAATCATCTTCCATTAGTTAACGACTTGTGTATTTTCAAGTAGCAAGATACGGTGATGTTGCCATTGAGAGAACATAGCAATCTACCTCTTTTTGCTCCAGTGTCCAACCTGATGTCAACATTCCTTTCCCAGATATGTCAGCTGTACAGTGGCGGCCAGATAATCTATGTGCAGGACCAGAAAGTTGTTTACATGGTTCAGGGAGACCAGTGGGTGGGTTTTGAAATCAAGTACACGGTCTCCGAAAAGGTAAGATTACTAGTTTCCACTGGCTTTTTCATGACCTGCTTCTTTCAGCTTCATTTTCTCTCCCTCCCCCCTCCCCAACCCCTCTCTCTCTCTCTCTCTCTCTCTCTCTCTCTCTCTCTCTCTCTCTCTCTCTCTCTCTCTCCTCTCCCCCACTCCTCCTCCCCCCTCCCACCACCCACCCCTGCTCTAGTATATTTATCATTCGACCATTGATGTTCTCTCATTCTTCACATTTTCTCTCCCTCCCCCCTCCCCAACCCCTCTCTCTCCCCCTCTCCCCCACCACAGTGGGAGGTTGGCGGGTGCTCTGGTGTGGTTTACTTCTTCTTTCCTATCAAACATCTATCGTCTTTATCTCCCCTTCTTCTTTTTTATGTTTGTTACTCTCTTGTAACACCTATAATCTTCAGGCTCTCATATTATGACCTTTTACAGTTGCGAGCGCCGTAAAACCTCTACTACTTCAATCTTTCGACCGTTGATATTCTCTCACATTTTCTCTTCCCCCCACCTCTCTCTCTCTCTCTCTCTCTCTCTCTCTCTCTCTCTCTCTCTCTC
>NW_004797288.1:31063-40713 GCF_000002075.1 Aplysia californica | reverse complement strand
CCAAAAAAACCGGAATGGGGCCGGGAGTATAATCGATTTCGTAATTCAATTTCACAAACCCCTAATTTCACAATTGCGACAGTGCCGTTAAAAAATACCAACGCCAAATGCCACTTTTTGACTCCAAAGACTCCGCCTTTGAAATAACCTTGATTTGCAACTCACTCCTCAAACTAAAACTCAACCTGTTCTGTTTTTCAGGTGGACTATATCCTCCAAGGAGGATTTGCTGGTGCTATGGTTTGGGATTTTGACCTCGATGACTTTTCGGGCAGGTTTTGCGGGGATGGAAGGTACCCGCTCATAGAGCATATCAGTAACAAGCTTCAAAACACTTTTCGATGGTGACAGGTTCTTTCTTTTCTCTGAAGATGACCTACTGGAAAATGTCTTCATGGAATGTCTCTTTCCGAAAATAAAAAAACACATTGTATGACCTATTTAGATTGTTTTGTGTTGGTTGAAAGGCGATAGTCAATTAGAAAACTGCATGTCTACTTTCCATTGTCCTTTGCTCTTTCTTCGCTCCAAATGACTTCTCCAATCGATCTTTAAATGCAGGTTCTTTTTTTTTTACGACCCCAAGGACGCAATTTAGAATCTTGAAGGTGGGCTTTCGACCCTGCTTGTCGAGGGGCAAACACAAATGGAGACATTCTTCCCACTCGGAGATCTAATTCGGGTCCCCTGTGTGCGACGGTGAACTTCGAACTGCAACACTGCAGATGCCCTATCGCTGTGTATATTTCTATTAACTAAATTACTAGGGTAACGCTTTTGGGCATTTGTTTAATTGCACCTCGCTGTGGTACTGAATTGCGTGTGCAATCTTATGATGGGTGGATACAATAAAATTGAATGAAGAGATGGATCTTGTATGTAACATTCCTGCACACAGACGCAAGGGCAAAGACACGGTATGACTGGTGACTGCACGCTAGACATTAGAACTAAACAAAATATTCAGCGACACTGGCAAGAAACTGCATGAAGATACGGTATTGTTGAAAGAGAATTCACTTTTATTCAAGACAAGATATGTTGGGTCTTGGTGTTTTTGGTTTTTGTTGGGGGGTTTTCGTCTCGTCTCAATATCTATATCTACCTATCGTTCCCCCAAAATTTTCTTCGCATACTCTTTCCATAGTGTCCATGTTGTCTGTCTCCGCCTGTCTGTCTCTGGTGTCTGTCTCTCTTGTGTCTGTCTGTGCCTCTGTCTCTGGAATGTCCCCCCCTCTCTCTCTGTCTCTCTGTCTCTGTCTCTCTCTGTCTGTCTGTCTGTCTGTCTGTCTGTCTGTCTGTCTGTCTGTCTGTCTGTCTCTGTCTGTCTCTCTCTCTCTTCTCTCTCTCTCTCTCTCTCTCTACTCTGGGACTGTCTCTGTCTCAGTCTTGTTTGTTTCTATCTGCCTGCCTGCCCGTCTCTCTCGTGCACACACATTCGCACACGTACACACTCGCACACATACACACTCACACCGACACTCACACCGACACTCACACCGACACTCACACCGACACTCACACACACACACACACGGACGGACGGACACACATACAGACGCGCATACAGACACGGACAGACACACGATCTAGAAATGGGTTTTGGAAAACCCCTTCGCTGATTACTATATTACATTATACAAGCTTCAAAAGAAAGTAGGCGTTGACAATGCGTTTGATCTTACCCAAACGGGTTTTTAATAAATGAAGCTGCTGTGTAACTGAAAGTTTGTGTGTTTAAATTGCGAAATAACACGCGCACAAACACGTGCGCATACAATCATTGCGTAGAAGCGCGCGCACGCGCACACGCACACGCACACACACGCACGCACACACACACACAGGCACATGTATATAAATGTACAAACGCACGCACAGCATAAACACCAGCATCAACCCATAAAAATTAGTTATCGCGTCTTTCTGCCTCTCAAACGTTTTAGAAAACCTCCACTCTCAATCCATCGGACCTCTGGTAGCTTACGTTGTACCAGCCAATGCATTAAGAGGACTTGAAATTCAAAATTGCATAGTTGTTGGAACATACGTAATTGTTGAACCATCGGTGGTTTTGTCTTATCTTGCTCCCCCTCTTCTCGCGCGCACGCACGCACGCACACACGCACGCATACACGCGCACACACACACGCACGCATACATGCACACACACACGCACGCATACATGCACACACGCTCGCATACATGCACACACGCTCGCATACATGCACACACACACATAAACACGCATACATGCACACACACATAAACACGCATACATGCACACACACACACACACTGGGTCATAAACACGCATACATGCACATTAACGCGCGCACACATAAACACACGCGCACACACATACACTAAATAACCGTATCGCATTCATATGCTTTCAGGGTGTATTGCAAAAAATAAAAGTTGTTTCAGATAAAGGACAATTTTTAGCTTGTTATTTTTATGGCTAGACTAAAAGTAAAAACTAAGCATTAAACGTGGTTTAAAAATACAATCAGCTGCCTTGCAATTTACGAACATAAATTGAGTATTGAACTAATGACATTTCGAACTCCATGACGTGACCGTTATCCTGCTCTGTACTTCTCTTTAAGCCCCGTGTCCACCAGACAAGAAACTGACCGACCGTTTATAGACCGTCTCTCGGGAACTGAGTTGAAATGGAGTAGCCGTTTTTTAGTTTAAAAATCTATGAAAATTCCGTTGAGCTGTGACTACCAAAACGACACGCCTCCCTACAAAAGACGTGTCGGTTAGAACACCGCATTTGGCATTTTTAGGCCCCCTGCACATATACGTCCCAAACTGTCAGTTCGGAATGGAAAGGCAAACCTGGCGGCAGAACCGCGTATGTTGACGAAAAACTGCTAGGAAAAAAAAGTTAAAGCGGGAGGCCGAACCGAACCGGCGGTTTCAACGTGTGGATTTTCTTAATACAGTTCAGCACGTTCCGTCGACGACAGCTTTTCTGACATTGCTGGCCTAGCCGGGCTAGGGACACGGTGACACGGATGGGGTTCATCATATTAACAAAAAACGCTTTTTGTTAGGTGAATATCACCATCTCCTCCCACAGCTTGTGAATGATGAGGAAAAATTCATTGAATATTTTCGAATGCAGCCTTCAACATTCAGAAATCTTCTAGACCTGTGTGAGGAAGATTTGATAAAGATGGCAACAAATTGTCATAAATTTCTGGCCTTTCTTGCACGGCAATCAATTTCTCTTCAAATCCTCCATCTTGACAAGAACAATCACTGTGATCGTATCTTTATTTAACTCCCTTGAAACATACAGACAGGAGAAGTAGTGCACGCACTTTTCGAATTTTCCTGACTGTCGCTGGCTGTTGCTGTCTGTGCCTGTCCGTGTTCAACATAGCCGGGTTGGTGAAATCATGAGCGGTTTTGGCGTGCACGCTTTTTTAGGTGTTGCTGTGACAGCAACTGACTGTCCCTGTCCGTGTCACCGTGTCCCTAGCCTTATCTTGTCACTGCCAATATCTTCAAAATCATTTTCCGCTTATAAAATCTGATTACATTTTTTAAACGAGCCACTTATTTGAAGGCCAAATACGAGCAGTTCTTCCTCATGAGCAGCATATAAAGAGCAAGCAAATCGTCATTGTCTGTTCACTCTCTGTGGTTAAACCATACGTGATGTGGATGAAGCGCCGACCCGTCGAAAGACGGTTTTGCGCGGTGGTCCGAACGCTGTTTTCAACTCAGGATAAAACCGCTCGGTTGGAATGTACATGTGCAGGGCCCCTTAACGTATAAACTGAGTGCATTCGTTTTCGTCTCCAATCCCTGTTGCCCCCAGCTTGACCTTTCTTTGTAGTTGCCGAATCATCGGGGGTTTCTCTTATTTCATCTCCGGAAACTGAGTGGACCCCTCTCGTTTTCCTCTCCTTTTTCTGCCGCTCCCACTTGGAGAGCTGAACGCGAACGTTTTATCTCGAGTTCTCTCTCGGCAAGTGATCAGATCACTAGAATTGTCTTTTTCTTCTCAATCTACAACAGTGGACTCGGTGTCACTGAACAATTCGCTCATTGCTGCAGTGCAAAACTTGTTGTTCTTTTCTCAATAATATGAGGTCCAATGAGTTTTAGGTCGTATCCAAATGTAGGAAACACATTTTTCTTCATCCCCCAAAACTTCATCCAGAAGATGATGATATTCTCCAAATTCACCTCATCGTAAAAAAAAACCCCACTGTGTCCAGTACTGTTTTGGGACGCGTTCTCTTCTTTTCATCCAAAACAACGAGTAATTGAAAAGCCTCCGTTATTGCTCAACACAGGGGTAGCAAACTCAATACAATGTTGATCTATTATATTAATGAATTATTAATTTTCACGAACGGAAAGCGAGCGGAGACAAAAACGTCACATTCGTTTCCCTCCCTTTTTTGTGCCATCAGGTAAATGGGTCAGACTGGAAACGAAAGAGAGCGGAGAGGAACAGGAATGCACTCAGTTCAAGCGTTTAGTCGGGCCGTGTGGTGACTCATTCATCAGTAATACGAAAGAAACAACAAAAAGATACTCTTTCTCTTTCATGCGGTATTTTGTTCTTACACATGCAGTGATCACAAATTTTGTAGCTTATTGATGAAGTTGTGTGAAAACGGTATCTTTGACTGTGACCTGTCGTACTAAGGCCTACCTTATTACTTAATACATGTAGTTTTATTTGTTACTCGGTCGGGTCTTACTTGGGAGTTTGAAGACAGGGGTAGGAAAAAAAAGATGGAAGATGAACTGACAGAACCATTTAGATATTCATACAAATACAAGGTAAATTCATTTACGACAAGAGTGACTAAAAGTACAGCAACAAGGCTACGACAGTGGTCTATGGGCGAAAACATAGAGAACGCCGATTTCGAAGACTGACTCAATAAGCGCCGATTGGTATAAAAATTCCCTTATGATTTCCAACTTGCCCCACATAGAGCTGGCACACTGCAGGCGGCTTAAAGCTCGGATCGGCGTTGTCAGCTTTATCGGAATCCAAACTACATTCTTATAACGCCGAAAAACTGGGAAGGGCGTCTCGCCGTCAACTCGCAAACTCAGTGCTTTCTTGTCTTATCTCCATTTTTTAACAGTAAAAATGTGACTTCTTCTTAAGCTCACTCTTACTCTTTGTTGTGAACTGCTTTCATTGTCATTAACAATGGAGATGCGACAAGAAAGCACTGAGGTTGCGAACTCGTGCCGTCTCGCCGTCGCCAACTCGGGTTGAGCGGTTTGCGTGACGTCACCCGACTGGACAGGGGACAATTTTAAATGGCCATTTCAGAGCTGGTGCTTTACGGTAAACAAAAACTAATTACATTTTTTAAATCAGCGTCGGCAAATTAGGATGGCAACAGAGCAGAATTACATTTTAAGCAATATTTTAGGAATTTCGAGTTTGATTAAATCCCCAAATAAATGCTTCATAAATACCAGCTGTGTTGTGGTGTAATTTTTTTCTTATGTCTAGATCTAGGCTTTAGGCGCCCTCTATGTGGAGTCAAGCAGACATCTACTGGCGCCTGTCCGCGATGATCTTCAGCAGCATAAGTTTCGTCGTTCTCTATGTTATCGCCTTATGGCACACAACAGGGAAATAAGTAGGGCGGGCAATAGTCTCGTCAGGTCGTTTCCAAACTGCCCGATCGTTGGTGGACACGGACGCCGGAAACGAACAGACCGATTTGCTTTCTCCTGCCGAAAAATCGGTTCGTTTCTAGTTTGGTGGACACGCCGCCTTACTCAAAACTCAGAGCTTCATAGACTTGTAAAAATAAAGCAACCCCAACCCATGTCGTCGTTCATTTGCTCATCAGAGAGATCACAATCCAACTGGGGTTTTTTTCTGTAAGACATCACTGCGACCCCACGGTGACCCCAGCTGTTGCGCACCAGGTCGCATGTTCGAAATGGGGAGGGGGGGGTATTTTATTTTTAACCGTAAACTTCGGTCTTCAGGCCTTCGGTGGGTGGATCTCATGAGCCCATTTCTCTGTCAGACGCACCTTTGCCTCGCTCACACATGCGTGTCTGAGTGGCCTATATTGCAATATTTGTGTCTTGCAGTCAGGTCAGAGGGTTGCCAGAGGGCGCTGGGTCGAGTTGTACTCCTCAGTCGCTGTGGAGGAAGAAGGGACAGAATGAAATTAAGGCGCTGATGGTCTAGCGGTTTGGCTGTCAGACTCGTAACCCAGAAGTCTTGGGTTTGAACTCTGTCAGGAGCCCGACGCTGTGTCTTTGGGAAAGGCAATTTACACGAATTTCCCTCCACCAAGGTAGAATGGGTCTCAGCCTTAGAAAGCAAAAAGATCTTGTCGGTTTATAAAGGTTTTAGCCTTTAAACTAAATGGCTGCTTGCATTGTATACTTCCCAGGAAGCTGAAAATGTTTCGGAGTGTTTTAGTTCACGGATCTGCTGGAATAATGCTAGTATGTTGTGACATACAGAAAGCATGCTGTGCAGCATGGAACTGAGCAATATGTGTCACGACGCAGTAAAATCAGGCGCTCGTCAATTTTTGGGCATGAACAGCTATTGGTAACATCTGAAAGTTTGTCCATTTGCCTTGCTTTCAACAAAAATAAAATACCCGTCATTCTTGAATAAAGGTCGAGATATTTGCATTTGAAGCAGATGGGGTCGCCTGATTTCAAGGGAAAATTACCAAGAAAATGGCTTCCAAAGTTAGGTGACTTCCAAAGCTTGAGAATCTTTGGAAACTGCAAAATTACCTTTTTGTGCCTTTAATCAACATTTTACAGTAAAATCCAAACAGAAATGTGTTTTTTCAATAGGAAGACGATCAAAATTGTCAAAAAGAGGAAAAATGCCAGCTTCTTCAATTCCTCCATTATTTTGACAAGCGCCTGATTTCCCAACACTGCCTCACATATAAATAGATCTACACTTATTTATATAATTGTTATTAATTTTGTTACAAAATGGGTCTTCGATCTTCAAGTTAGCAAGGCTATGTCACAATAAATGTTGATGGACGTTATCCCACAGTTCTTGGGTACCCCACGGACCGGTGCTACTGACTAAGGTGTCTTTAGGCAATTCCCAAAAGGGGGACATTAACATGTTCTTATGCACAGTAAAAATGTTAATGGGCTGATTCATCATTGTCACGCTCATAAATGTGTCTGAACAGCAACGGGGAACTGCTGCTTTTTCTTTCCTAATCTTTACTATCGTCATTTTTACCTCTATTTCTTTTGTGTGTTTTTCACACTCTTGTGACCCGCTATTTCCGGGGTGCCTTGATAGTCGAAGCAGACTCTGTGCTGTTGAAGCTAGAGAGGTGAGCAGAGTAAGCCTGATTCCCTGTAAGGACTTCTCTGTTGACATCCACCCCTTGGCGCTCATATGACCTAATGCAGTTACGAACGCCGTAAAACATCTACTAAAACAAAACAATTAGTTCTTGGGACGCTCCGTAAGCTTAGCTGGTATCACGCTGGATTACAGAGCAGGTGGCCCTGGTTCAAATCCCAGAAGGGCGTTCTTGAATTCGGGTCGTTTTGTGGAGCTTTCAAGGCCCTCAACCCATCTGGCTCGGTCCTATCGAAGACCGACGATAAATCCGGAGGTCCCACCTCGTATATAACCTGATAGTGTTGATAATGGTACTAAACCCATACACCTACTTTTAAAAAATTCAGTTCTTGATACAATAATAAAGTAATACAATCATGTAATTGTAATATGACATTTTCTATTATAGCGCTCGGTCCGATTAAACTGCACAGGCTCTGTTTCTGATAAACGGGCAGCCAGACAGAGCAAGAGAAGGTAAAGCGTAACATCACATGAGTACGAATACTTGACAATTCTGCCAGTTCGATATTTCTGTACACGCACCAACAACATCAGTATTAAATATTAACGCCATTAACTGATTGAAGCGGATCAGAGCGTACAGGTTTGTGTGCTGGCATAGCCTACATATTTAATCTATACGGAGGGGAGAACTTTGGAGCCAGGGATCGAGCACTGGCGTCTATGGTGTAGCGGTTAGGCGCTTCGCTGTCGCACGCAAGACACTCGAGTTCGATTCCTGAGTGGGGAGAAACAGAGTATCTCGGTTTTTCTGTTGGGATGAATCCCGCCCCTTAAATGATTCAAATTGTGCCGGTGGAGGCATAAAAACACTTACATTTTGAGAGAGAGAGAGAGAGAGAGAGAGAGAGAGAGAGAGAGAGAGAGAGAGAGAGAGAGAGAGAGAGAGAGAGAGAGAGAGAGAGATATGATGATGATGATGATGATGATGATGATGATGATGATGATGATGATGATGATGATGATGAAGAGTGAGATAGTAACTTCATACATAAGCACAATAATTTAATAGGCTGTTTTGCATTTTGCCATTGTTCTTATTTTGGTATCTCCACACTCAATTTCGTTTCTCTCTATATATAGGTAAACATGAACCTCTTAAAAAATCCTCTTTATAGAATACTAAGTAAATGCTTTTAAACATTACCTTAACAAAGGCCCACGATAAAATTTCCCTCATTGCTTCCCTTATCTTAGAAAATATTCCCCAAGCAGTAATTTCCCTTATCAGCACTTGGCATAGCTCATGAATATTCCGTAACCTGTGAAGAGGTGGCTTTTGTCGGTGTGATATAAAGTTGCTATTTAACCCGTTTTCCGCTTTCTGTCTTTCTAAAACTAACACTAAAATGATCCAGATCTAGTTCCGACCAGTGGTTGTGGTGAATGGTAACGTTTTTCGCCGTGACATGCGAAAAGATGCAGGTTCGGTTCCCAAGCAGGTACGAAGTCTTTTAAATCAATTATTTTCTTCTTTCTGCTAAGGAATCTGTATCCCACTCAGGCTGTGTTGGCTCTAGCATGTAGGGGCATAGCAGCCAGCCTCCTAAATTATCTAAACTGTATCGAAGGAGGCGTTCTACATTTACAACCAAGTAGACTGAGCAGCTTTCGGAATGACCAGTGAGTGGTAGGCGTGGTGGTTTGCGCCTTTTTTTCTCTCCAACATCTATCGAACTTACCCCTCCTCTTTGTTTTTTTGCGATTTTTACTCTCTTGTAACACCTCTAATCTTCGAAACGTGTATGAAATAGATCCATCTGTGTTGCAAGTGCTGCAAAACTTCTATTAACCCCCCCCCCCCCCAAAAAAAAAAAAAACCTTCGGAATGACATGTTTTTGTGTCTGGTGAGGCGAGTAAGTCAAATATGAACTTTAATTAAGTAAGCCGTCTCTTGTCCTCTCTTTATTTTCTTTTTAAAAAATTGAATAACGCTTTCTAAATACATGGACAAAGACTCACAACTCTACAACATTCTTCACTATTTTCCCTAATTATTTACCTGGAGTAGCGTCCCTTCGGCCTTCCATAGCTGGAACGTGGCGTAAATGGGGATGGGTAGAAAGGATCCGAAGGCGACACACCAGCCGATGAAAAGTCCCCAAGTGTTGTAGTTGTACTCGGCATAGCTCGGGGTTTTATACGTGGCTAGGGTGCTACCTAAGACAAGCTGGTGATAACAAGGGAAGAGGGGGTTTAAGACAGACAGACAGACAGACAGACAGACAGACAGACAGACAGACAGACAGACAGACAGACAGACAT
>NW_004797288.1:29942-30421 GCF_000002075.1 Aplysia californica | reverse complement strand
CCCCCACACACAAACACACCACGTAACGGACAGTAACGGAAAGTGACGCCAAAAAATCAGTATCTCAAGGGTTATTTTTTCCGTTGTTCGTCTTGCTTGGCACATTTCAAGCAGAGAATAGAAAGTGTTCCGTTGCATCCTGATATATATTCTAAGCATTTTTCATCGTCTGCAAGTACTTCATCTCTGAAGCGACACTCGCCTAGTGATTCCCGTTGTTCAAAAAATGGGATGAATCCACAATCTGCGGTGCTTTTGCAATAGTCTTCTCTTTTACCATCTCCACAAAAATATTTTTTGCTTCCTACTTAGCGCCATCTTGTTGACTTATCACAACTGATTTTTTACGGGCCCTGTGGGTTTACAATTACGCACGGAAACAGACAGATTCTGACAGAACTTTTCCAATGCAAAATGTTCGTGGTCTGTGGGTGGGTACCCTGAGAGAGATGGAGAAAGGTAGAGAGAGAGAGAGAGAG
>NW_004797288.1:27378-28810 GCF_000002075.1 Aplysia californica | reverse complement strand
TGTGTGTGTGTGTGTGTGTGTGTGTGTGTGTGTGTGTGTCCAGTTTAGACCATAGCTCACAATTACACTGCTCAACTCACATCCAGCGGCATTAGGTTAAAGACTTGTTCTAATTGTTAATGTGGGTCACTAATTCCAGAAATAGCATTAGCTTTTTGACATTTTTGCTCCATGAAAAATGTGTATTTTTCCTGCCAATATAACAATATTCAGGAATTCAGGAATTTTCAAACAGCATAGCCTATATTATGATTCAATCAGATTAACGTGTTGAACCTTTAAATGCGCGATGGTTCCTTCAAAATAAGTAAGGGATCAATGATAGATAAACCATGCCAATGTTTCTGTGTTATAAAAGTAAAATAACAAAACCATATCCCTGCGTGATCCCTACAAAAATATGACTATTCTTCACACTTTACTCCTTCCCAGTGAACAAAAGCCAAGGAAAAGATTTTAAGTCAAACTGGGCCAAGTTAAAGAGGACCCTGATTTTGAGTCGACAACCTTTTTATTTTCTATAGTTTCAAGGTTTTATAATAAATCTCAGTAAAAAAGAAAAAAGAAAGGAAGTCATTAACTCAAAAGAAGTGGGCTAAGCTGGCAGGTTGAAAGACAGGCCTCCTTTCCAGGGGGGGGGGGGTAGATATGCAGGGAAGAGTTCAAACTGCTATATATCCACAGGGTAATACGACACTGCCATAACCAGTTCCAATGTGAAAAGGGGGAGAGGGGAGGGACAGACAGACAGACAGACAGACAGACAGACAGACAGACAGATAGACCGACCGACCGACTGACCGACCGACTGACCGACCCACCGACTGACCGACCGTCCGACTGACCGACCGTCCGACTGACCGACCGACAGACAGACAGACAGACAGACAGACAGACAGACAGACAGACAGACAGACAAACAAACCCACCATATATCCAGGAGACAATAAGACACTCAGCCACAGCTACAAGTATCAAGGTGAAGGCCGCCACGTACCAGTCTACCAGCTGGAACAGATACACGCCGCCCTGGGAAACAGAGAGTAAACAGACTGAAATATTTTTCATCATAGGCAACCTGGTCTAGTTATTTAAGAAGTGGGACCTCTGAATCTAACGTCCATCTCCGACAAAACCGAGTCAAATGGGAAAATCCCTGTAAAGTGCCTTTCCCAAGGGCACAGCGTTGGACTGAGCTGAGCCTCAATCACTCGAACTTGCAATCTCACTAATACGAGCCCGGTAGACTACCCACTGGACTGTCGACGCCACTTCAGAGAGAAAGAGAGAGAGAGAGAGAGACAGAGAGACAGAGAGACAGAGAGACAGAGAGACAGAGAGACAGAGAGACAGAGACAGAGACAGAGAGAGAGGGGATAGACAGGGGAGAGGGAGGGGAGAAAGAGGGGAGAGGGAGGGAGAGAGAGAGAGA
>NW_004797288.1:23682-25486 GCF_000002075.1 Aplysia californica | reverse complement strand
ATATGTATATATATAATATATAAAACCCGCACAGTTCCACACACATGCACGCAAATGCACGCAGTCCAGCGCATTCAAACGCGCACCCCATTCATACTCACTGAGACAGTTTTCCATGTCTCCTAGACATTCTTAGATCTAAAAGTACTTAACCCCACCCCCTAAGACCATCCCCGTATGCAGACGCCAGAAATGGGTGCTATTTTAGGAAAAGTCCAAGTGTGTTTATAAAGATTGCCATTTTTATTTAATGTCCACGCCTTGTCGACTCAGCTGCTAAGATCATATAGGAGATCGGCTGCCTATTGGGGCACTCCTGGATTGAAAAGGATACAACATCTCAATCTCAGTAGGCATACTCAATCAAATAACTCCATCATATGAGAATCGACCCCACATCTTCTGCGTGCAAAGACAAAAAGCTTATAAAATCATTACATCGCAAATTTCAGTCGTCAGTTTTTTTTAGAGCTAGTAAAAAATGCACTATGTTATCGTTAGTGGTTCTTTTATTCGTTTTTGTTCTTTAACAGTATTTGTTTTTATTTTTTACTGTCCTGTCGACAAAAATATGCCACGAAGACACCACAAGCGGTAATGAAAAGGGGACATAAGCATGCAAGTGCTCAAGAAACAACAAACTGCCCCCCACCCCAAAGAGAGAGAGAGAGAGAGAGAGAGAGAGAGAGAGAGAGAGAGAGAGGCGGTTTGCACTTGGGTTTTGTTACAATTTCATACACCACCTTGAGAAATTGAGAGTAAGAGGCAGGCTGACTTCAACTCTACTGTCCATGCCAACTCGTACTGAGAAGGATAAAACATCCCAGGAGAAAACTGAGAAACTCGAAAAAGACTTCTCCCCACACAAGGACTTTGCTTCATTCAAGGTTTTCCGTGCAACGGCGAAGTGCCTTACCGTTACACTTTAGACGCCGGTATTCAGTCTGTTGTACCCTGTCCAAAAGGTATGACGTGTAACATGGTACTTTATGATACTTTATCACGTCTCAATGGTTCAATTCAAGAAACCCTTATATCATTTTTTTTTTCTAAAATCGACTTCTTTTTTTTTCACGTGGCCGCAGATTTTTCTCCGTCACATATCTTATCGATTTGGTGACCAGACTGTAAATTGTGACCAAGAGAAGTCTGCGGATACGGGGAAGCAACAAAAAATTGACTTTAAAAAATGTGGTATACAGGTTTCTTGAACTGAACCGTCGATCTATTTCCTAGAATATGATCAAGGTACACGTCAACAGATATTTATTCCTGGATATGATCTAACGATAAAGGTCAGTTTTTAGTTTTAGTTAGTGTTTTATGGCACTCGCAACAGCATAAGGTCATATGAGCGCCCGAAGATTAGAGGTGTTAGAAGAGAATAACGAACATAAAAAAAAGAAGAAGGGAAGATAAGGACGATAGATGTTTGATAGGAAAGAAAAAGGAAACCAACCAGAGCACCCGCCAGTCACCCACGAAAAAGGTCAAGGAGCCATTTTATAACGCACCCTGGCAGCAAAGGGTAAGGACACGAGGTAGACAATTATCATGAAGACTGAGGTGACCAGTGTCCGTCTGTGAGCCAGGACGGCGGGATAGCTGTCTATCAGTGTGGTCAGCAGAGTCTCGATGATGGTGAACTGTGGATATAGAAAGGGAGGCGATAAAGAGTTTTGTGAATTTCTTTGGTAAAAACGAGTATGCTCACGCACATGATTAGCACGCATGACGCACGCACACGCACACGCACACGCACACGCACACGCACGCATGCACGCACGCACGCACGCACGCACGC
>NW_004797288.1:20326-23182 GCF_000002075.1 Aplysia californica | reverse complement strand
ACCACAAGAAAAAACTACAACCCCAAGTCAGAAAAAAGAGACTGAAACAAAAAATAACAACAGAATTAAACTATCTTTCTCGAAGATTACAACACAACATGGATGTGTTCACTGACCAGCCTCTGTGAAGTTAGCGATAGGCACGTCAGCAGTGTGTGCCATGTGCCCTAGCACTGTGAAGATTGCCAGACCTCCGTACACGCTGGTTCCCTCACACACAAACGACAACAAGATTGAGTCTCTGTGGTTGCAGAACAATGCAGACATGTTAGCGATGTGAGCTCTCTACATTGTGTAGTAACAAAACGCAACCATAAAATGGCTACTCTAAAGTGTTGCAGCGTAAGTTTACAAAATAGGTTGTCTAGAAGTTTTTGCTTAATTGTGTACCTGTCTAACAGCACTATCAACACGATTTGGCTAAACGGTGGTAACTACATAAGTTAACATAGTGCGTTCATGAAAGTTAAAATTCTGGTTTACTCACACATGAATGAACATCATGATATAGTTCCTACTGCTTTAGAGCATCTGATGATGTGGACTCTATACACGGTAGTAACAAAAGTTTACAAAATAGATACTCTAAAACTGTATTTCAAAACTAACGCAAGTGATTCTCTGATCGATTGTAACAAAAGTTAAATAACATCGTAGAATCACTAGATAATTGTAACAGAAACGTGCAAAGTGCGTTCTATTGAGGATTTTAAAACAAGTTGTCTAATCGATTATTCGAAAACTAACTAAACGAGCTCTTTAAACGACTGCAACAAATGCTAACAAAATTGAATCTCTAAATTATTATTCTGAACTAAGATAAGCCAACAAAACGTAATCCTAGTTGTGAAGAGGATTCGTCTTTCCCACAGGTAGCCTACTTGTCATACCTGAGACAGTTGTTGTGAAATTTGTTGTAGCTAGCCATGGTTATGATGGCGCCATAGGCCGGACCAAGAGAATAGAACACTTGTATCGCGGCTTCGATCCATGTCTGAAGAAGCAGCAACTTTCTAAAATCGGGAAAAAATGAGACAAAGTCACTTAAGGTCAGATCAAATTTATTGAGATCAGATCAAGTGACATCTGATCAGATTATGTCTGATCAAAAGCATTAAATTAGACTCAAACGGATCAGATCGGATGATATAAAATCAAATAAGGCTTCATCAAGCAATATCAGATGAAACAATCGCTTTACTAAAGAAACAAGAATGAATTTAATTGGTTTTGTTAAGCTCCTGTTCCAACACATTGTTTCAATATGATGTGACACCAACGGGTACCAACACTTATTGCTTCAAAGATTTATATACCAAAATCCTGAAAGTAATATAAAGACCCTCGCCCACCCCCCTCCACCCCAAAAATAAATAGAAATGGAAGAAAACGGAAGAGAAAAGGAGAACACAACCCCCCAAAAAAGAGAAAGAGAAGACCAATAAATGAAAAATGAAAGAGTTCCTCAAATCCAAGTTCGTCATTGAATCTTTCGAGAAAAAATAAACTTGTATTGCGTTCATGTATTTAAAACCGGTCCAAAGGGTGATTGGCAGATGGGTAAGTTTTTATACTTACTTCTCTTCTCTCCCAATATTCTTTCTATCTCTCTTCCCTTTTCCTTGCTCTAACTGACCTCCATTGTATACTTCTCACTACGTAAACAAACAAACAAAACAAACAAACAACGCATCCTATTGTCAGAGCCACAAGAGAAGTAACTCACTTAAAGTCCGGCTTCACGTAAAATATAACGCCGTCCATAGCACCGGGCAGGGTTATGCCCTTGATGATGAGAACTGTCAGAAGGACATACGGTAGAGTTGCAGTGACATACACCACCTGAGGACAGAGAAGTCAAAGACAAATAAATTAGATAAATAAATAAGCGAGTGCCTGGTTAGTTTTTGAAAGTGAACAGATGGGTAAGCTATTAATAAATAAATGAACAAATAAACGATCAATTATACAAGGACAAGGGAATAAATAAGAAAATAAGGAGTGAAGGAAATCGATATACAAAACTACTCCTTTTGTATTGGTCCCCGATCTGAAGTTTAGTATATAAAAGCTTACACACATACATAACTACATAATGCAGGAACACGTGAACACATAATATTATGCATATATACAATAATGTATAAACTGAATATAGCTCACAATATCACATCAATAAAGACAATCAACACTTCGTGGGTGGTCGCTGCTGTATAGCGCCTTTTCTTTCTGCTCTTAGCACAAACACACAAACACACACACACACACACACACACACACACACACACACACACACACACACACACACACACGCACACAAACACACACTAACACTACAACGTTTGTCTCAATAACAAACATTCTCTAGCTGAATACATAACGCGGAATTCTTTCGCAAATATGCAAATAAATATTTTAATCTCTTTTTAAGGAATCAATATTATAGCAATACCATCGAGTGTTCCGAACTGAGGGAGACATTCTATCTCCTTTGATGTCGACCATGCTTTATAGAACATTGTGAGGTGGTGAATCTTTGCATATTATTATGGTATTATTGGATATTTGCGTAACGAAAGAGGACTACAGTAAAGGGGATCAGAGATTTGGAGACGACATTCTCGCCATTTTCTGTGGAGGTGAGAGAAATGCTGTGCTTTATTAATACAGGATTTGGTACATTGTGGGCGGTGAAAGACGAGAGCAGGGAGTCCTGGTGACATTTGATAACATTTCTTCTGTGATCATCGCCGAGCCTACTTAGGAGATGACGTTTTTGACAAGGAAACTAGGTTGGAATTTTGTGCTGAGACAGAATTCTGAATATGAAGGTTCACAAATTCTGACCCTATTCTT
>NW_004797288.1:18948-20182 GCF_000002075.1 Aplysia californica | reverse complement strand
ACACACACACACACACACACACACACACACACACACACACACACACACACAAACACACACACACACACACACTTTTGATCGTATTAGGAGGCGGGATGCTTCGACCCTGTCAGTTGGTCGGGGCTGACCTGGACTGATTGGGATACAAAATCCCAGCACACATGAAGTTACTCTATGAAATGACTTTTTGAATCGAACTCATGTCTTGTTCATGCAACAGCGAAGAGCCTAACCATTACACCACAGACGCCGTTTGTCTTCGTGTACCCATCCTATTAAAAATCGGAAACGGCATCATACAAAAGAGTGCGGTTCTGTCCCATTCGAAACGACATCGAGACGATAACAGCAGCCATTGTTGCCATTAATTAATGTCGTTTTGGAATAGTTTTGAGCGTCTGCATTCAAATATAAAGAATCCGATCCAGACACTGGGGATTGCCTTGTTAGTGAGACAAATTCCTGGGCCTTCGGCATATTGTGGTAGGGTGACTAGTTCCTTTCCTCGCCGCCTTTACTTCCCCAACTCGTAGTCAGGTACCCATGACTGTTGGTTGGGCAGGAGAGGGTGAAAAAAATCCATGTCCGAACCGAGGCTTGAACGCGGACTTTCCACTTGGGAGACGAGCGCACTAACCGCTCCACTATCTTAAACACTAATATAAAGTACCTATCCTAATAAAAATCGGAAAAGATATCATATAAAAGAGGGGGAAACCCTCATATATCAGGACGATACCGGGATGATACCAGTCAAGACATTGTCTCTTGTGGCTGATAGCGTCGTTTTGAAATCGTTTTGGGCGTCAGCATTCAAAATACAAATTGCCGCTTTGTTTCACTAAGATCGTGTGTCGAGTTCGATATCGCTGTACGAACAATGAATTTATTTGAACGTTCAATTCCTCGGTTTTCACTTTATTATGTCAGTAAAACTAGCTCACTTGGCCTGCGTGCGGACCCCCCCCCCCCAAAAAAAAAATGAAAAAGAAAAGAAAAGTATCTTTCCGAAGACACATTTTTGTGAAGGACTGGGCATTCGAACCCATAGCCTTTCGAGTTGTAAGCGTATAGTGGAGGCTTTATCACTCTTCCCGAAGAACAGATTCTACTGTTTGTTTTGGGGGAAGTGAGGGGGTGAAAAGGTGGAGATTTAATTTCTGTTCTCACTTTTTAAATAACAAAATGAATTATTTTATTTTGTTATATTATGCTTTTTTAATTATTGGAAAAG
>NW_004797288.1:15376-18041 GCF_000002075.1 Aplysia californica | reverse complement strand
GGGGGGGGTATGGGTCTTCAGCTGGATTTTAGGAGGTTAAGCAGTGAATAGGGAAGAAGAAAAGGGGGGGGGGTGCTCTTTGGGAGATTCGGTGGGGGAAATTGGGTTATAAGTATAAGATGGAGGGATGTATCCCTTTTCGACAATAAGTAAAACATATGAAAACAAAATCTCTGCATGCGAAACGAAATGTCCCAGCAAAACCATTAACGTTATAAGAAGAGACAGGCAGAGAAATGTAGAAGTAAGAGCAACTAGTGGCACATAGTCCTGCTTGCATTTCATAGAAAAACAGAGAATAATAAATGGTTTGGCCATCTGTTACAAATGTCACCTAGCCAGCCAGCCACGCGAACCTAGAACACCAAGGCTATAAGGGAAGAGGAAGGACTCGCAAAAGATGGGTTGAGGAAATCCAAGGAACCTTGAGAAATTATAACATCTTCATGGAAAGAGCGGCAGAGGTGGCCTACTATTGAAAACTGCATCTCCCCTCGACGGTTAACATTTCCAAAGGATCAAGTACACTTAAAATAGAGTATACCAGTAACTTTTGCCAGGAAATAATCGGGTAAAAGAACGATTACAGTTATTAGCGGTACTGAAAACACGTTGATCAATGAATGTGAGGAGATGTCAGCCAGCCTGCCTGTAAATCGTGTACATCATGGTTTTATTGCTTATCTTAAGTGTTTGACCCAGCTGCAAAAACCAAAACATTTATCTTGATTGAAGTCCTACTTCCACCTCCCCGTGGTGAGCTGGGGGCAACAGCAAGCCTTCAAAATCGCAAATTTCTATTTCAAAAGACCACCGGGCATAACATGGCGAACAGAAGAGGCAACGAGAAAAAAATCGATGCCAAAGCTAAACCAAGAGAGCGGTAAACACTACTAGTCCAAAAGGGACCCAACTCTTACTGGTCTAAAAGGAACATTCTGGTTAGGATTACTGCTCCAAAATAAACTTTCTAGTTACTGGTCCGTGAGGAACTCTCTAGTTTCTAATCCAAAAGGGAATTCCGCCTGAAGGAGAAGAATGAAGGGTAGAAGGCTAAATGTCAGAAACAGTCCTTAAAGCTTCATCACACGCAGCCACAACTAGCGGCTTTATGGTCCAGTTTCCCTGCCACGGTCCATTGACCATAAGACTTTCTGATTGTTCCCTGACAGCGAGTGTCCAGCACTGGTAAAAACACCCCAAGGCCATAAGTTAATAATGGTCATCTATTGACCGTGTTTGGACGCATTGTCCCAGTGACAGCCAGTCTGTGCTCCCTTTTCAGGGAGAAGAGGAATGTTGGGACTGGCCAGCGCCATGCTTGGGGTAGAACATAGATATATTATAAATGCGTCCTCTGGCGATCAAGGGCATTTTCTAGAGTTGTCAGACTGGGAAAGATGTACATGTATTATTAAAAATTATCTCTAAATGATTGTTTCTCTCTTACTGCTGTAGTGCTTGTCGTCGTCGTCATAAAATCATCATCATCATCATCATCATCATCATCATCATCATCATCATCATCATCATCATCATCATTATCATCATTATCATCATCATCATCATCATCATCATCATCATCATCATCATCATCATCATCATTATTATTATCATCATCACCACTGCTCCTTTCCAGGTATCTATCTATCTATCTATCTATCTATCTATCTATCTATCTATCTATCTATCTATCTATCTATCTATCTATCTATCTATCTATCCCGCTTTTTTCTCTTTTTCTCTCTCTTTCTCTATCTATCTATACTCTTTCGGGTTTTTTTTAATAAAGCAAAGTCACGATAATATTCGTCGATATACTCACAGCCAGAACTCCTGCGTAGATGGTGTAAACTTCACGGTCTGGTTTGAGGAAGACAGAGTTGTGTTAAACGTCACTTCTGTCTCATTCAGATATCCCAGCGAAAAGTTGTAAGCGTCGGCCATACTTATATTATTTCCCAGAATGGATTCTTCGTCGTCTAGCAAGAGCGTCGTGAGATCTTCGCTCATCATAGACATATTACTATTATCCAGTTGTTGGGTTGGAGTTTTGTTGAGAAGGCTTTCATTTCTTCTGCCTCCGGGAGTTCTGGACAAAATGAAAAACATTAATGAATGTCTGTCTGTAATATCGTTTCATCGTCGTCGTCGTCGTTGTCGTTGTTATTGTTGTTAATGTTGTTGTTGTTGTTGTTGTTGTTGTTGTTGTAGCTGTCGTTGTTGCTGTTGTTATCGTTGTTGTTGTAGCTGTCGTTGTTGCTGTTGTTGTGGTTGTTTTAAATTGTT
The DNA here is from genome assembly GCF_000002075.1 of Aplysia californica. Classification (NCBI taxonomy): domain Eukaryota; kingdom Metazoa; phylum Mollusca; class Gastropoda; order Aplysiida; family Aplysiidae; genus Aplysia; species Aplysia californica. The sequence goes on along the minus strand of NW_004797288.1, from coordinate 15,752 downwards.
GTTGTTGGCATTGTGACCATCATAACTATAATTGTTATCAACCATCGTGACAAATGCCGATAATGATGTCTCGGTTATCTCCATTATTATCATTTTTGTTGTTGTTATCGTTGCTGTATACGCTGTTGTTGTTATTGGTGTTGCTGTATTATTACTGTTTTTGTTATTGTTATTGCGTATTGCCATTATCGTTATCAGTATCACTAACATTCAATAACTTTATCATCTTTAAAAAAATCTTCTCATTCTTCTCCCATTCTTTCACTTCCTTCTCCTCTTCTTCCTTACCCTACTTTTTGTCTTCCTCCTGCTTTTCCTCCTCTTTCTCCTCCTCCTTACCACCATAACTACAAATCCACCCATCCACCAACCCCCA
>NW_004797288.1:9780-13224 GCF_000002075.1 Aplysia californica | reverse complement strand
TCATCTTAAAAAAAAACGGAAATAAAAACAGTTAAAAACTAATACAACAACAACAACAACAACAACCCCCCCCCCCCAATCCACCCTCCAAATATAAACGTGAATGTTTCTTTTAGTTTTTAACATTTCTTTTGAAGCAGCAGTTACAAAGTTACAAATAGCCGGATTACTTGAGAAAATCACGAAAACCAATATGTGTTCAAAGCCTCAACACCTTTACACTCCAGACGCCGGTCTTGTGTCACTTGCATTCACGAAAAGAAAAAAGAAAACAGAAGAAAAGGAAGTAATACGCCAGGGTCAGCGGTCAGGGACTTGCCAAGACTATCCTACAGGGAACAGCACAAGGAAGAAGACGAAGAGGTAGACAGAGGAAACGATGGGATGACAACATCAAAGAATGGACAGGTCGTGAGTAGAACATCTTACTATTCAAAAGACAGGGCAGAAGATATTTGGAGACGTCTTCGGCGAGCACCCAGGAACTATTCGGAGATGCACTCCCGCACACATATTATGCACTGCTTTGGGGGTCAAACTGCGTAATATTTGCTGCAGATCACTCATATAGCCACTACAACTATCGCAAATCAATAATTTTCAAGAAAATTTCAAACTTAAATGCAAAATATAAAATTATAGGGATTTTTTTTAAACTTGATCTAGAGGCACAAAGCATTTTGACTGGTCTATCTCCGTCGGAAACGTCTCCGGGTGGATACTGCCAAAGACAGCTAAGAACCGAGAGAAGTGGAGCAAGCTGGTTGACATATCTACAGTGGTGCCCCAACAGTTAGCCAGACTAAGGGGTGGGTGGAGAAAGCGAAGGTGATACGACGAGGCCAGAAGAAAACATAACACACAGAGGCACCTTTCCGTTCTGTGTGGATATAGGAAGAAAATGTGTTAAGGCCAGGAAAATATATATATTATTTATGTTGAATAACGACACACCCCCCCCCCCCTCCCCACTCCCTCCCCGACACACTTTTTTTTTCCAAACCAATACCTGTATTTCATGGAGAAAAGGAAATGAATTTCGTTTAGTCTGGTGGGTGGTTTTGGGAGGGTAGGGGGAGGAGATGGGGGCTGTGTTAATACAACGGGCTTGTTCTCCTACAAATGACAGACAATGGAGATTACAGGTCATTACTCGTTTATCTATTCGGATGTACTCAGAAGGAAAAAAATTAAGAGGGGGAGGGGGGGTGGCTACACCCCCAAAGTCCCGATTCGGCTCAAAATTATGGAAAAAGAGTGGTAGGCATTTTTAGCTTCCTCAGCCTCTCCTACAACTATTTCGTGGCATGATTACCCCCCCCCCCCCCCCCCCAAAGCTTAATTCCTTCCCATATCGGGCATGTTTGTCACCACCATTTCCTCATTAAAGTCATTATTTTGTTTTTCTTTATCGGCTGTTTTCTCGAAACGCGATTTTTCTCAGTAGGCCTACTTTTTAAAAATAACGCCACCATTTTTCAACCAATCTTCATGAAATTTTCACAGAATGAAAAGAAGATGTATTGCTAAAAATGTGTCTGTTAAATTATTGATATATGAAATAGGTTTTTGTTGGTGGTGTCTGGAGTGTAGATTTTCACGGATTTTTTGCAAACTTGAATACTATCTAAGGAAAAAATTCATTAAAAATGTAATTAGTTTAGGAATAAAAATCAACAGACACATTTTTAGATGTAATGTTTGCTAACATCCATGCAAAAAAACCCAATCAATTTCCACGAAAAATAGTGCGGTATTCATTACGTCAGACTTGTAAACAAAATCCAATATGGCCGCCGTATCCATGGAAACAAAACTTTTTTCTCAAATTTCATTGCTTATTTTAAGACTTCTTACTATGCTTGTTATATCTGTGAAATGTGGTAAAATTTGGTCCTCTAATAAGCGAGATAGCCTTCAGGTGTAGCCCCCCCCCCCTCCCCCTTAATATTATTAGTGTCTTTCCCGTCACCCATCTGTTCAAGTTCTCTAAGTACATCAGGGGTTCCCCAACCGGGGTGCATGAACCCTAAGGTCTGCGTCAGTCCATCCCCAAAGTTTGAAGAGACGTTGCTAAGAGTCAAAGTAGACTACTTTTGGCTGAAAAGTCTTTGTATCTTGAAAATGTTGGGCGTTTGTGGAGATTCCTGACACCCTCAGTGGGTTCGTGGGGTATCATAGATAGATAGATAGATAGATAGATAGATAGATAGATAGATAGATAGATAGATATCGACCAAGAGAGAGAGACTGGGGTGGTGGGTGCGGCGAGACACAGAGAGATGGAACGAGTCAGAGAACGGGGAGAAATAGAAGGAAAGAGGGAGAGAGAAAAAGAGAGTGAAAGGGGAGGGGGAGGGTGGGAAGAGAGAGAGACTGGTGAAGGACGGAGGGGAAAATATAAAAGAAGAGGTCAGTGCGTGAGAATTTTAAGGAAGAGTTTACATTATACGACACGTCTTGGAAAAATATAGAGCAAGGTAGTATTCAGCTAACCCAGATACCACAACGGAACGTGAGGAAAGAAATGCCAAGGTGTAGTAACCTACATAAATACATCTGGGAATGTTTTTGCTTCCAGGGGCCAGGAAACGTTTATTTATTGTTTTCTCCTGTCACATCAACATGCGATACTCATCCACCTTCCTTACCTTTGTAGATTTCTGACTGCTTATTGTTTCATAGTTTGCTATCCGTTTACCAGGATTCATGTCCGTCTGTCTGTCTGTCTGTCTGTCTGTCTGTCTGTCTGTCTGTCTGTCTGTCTGTCAGTCTGTCTGTCAAACCCTGTATCCGCAAATCATGCCTAACCGCTTCATTTCTTCATGTACATTCTGAATGTTCTTTCCATTTGCAAGATCTTGCCTCACCCCCTCATAGCATCCCCAAACAACAACAAACAAGAACAGAAAATTGAATTAAATGATAACAACGACTACAACAACAAAAACAACAACGACGCCAACGACGACAACGACGATGACAACAACAACAACAACAACAACAACAACAACAACAACAACAACAACAACAACAACAACAACAACAACAACAATGAACAAAATCCACAACAAACAACAAAACAACAAACAGCAACAACTTCTCTTTTCTTCTATACTAGTCCTCAAAAATGACAGCTTGCACCATAGGTTATTGCTTATATCCCTTACCGAAACATATTTCCCCGTGAAATACGGTGCCAAATTAATTAGAACTGGTTACAAATTCAATTCTTTTCTATTGAAACAAAGTTATTTTTCTTTAAGGAATACAATCGCATTGTGGACTTTATTTCCTTCCTGTTTACCGAAGACGTCTGAATTTCATTAACACCCAACGTACAACGCCGTGCATTTATGACAGAGAAATGGACTAAAACAGCACCTAGGCATGAATAAATTGTTACTGGTTCAGGTTCGGGTTCATTGACATTACATTCTTAAT
>NW_004797288.1:5144-6765 GCF_000002075.1 Aplysia californica | reverse complement strand
CCCCCCCCCCCCCCCTCTTCCCCAACCTCTCTGTGTGCGTCTGCAGTACTGGCAAGAGAAACCTGACGCGCCATTTCAGAGGGAAAAGGGGTTGGGGGGGTGTAGATGCATTGAGGTTATACGCAACAAAATACTTTGTCCGTACCTGTCTTTTTCACTGTGGAACATAATATAATATCTTTACCCCAGCGGAAAAAAACCCACCATGCACCGTTAGTTGGCATTTCGTTCACAGACTGAAGACATTTACAACAAAGTGTGAATGCCGATGTTTCCAGAGGGGGGAAGAAGGCAGAATTGTCAACAGATGTAGCGTGCCCGTTTACCTAAAAACAAGCCAGATTACGTTTGTCGTTAACGATTTTCGAGTGTGTGCACAGCTAACATAAGAATGTATCACCCAGAGAGAAAAAAGTTCTTTTTCATAATATACGGTACTACAGTTTAAAAATTGTGTGTTTCAAAGGTCCAATCTTGTCTTATTGGCATTCGTTTTCCCCTGGAATGAAATACATTATTCAGTTTGCATAGAAGCTTATAATATTGTGGAAAGGTGTGCTTTTTAAACGGCAAATGAGACAATGCGAATTGTTCTTTCGGCTCTCTTAATGTTGCACTTCCTTTATTTTCCTTTTACCCCTTACTTTACTCTATCCATCCTCTCATATTGTTAGATTTCGAGGATAGCTGCACTTTTTTAAAATCAAAGGTTATGCGGGAGGCTTCTGTTGTTGATTATTCTTTTACATGATCTCTCTAACACCACCCAGACAAGTTTTGCCTGGTCTGTCCCTGCTCTTGTGGCCTGACTCTTTTGACATTCCTTTGACAATATTTTCATGGAATATGTTCTTCGAAGTCGCGCATGTGACATCACATCGAAAGATCGGAAAGGTCCTTCTCCTCGGGACAAAGAGCCATTTTTACCTGACAAGTGGAAACAAAAATTAGCGCACTTACAACATTGTCCCGCTTTCAAATAGTCTGTAATTAAATATAATTTAAATTGTCCCATTGTCTAAAGCGTTCTCGTGTGTATGCTTTTGTGACCGTTTTCATTTATCGATCAAGACAAAATTTCCCGTATCCTTACTTCAAGCCTTGCGCATGAGAAAAGGGATTTATTTAGATAAAACTCCACACTTAATTAGATTCTCGCCAACAAAGTCGAAAAGAAAGCATTGATTTTTATGATCGGGTGCAAATATGTTTCCTGAACAGTCAAAACAAATACATGTTATACGTGTTAATGTTTTTTTAATTTAAAAATAGTTTTGCAGCACCTGCAACTCAATTATGTCATATTAATTTTAATTAATTTTAATTAATTAATTAATATTCATTAATTAACTAATTAAAGACGCCAGCGTATAGGGAAGTTAGTTGTCGACTGTTACCCACGAAATTGTACTCGATCACAAAAACTTGTTTTCTCTTCAGTAATGCAGCAAGATGAGCTTTACTTGTCACTTGGAGAGAATGGCGATATTTAAAACATCTCCAACTCTACTTCCTGTCTTAGTCTTAGTTCAAAGTGCGACCGCCATTTTTTTAAACCTTATAAACTAACTCTCTCTCCCTCTCTCTCTCTCTCTCTCTCTCTCTCTCTCTCTCTCTCTCT
>NW_004797288.1:1583-4830 GCF_000002075.1 Aplysia californica | reverse complement strand
ACACACACACACACACACACACACACAAACACACACACCCAAACTACTAAGACAAAAATTATCAAGAACAGTAAAACCATTTTGTCACAGTTCAGAGGCGCTGGTCTTTTTCTTTTTTTTTCTTTTTTTTTTCTTTTTTTTTTTTTAACATCATCGGAACTCAACTCTTCCACATAATGACCAAGGTTTTCAAAGCTGAGCACGCTAATTTTTACAATAATAATTCATCCTGTTTTTGACACGACGTCCAGAATACAAACACACTAGAACTACATAATACCGTTCCTTTTCATTGTTACAATGTTGAACAAAAACAACGAACCTCCAGGAAAGATCTGATCTGTCCCCGTCATTTTATTCAAGAAAAATTCTGAAATTATGCATACTGAGCCCAAAAGTGTGAAATTATGCGATTCTGTTAATTTTAACAAAGAATGATAAAGGAAAATAATAAGAAATTATGCACACACACAAAAAAAATGATCAGATTTTTCTTAGCTATGCGGGGTGCATGAAACCACGGGGACAGAAAGATGTCGGACACGATTCAGATGTAGGCCTAAACAAAAGCTACCGCAATGGATTCAATATTTTTGTCTTTTATTTGTTTTTGGGTTTTTTTACCTTCAAGCTACTGCCATAGCGGTTTGCTCGGCAGGTGCACTACAACTACAATATGTGATGGAGTCCTGCACTCGTGTTGAGCCTGCAAACGAGGGATCACGCAACTATGTACGTTTAAGAAGAAACATCGAAAGATATAGGCCTACGGTATTATTTCTTTGGACGTCTCGTTCCCAGCTAGTTTGGGGATACATGTAACTGTCTGTGTATGGCCTCGTAGAGTAGAATCTGTCTATAAGCCTTGTGTGTGATTTCATACAGGTAAGTTGGGTTTTGTGTGCATTTAATTTTGTGTGCTATTTTTGTTAGGTTTTTTTTCTTTTGTCTTTTTCTTTCTTTCCTTCTTTCTTTGCATTTTTATTTTGTTCTATTTTATTTGAAGTTATTTTCTTTTAAATTCTAACTCAATTTATTGTCAGTAATTCTATTTATTTATTTATTTTTCATTTATTCATTCATTCATTCATTTATTCATGCATGTATTTATATTTTTTTTTATTTTGCAAATACGCCCTATTCGACTGTCTTTCTGTTAAAGTTTAAACAGAAGGCCTACCTTTTTTTAATGTATCTGAACTTTAAAGTCACCTCCTTGTGAAAATATTTTGTTAGTCTGAAGTCCTTCTTGCACTCCGAGACCAGTTTCTGCTTGGTCAGAGATCTGGACATTGTTCATTCTTTGTCTACAGAATGACATATATTGAAAGGGCACGAAAAATAACTACTGACGTCTGTGGTGTAGCAGCTAGGTGATTCACTATTGCACGCAGTAGATCCAAGTTCCATACCCGAATGGGGAGAATTGGTTGTTTTTTAACCCTTTCCCCACGGGCTGGGTGTAATACACCCACCCTGCCACTTTGTAAGGACATAACTCCGAAAGCGTTCAATCCACACACTTGTGCTTCTATGTAATCCTCAAATGTGGAGTATTCAACGCTGTGATATGTCAGAAATGTTCATATGATAAATGTGTGGGAGATGACTACGGGTCAAAAATTTTTATGTCGATTCCTACCGGGTGGGTGTTGTCCACCCGTACACTTTGTTGTAAGGAAATACTGGCTGGGTGGTTCTCACCCATACACTTTCTATAGACTCTATAGAGAGAAGGATCAGGCAGGTTATTGTGTGAATCAATCCCAACTAACAAGTGTCAAACATGTAATGTGAAAAAAGGTATAGAAGCATGAAATAAATGGAAAGAACTTTTAATTTTCAACAGAAACTTGAAACATGAACAGGAATACGGAGACAAGCTGATGTCAAGGTGCGAGCAGTGAGATTGCCACGCCACTTGTTCTTGCACCAGCACAAAGAATGAAAGATTCAAAAGAAAATGGTGTCATTCAAAACAAAGAAAACTGAGTGGTCCTTACAAATGTGACGATCACACTTCTGGCATCGGGACTTTGTCTTCCTATCCTTTTTGGCCAGGAACAGTACACATCTCTTTTGCTTTTGAGACCCAGGAGACTCGTCATTTGGCTTGGACAGCTCTAACTTTGACTTTGGATTAGAACAGACGATACTTGAGTGGGTCTCAGAGTCGGAGACTGAAGCATTGTCTCAGTGTTTTATTTCATTGGTAGATTGAGTGTAGTCTATAACAGTTGAGCGCCGTATGATCTGCTGGACAACCAGTTGTCTTGCCACAGCCATGTTGCAAAGCTGCCTGTCGTCTACGAGTGAAAGCGTATCATCGGGGAGCTAGGCTTGCCAAATGACATGTGAGGCAATGGAACTGAGGTCGATGATGTTGAAAAAGACCACAAGGGGCCATCTGTTTGTCTTACGTTTCTCAGCAAAAGCATGTGGTCCATTGCACCCACCCCACCTTTGATTCTGTTGTAATTATAATGCAGGCCAATTTCAGGCTTTCCATTGTACCCAGATCTTCCAGGATCAGAGTGCATTGTACTGAGGAGAAGGACATTTTTTGTTTCTTGCTTTGATAGGAGACCAGAGATGCTTTCTTTCCAAATACAAATGCTGACTCCGAAAAAGCCAAGTTCTTTTTTGCCTGGAAGTTCCCTGGGAGAAATGTTTTGTTCCTCCTAACTGTGCCCATCATAGTAAGGTTGTCTTTTTCCAGAACTTCCGCCAAGTCAAGACTGGTAAAAGAAAAAAAAAAAGGTCAGAAGTTATATTTCTGCCACTGCCCTTGAAGTTTGGAGTCAGCTTTAGATTAGTGTTGGAACCAACGGCACTGTTGTTCTCTGTGACTGGTCTTGTCCTGTGTGCCCTTTACTCAAAGAGGGGAAGCCTCTAAATGGGTAGCTGCTTTCAAGTCAAACATCTAGAAGATTTTAATTCCATATATATATTTGTCTGGTTTGTTTGGGATGTACTGGATGAAAGTGGCAGTGCTTAGCTAAGTTGGTGAGGAAGAAATCCCAAACATCGAATATATCGGTCTTTCCGCTTGGATGTTGTATTCCTGTCTGCCCTGGATGGCCTTTACAGGCAGGGCCGACACCACGCCTCTGAAATGGTCTAGATTGTGTCGATGGGGACGTAAAAACACCTCCAAGGAAAAAAGTAACCATGAGTTTTTATTTTTAGTAAGAGTTTTACGGCACTTGCAACACAAGTTAGTTATAATAAATCATAATATAACATT
>NW_004797288.1:0-1293 GCF_000002075.1 Aplysia californica | reverse complement strand
AGAGAGAGAGAGAGAGAGAGAGAGAGAGAGAGAGAGAGAGAGAGAGAGAGATCTATTTTATATTTGATGCCAAAGATTATAATAGGTGTTACTATAGAGTAACAAAGAAAAAGAGGAGAGATAAAGACGATACATGTATATGTTTTATGGGCTAAGAGGAGCAAACCACACCAAAGCACCAGCAAACAACCCACTTAACAATGACTAGTGGCGTGTAGCTTACAATAGTGAGCAGTAAAGAAGTCTGAGCTTTTCAAGCGTGTTCTTCGTCGGTCAGTTAAGGTTTTAAATGGAGTGCACACTTAACTAATAATCGGATGTGCATGATCATAGGATTGGATCTGTTCATAGAATCAGGCGGGTCAAGCAAAAACACATCATCATCATCATCATCATCATCATCATCATCATCATCATCGTCGTCGTCGTCGTCGTCGTTGTCGTCCTCGTCATTACCAACAACAACAACAAGATCAACATCAACAGTAACAATAACAACAACAACAAGATCAACTACAACAGTAGCAACAACAACAACATCAATGCCTTTCTCACCCTGGAGCAGGGTATAGGCCACGAGCAAACATGTTCCACATACATGTAATACCATTCACTGGCAAGCCCCTTGATCTCATTAGATATAAAGGCCCTACATGACTTCTCGTTTTTCGATATAGAAGGTTTCGGGTGAAAGAAGTTTCTTCGGCTTTGTCCAATGCCCTCAATGGTCCTGCTGGCGCAGAAGCTCCTCTGTCTCCCAAGTTTTATCTATTTAATTTGTTTATTTTATTTTATTATTTCTAATTTTATTTTGTTTTATTTTATTTTATTTTATTTTAAATGAGACGCCCTTTTTGAAAGAGGGAACTAGCAGTCTTTAAAAGCTGAAAACAATTCAAAATATTTTAAACTTGGAGCCTAACTAACATATTTCCCAATAACTGAAACATTTTCTACTCTTGTTTTCAGATCATTCGAAATGGGATAAATTAATGTTTATTTACTCTTTTTCACATTGGCACCACAAATTCCACTCCCAATATATGAATTTGGTCGTTTTTCATTCTTTGTCTACATTCTTCAAACTGAGACAGGTGTGCACTCGGCTTAATCATGGCACCACGAATTCGATTCCCAAACGGCCAGTGAGTGAAGGATAAAAAAAAAACAATGAGTGTGGCTGGTGGTCACGGATTGGACACGCGTTCAGTGAAGCTTGAAGAATACGCGCCTCTCTCTCTCTCTCTCTCTCTCTCTCTCTCTCTCTCTCTCTCTCTCTCTCTCTCTCTCTCT
>NW_004797287.1:2775838-2776941 GCF_000002075.1 Aplysia californica | reverse complement strand
AGAGAGAGAGAGAGAGAGAGAGACAGAGAGAGTTAATAGTAATTTTATTACGACAATCAATCAGGGATTAAGCTGTGCTAATTCTTATTTCATTAATAGACTCACAATAAAATTCTCAATGGTGAATAAATTGAGACTGAATGCCCCATCAGAAGCAATAAATCTACCATAATGCTGATCAACTTCTTTGACAGTTTATTGAAAGCGACATTGGCGAGGAAATTTATTTCAAGAAGACTCAGAAAAAGGCAGTAAGTCGATCTGTTTAAGTTTTAGTACGAATTTTACGGCACTTGCAACTCACAGTCGTATAATTGCCGAAGATTTGAGGTGTTACAAGAGAGTAACAAACATAAAAAAGGAAAAGGAGAGATAAAGACGATATTTGTTTAAAAGAAAAGAAGGAGCTAACCACACCAGAACACCCGCCAACCACCCACAAGTCGGTTTGAGACAACAGGTAAATCGTTCATTCCCATGTTTTTGCATAAACGAATATAATTTGTTCGTCTGTCAATCCGTCTGCACATCATGTCTCTAAAAACATAAAATAATGATGAAATAATGATGAAATAATGATGACATAATGTCTTTTCCTCCGCTTTTATGCTCTCTCTCTCTCCCCATTTGTTTAACCCCCGTGATCCGTATTGACCAGCTTGTAAATCCGTTTTTGTTTAAAAAAAAAATGATTCCTTTCCATCAGTCCAGAAACTGTTATCGATCCACACATCCACCCGTAAACTTATAACAGAAAAATAAAACGTTATTTTTCCACCACTCCTAAACCTCTCCTCTTCCCTCCCACCCATCCATCCATCCCCCATCCATCAATCTAATCTATACATTGTTCCCATCCTCCCCGCCCCCCACCCTCTCTCACACTAGCTCTCGTTTTCTATTTCATTACACAATTATCTCGCCGAATCGGGCGAGCGTGTGCGCGCGCACACACACATAAACACACATATACACACATCCACAATTACAAACACAATCACTAACACACATACACACACACCCTCGCACACACACAAACACAAACACACAAAGACATACGAACACATACACAGGCACTCACATTAACACACATCCCCCCCACC
>NW_004797287.1:2771254-2772476 GCF_000002075.1 Aplysia californica | reverse complement strand
GTGGCCAGTTCCTGTCCACGCCGCCTTTACTTCCCCAACTCGAAGTCTGGTACCCATTACTGCTGGGTGGACGAAACAAATCCGTGTCCGAACCAAGGCTCAAACCGGACTTTCCGAAGATAAGATAAGATAAAACAATACTTTCTTGTCTCAGTGGGGAAGTTTTCGTGTCTGTACAGAACAAAACAAAACTAAACAAAAAACCCATCTCAAAACAAACAAACAAACAAACAAACAAACAAACAAACAAACAAACCACCTAACACACAACGCCGAGATCCGTGTGTGTAAGGAAGGGGTGGGGATGATTAGTAAACAGGGGGGGGGGGTATTAACATAATGTCGATTTCCGTGCACTCACTTTTTGTTCACTAAACACTCACAGAGGGAAAACTATAACCCAAAGTAAGACATATCATAAAGAAAAGGTAGAAGTGAGGAAGATAATAACATTTATATAATTCGTATATCAATGTATTTATTGAAAACAGGTCTTCCTCTGAGAGGGTCAGAAGAAGGGATATTTTATCAAAGAACAGAAAGGTTAGGGAGTCTTTCTCCTCTGTCTCCATCACATTCTCGCCACTGACAGCTCTGATTATCCTAATGTCGTTCTCACGTGCTGTGCTCCTAAGTAGCACCGACCAGCAAGCTACTTACGAACAAAACCTTTTAGGATAGGGGGAGGAACATGTGAAATATTCAACAGCTTCAAGATGTACTTACAAGCAAGTCGCTGTATATCTTCCTATGTGTCACATTCTTTTTTAGTAAGAGTTTTACGGCACTTGCAACACAATAAGGTTATATAAGTGCCGAAGATAAGAGGTGTTACAAGAGAGTAACAAACACAAAGAAGAAGGAGGGGAGATAAAGACGATGATTAATGTTTGATAGGAAAAAAGGAGCAAACCACACCAGAGCACCTGCCAACCTACCTCCAGGAAAAAGTTAAATATTAAACAGATTCAAGCTGTATTTATTGCTGACCAAGTCGCGGTATATCTTCCTATGTGTCACATTCTGATAATACAGCTCTTGATGGCGTGCTCAGAATGTGAGGAAATCACTGGATTGTGTGTCAATTCCGCGGATCATTTCTCTGGTTTGGGGGGTGCAGCAACTGTGGCATTAGGGGGTGCTGTCTAATCCTCCTCTTTGGTGGTTCACACATCCCTCACAATAAGTGTGTGTGTGTGTGTGTGTGTGTGTGTGTGTGTGA
>NW_004797287.1:2765260-2768085 GCF_000002075.1 Aplysia californica | reverse complement strand
AAGAGATGATGATGTTGCTGTTGTTGTTGTTGTTTTGTTTTTGTTTTTGGGGGTAGTGGGGTGGAAGGTTGGGTGATGGGGAGGAGGGGTTGACTGTACGGGACCTTGACGCCAAATATCTGCGATGCATCGTGTAGAGGGATGGAGGAGTCACGCATCTCAGAGACAGCTACATCTCAGAGACAGCTACATCTCAAAAGGTCAGCCGGTGCAAGTGTCGATGAGGACAAAGGGGTGATTGGCTGTTTGTTTTGTTTTGTTTTAGCAAGAAGAAGCACATCGATACCACAGCGGTGCTAAGTGTAGTAAAAAACAAAACAAACCATCCCCCCAAAAATATAGCATAAAGACAGACTGAAACAAACAAGGTAAAGAACATAATCAGTTGTTGGAGCTTGTGAATCTTCTGGCGAATAGGTTACACAGTTTGCTACCGTAAACTATTGAAAACAGATCGAAACTTTCACGGCAAGTGCAAATTCGTCTTTCATTGAGACAGACGTCCAAGAGGTGATGATTTCACAGTCCAAGGTGCATAAGAGTCTGCGAAAATGTAGTGTGGAACCTTGCACAAGCCCCGATCCACAAACGATAAACTGTAGCAATAAACTAAAGGCGGGAAGAAATCAAATCAAAACCTCTCTATACCTTGATAGGTCTTTGGTTATAAAGACTCTTTGTCGACCAAAGACTGTTTGCCCCACCCATTCTCACCCCAAACATATCCCCAGTCCCAGGATAGATACTCGGGCCCTTGGAGTAACTATATAATTACTCCAAGCTCGGGCCCACTGTATCTATCCGGAGACGTCTCCAACGGAGATAGACCAATCAAAATGCTTTGTGCCTCTGGATCAAGTAAAAAAAACTGGTGGGTTACAGGGGGGCACGCCCCTCCCCTCCCCTGTTTCAACTCATAATTTGATATTTAGCAGTTAAGTTTGAAATGTTCTTGAAAATAATAGATTTGCGACAGTTTTTGGTGGCTATATGTGTGATCTGCAGCAAACAATACGCAGTTTGACCTCCCAAAGCAGTGCATCTGTGTGCGGGAGTACGTCTCCGAATAGTTCCTGGGTGCTCGCCGGAGACGTCTCCGAATATCTTCTGCCTCCTGGGTCAGTATATTATCCCCCCGCTCTTACGTGGTTGCTCATAAACATTTCTCTTACCACCGGGGCTGTCCACTAGACGTGCATAAACCATCCAATTACTGCACGGGTTAGAAGATTCTATTTGTGGCTCATCATTGTTGCAGATAGATCGTTTTAGTTCAGGGGTCCTGTATCTCTCTCTCTCCCTCTCTCTCTCTCTCTCTCTCTCTCTCTCTCTCTCTCTCTCTCTCTCTCTCTGTCTCAGTCTCTCTCTCTCTCTCTCTCTCTTTATCAGTTTGTCTGTTTCTCTCTCCCCCCCCTTTCTCTCTCTTTTTTTTCTCTCGCTCTCCCCTTCTTTCTCTCTCTCTTTCTCTCTTTTTCTCTATTCTCCCCCCACTCTCTCTCTCCCTCTCTCTCTCTCTCTCTCTCTCTCTCTCTCTCTCTCTCTCTCTCTCCGTCCCTCTCTCTCTCCCCAACCCCCATACACCCCACAACCAGTCCCCGCCCAGTAACCAGATTACAGGAGCACAAAGGCTTTATTGGATTCACCAGTTGTTGTTGGGTTGATTCGGCTTCCTGAGAGATGTATTACGTCTTCTCTGTTTGTCAGAGGAGAGGAGGAGGAGAGATACAGGGAGGGAGAGGAGGAGGAGAGATACAGGGAGGGAGAGGAGGAGGAGAGATACAGAGAGGGAGAGGGGAAAGGGCGGAGGAATTGTGTGTGTGTGTGTGTGTTTGTGTGTGTGTTTGTGTGTGTGTGTGTATGTGAGTGAGAGAGGGAGAGAGGGATAGAGAGAGAGGGGGAGAGAGATAGATGAGAGAGAGTGCGAAATAAATTAGAGAGAGAGAGAGAGAGAGAGAGAGAAAGAGAGAAAGAGAGAGACATAAAGAGACGGAAAGACAGAGACAGACAGAGAGACAGAGACAAAAAGACAGAGATACAAAGACAGAGACAGAGAGAAAGAGAGACAGAGACAGAAAGGCAGAGATAGACACACACAAAGACACATAGACAGAGAGACAGAGAAGGGGTGACATGGACAATCATTCTTCCTCAGAATGATTAAAAAATAACCCCAGCAGGAAAGGAAGTTCACAAAGATCCCAAAGTTCACAGAGTTCCCAAAGTTCACCCAACAACTCACGTATTCACCAACACTGGAGAGCTCCAGAAGGAAAGAAAATGAAAGGAAAGAAAATGAAAGGAGCGCGTCAAACGAAGGGCAATAACTTTGGTATTGTGAAGACGACAAGAACACGAGTTGCTGTTTGGAACAGCTCACCGCGGTGATTGAAATGGGGTTTTTTAAAAATGTTTGTGAAATAGATTTGATTCCTGAGATGATGTCATGCAATATACTGGGAAAAAAAATCCCCCCCTACGTAAATGACCTAGATCTAGATTGTTTAAAGACAATTTAGGAAAAGGAATACACGTGTATTGCTGGAAACAATAAATAGTCTGGATTACAATTAAAAAAAACACAAAAAAAAAACCAGTTTTCTAATCAGAACAGACTCAGATGGAATCACACAAATCAATCAAATAAATGTGGAAGATTAAATGTGTTATAAGAGAAAAAAAATACCCCCCCAAAAAGGGGAGAAGCCCTAAAGATCGACAAAAAAACACTTTCTAGTCGCTTCATCTTCCTGTCTGCAACAAAAGTCGCAGAGAAAATGAGAAAGTCACACAATACCCCCTCCTCTCCCTCTCCCCCTCCTCTCCCT
>NW_004797287.1:2764195-2765160 GCF_000002075.1 Aplysia californica | reverse complement strand
CTCTCCCCCTCCTCTCCCTCTCCCCCTCCCCTTCCTCGAAGGGCCTGCAACAGTTTCACTGACATCAAAACAGTTATGTACATTTCAAACAGGACCCAAAATCCCTGCAAAACTCCAGTGTAAGCCTAACACTGAGGCACTCCCACGTTCTTTCTATCTTTTTGAAAGTTGATCAAGACAGCATCAAGAAACCATACGTCTACAAACCGGAATACCACCAGTAATAAAATTCATAGAGCGTCAAAGAGTCAAATGGTTCGGACATCTAACCAGAATGCCCCAGAAACAACTAGCGGTTATAGCTTGCCACATCCATGAATCCGGCTTCAAATCAAGAGGAAGACCAAGAAAGACCTGGCTGGATGGGGTTAAAAAGGTCCTGGAACAACAAAACATATCTATCACAGACCAAGAAAGACCAGGCTGGACGGGGTTAAAAAGGTCCTGGAACAACAAAACATATCTATCACAGACGCTACACACCTAGCACAGGACAACATATCTATCACAGACGCTACACACCTAGCACAGGACAACATATCTATCACAGACACTACACACCTAGCACAGGACCGAAACCTGCACAATCGACATCCTAAGGATACCAGAGGAAGGAAAACGAAAAAAAAGGAGAGAATCGAGATGGCAAAATTGTTAACGCCGCAAACATCCATTGCTGCAGTCTGCTCAAAACTGCCAGTTCCCACGGGATTTCCGACGAAAGACGCGTTGCAAGTAAAAAGTTGAGCCGTTCAATTTCGACATAGACTCAATGTCTGCACACCCCTTAAGAGTGGAATGAACTTTACTGTTGGGCAGGGCTGATGAAATCACACAGGCCTGAACAACTGATCAATTTTTTAGAAGGCTCTTTCGCAAATTCCGCCAGTCTTTGTTGTGCTGTGTGTTAGGCGAGCTGGAAGGACAATGCAGGAAAGGATTCTTTTCGGGGTTTTTTTTTTTTT
>NW_004797287.1:2761694-2763936 GCF_000002075.1 Aplysia californica | reverse complement strand
CGGGGGTATTGGGTCTGTGTGTAGATTTTGTTCGTGCTTTCACCAGACACGAGTCAGGAGTTCTCATTTATTCACTGTCCCACATGCCTGCTGCTGAGATCCGTGTTCGATTGACCCATAAAAGTATCGCGAGTCTGTGAGAGCCCGTTATATTTGGGTCTCTACCTCTCTATCTCTATCTTTGTGGCCAACAGAGGCCAAGAGATCATCAATGATTTAATGCACGCCAGGCTCCAACAGATGCTTCTTGATTGGCCGGGATAGATTTCGTCTGGGGAATTTCTTATGCGAAGAAGTTCTTAAAAAGAGTAAGTGAATGAATGGTCAGGAAATGGGTTGTCGCATATTTATAGAGGGTGGAAACAAGAAACGCCTCTGCCCAAATAAATAAATCTCCTTTTGCAAGCAGTGACGTGATCAGAGTCTGAATGTACATCAGCAGCACATTGAGGTCGGCTATGAATACATCTAGATGTTGGATCAAAACGTCTCGACCTGTCTTATGTTATGAAGGAGTTGCATTGACCTGACATCTGATACTCTGAGATGCGCGATAAAAGAATATATCAAGAAACGTTTGAATGCTGATAATAATAATAATAATAATAAATAGCATTTGTTTAGCGCGTATCCCAGCTCGACAGCAAGCTTTATGCGCTGTACACTATAGTATTACCCCAGCAGACCACAGAGCACTCAGAAACATTCTCAGCTTCCCGGGAAGCAGACAACGCTCAAACACTAACAAAAGGACAAGATAAAAAGGTTTGCCTCTGAGAACAAACCTGAAACCGTACACTGAACACGATACAAGGAATATATACGTAACAGAGGAAAAGTCAGAACGATATCTCATATTTCTGATTGCTTTGAAAAGTTAAACTTTATTTTGGCCTTTGTATTCGAAACGGTTATCCTTCAATTCGTGGCCGAAAACGACACAGACATACAGAAAACGACACAGACATACAGGAAACGACACAGAAATACAGGAAAACGACAAGCTCCAATTCAATTTTGAATGGTTCTTAACTGTTTTAAGTAAAGAATGAAGAACTCTACAAAGAAAAGGAAAGCTAATGGTTTATTTAGAAATTACCGGGAACTATCATCATAAAGAACCTAATCCTGAAGCGATCAAGATTCACCATTTATTTCCCTGCTCGGATGCTCTCGAAAAACCTATAGGCCTATAAATTATCCCAGCATTTCCCTGACGTCCACCATATTCATATTATCATGGCGGACACATCCATATTATCTTGGTCTTTTCCTGACGTCCACCATTCTAAATCATGGCGGACACATAACACTAAAAGATAGAATTAAATCAATAAACTCCTGTAGGATAACATAACCATTACATAAATTACTAACTGATACCATGTCCTCAAATCTGTACAATCATGCTTTCAGCGTTTCACTCTCGCAAAATTTATGCGAAACAATTTAGAGGTAGGCAGAAAAAAGGGCATTATTCAGACAAGTTCATCATAAAACAAAAGTCGACACCCTCCTCCAAACTGCCCACCACCCCTCCCCCCCCCCCCCCCATCCAACCCCCTCCCCTCACTACACCAACGATGCTCCAAGAAATCAGTCAGTCCATATTATACGCCAACAGTGTCGGATTCTGTACCGAATTCCACCCTATGAAGATGGAAGAGCAGGGCGCGTGCCTCCAGGGGGCTGTGGTATCTGGTTATTGACGGAACTATTACGCCGGGATTGAGGTCACGCCATTCCAACCACAGGAAGACGACTCTCTGGGTCTCTGGTGGCCAACTTGGGGAGTACGCACACGGGGGCTTTACTGGATCAACCGCTTGAACTCAAGCTTTACGGTTGTAAACAGAATTTCTAACAAGTTGTTAAAAATTTGATTACGTTAATCCTCTTTTAGGTACACTTTGATTTTTCTTCTTTCTTCTCATGGTGTGTGTGTTTATTTTGTCCTTTACGAAGGATTATCTCGATCTCAGAGCATCAAAATGAACACTTGTTTTGGTAACTTTTTGCTACTGATGTTTGTGAATCTTTTCGTTCCCTTCGACACTTGGCAACAGTACATTGTGACCTCCATCATTGATATAAGTTGAAGAGTTCTTCCACGTACGACATCCCAACGTCGAAACTTGGGCCCCGCAAATAGATAGACAGATAGATAGATAGATAGATAGATAGATAGATAGATAAATAGATAAATAGATAGACAGATAGATAGATAGATAAATAAATAGAT
>NW_004797287.1:2756193-2759515 GCF_000002075.1 Aplysia californica | reverse complement strand
AATAACAACAATAACAATAACAACAACAATAACAACAACAATAACAACAATAACAATAACAACAACAATAACAACAACAATAACAACAATAACAATAACAACAACAATAACAACAACAATAACAATAACAATAACAACAACAATAACAACAACAATAACAACAACAATAACAACAACAATAACAACAACAAACCTCAAAAGCTTTTAAAGAAATTGAGCCGGTGCTTAAATTATGTACTTTTTTTTACCTTTGTCAACTCTTGAAATTCAAATTTCTACAAAATATTTCTCGACTACACACATGTGATGCAATTTAAGAAACATTCTGGGCGTAGTAGATCAGAGCAGCAGCTGGTCGAGGATAAAAAACTCTGTCAGTAAAACCGTTAAAACTTACTCACCAGCATAGCATCCTTCCTGGAGTTCTCGTGAGCCTCCTTGGCGAGTCTCGTCCTGTCTGAGAGCTCCATGCTGTGCCGAGAGCTGGACAGACCACCATAGCGCGGGGACTGACCGTTCCGGAGATCGCCGCTAGATATCTTTTTGAGCCTGGACTTGGCCAGGTCGTCATCCAACATCTCGTCGTCAGAACCCCCGGGGCCCATGCCGAACAGTTTGTACAGACAGCGGACACACATGGCGGGTGGTTGGTGGGTGGGTGGCGGGGTGGTTGGTGGGTGATGGGTGGTGGTGGTGGTGGCCGGAGTGGATGACCGCTGGTCTAATGAATTAGTCACCCTGGGAGACTTTGTTGTTGTAGTAATTGCTCACACATCTGTACGTAACTTTTGGCCGCTATCCAAATGGCAGAATGGAGGAGTAGGGGGGAAGGAGGGGAGGAGGGGAGGAGGGAGAGGGGGGTGTGGCGGTGTGGAAGCGACGTCACTTTAGAGCACTTTTGTGGCGAAGAAATGATAAACCCTCGACAATGTCCACTCTAAAGTACGGATTGTGAATCCATGTGTTGGAAACATGAACCCAGTCATGGCTTTGGATCGCTTTCACTCTCACAGAAGATGTTTTCAAACCGTATCGTTTGCCCTAGCAATAATCAAAACATCACACGATATATAACATACCTCAAAAAACGGCTATCAAAAACTAGAAAGTGAACGAGAATATTGACGTATGTGAGAGAGCTATTTTTCGCACACAAAGAGCAAGGGGTTTCATACTTTCAGTTGTATCTAAAAATGTGGAAAGAGTAAACGTTTTGTATTGACCACAAATAGTTCCCACATCGAATGGCATCGCCATCTGTTATCGAATCTAAACAAATTCTTCAAACAGCTTAGAAACTCCATACATAGGTGTGTGTGAACCTTTCAAAAGGATACATTGAGCAGTAATCGCCGTAACAGAACCAAAGTGCTTTCAATAGCCGCCGGTATGCTCGTAGTTGTAAAAAAGCAGTTGTCAGACAAAGCTACGTAATAAACTGACTCCCCCCTCCCTCCCTCCGGGTTGCTGGTCTAATCTTTTACGTGAGAGCGAGATGATTATTCTAACATAGTTTTCAGGGCTTCGGTTTTTTTTATTTTTTATTAGCTCAGTTTCAGTAAACGTTTTACGGCACTTGCAAAACTAGTAGGTCACAAAAGTGCCCAGATAAGAGGCGTTACTACCAGAAGAGAGTCACATAAAAAAGAAACGAAAAAAAGGGGGAGATAAGGATGACAGAAAACTGATATGACAAAAAAAAAAAGAAGCAAGCGACACCAAAACACCCGCCAACCACCCAAGGTTTACCGAGCTTCACTTAGAAGTATTCTTTACATTAACCGTTTTAGTTCCTTGCCGTCCTCGATACAACGCTATTGTGGGAGAAACATTTCTGGACCTCTTTAGTTCTATGGCGCTCGCAACTGCACAAGGTCATATGAGCGTCAAGGGGTGGATGTCAACAGAGATGTCCAAACAGGGAAATCAGGCTTACTCTGCTCACCTCTCTAGCATCCACACCATAATCTGGACCTCTGTAACAGCGAGGGATCGGAAGGAAGTGAGCCTTAGATTGTCGATAATGCTTTTGCAAGAACATTCGACCAAAAGAAGACACGAAAAAAGATATCCCAAAAGATAATCATAATCTGCCGTAAAATCCGAGGAAATCAGTATCGCAGCTAAACGTACTAGCTTACCTCTCCTTCTAAATCCAAACACAAGCAATCAGGCCGGATTTATGATCGGAAATAGAACAGTTTTACTACTGTTTAATACAGTACAACATTTTTACAACCGTCCTAAGCGAGAAAGTCCCACCTTTGTTAGACACGCGAGGTCAAAGAGGCGGAAAGTTATGATGTACACACAGGGGGAACGTAAGCGTAGGAATAGGACGGGCCAATCAATAGCATCAATAGAGAGGCAACAGCTTTGACTCACGCATAATTGGGCTGCCCTATGAAGCGCTAAACGTTGCCACAAAAGAAACCCGACCCGAGGGTAAACAACGAGTCACCGTTCTTTGTGACGTAGCAGCAGATGCTCACAGACTTGACCAGGACTTTGGTGGTCAAATCCAAGAAGGCCAGAACTTTCTTCTTCTCTTTTAGTTTTAACACAAGCAGTTTACGGCACTTGCAACACATTCAGGTCATACACCTTCCAGAGATCAGAGGTGTTACAAGAGAGTAACAAACACACAATAGAGGAAGGGGGGGGGGGGATACGGACGATATATATGTTTGATAGGAGAAAAGGAGCACGACATCACACTAGAGCACCTGCCAACCACCCTCTTTTTTCTCTTGGTCATGTATGCTGAGTATGGGCCGTGAGGCGAGAGCGTGAACAGATGTTATAATATACTAGGACGTGCAACCTCGCTTGATTTCGTCTCTATGGAAGCCCAGCTCCAAGATGATCTAACAACCTACATAGTGCATATTGACTCGTACAACGTCAACACTTATTTATTCATCAAGACAATGTTCTGCCTCATTGCCCTCTCCCTCAGCCATCATTCTCTCCAGTGGCAGATCGATTGTAATTTATCCCTCCCCCCCCCCCCCCCCACTCCCGTCACATCGATATTTGCTTCTTAAGGCATGTGGAAACCTGTAGCGCTAACTAACAGTGGGTCAACAATCTCAACATAGCAAGTGACACAGATAAAACTTCACCGATATCTTCCCAGTAAGCACCCGTCTAAAGACAACACTCTCACATCGGTGTTTTTTCGCTTCTGTTTTTTTTGTTTGATTTTTTTAGTAAAGAGAAGCACCCGGACACAATAATGGTAGTAAGACACACAGACAGAAACAACAGAGGGAAAGTAAAGAAGTATGACCTACCAGTGACACCCTCCAACCACCCAGAG
>NW_004797287.1:2751256-2753850 GCF_000002075.1 Aplysia californica | reverse complement strand
CTCAAACACACACTCACACACACACACACATACACACACACGCACACATACACAAACACACACACACACGCGCACACACACACACACACACACACACACACGCTAGTTCAATGTTTACTAGTGAGTGCTGAATCCAGTCGATAATCGGTTCAATACTTGGTTCGATTAGGCAACGATACCGGCTCAAAGCCCCCTTGGCTTATCAAAATATTTGACGTCTGGTCTCAAAGAACTTCTGAATCACTGTACACCTTTGTACAGTTTTAGTGAGTTTTTTACGGCGCTCGCAACTGCATAAGAACCACTGTACGCCTCGTTTTAACTCCCCGTAGCGGTTCTACCGACTGAAGCAGTCTTTAAGCCATTCCCAAAGGGGGGACATTGGCATATTCTTACGCACAGCAGAATTGTAAAAGGGCTGATTTATCAATGTCATGCTCATAACTGTGCCTGAACTGCAATAGGGAACTGCTGTTTTTTCTTTCCTAACCATTACTATAGTCGTTTTTCCTCTACTTCTTTTGTATGTTTGTCCCTCTCTTGTGACCCGCTACTTCCGGCGTGCCTTGATAGTCGAAGCAGATTTTGTGCTGTTGAAGCCCGAGAGGTGAGCAGAGTAAGGCTGAGTCCCTGTATGGACTTCTCTGTTGACATTCACCCCTTGGCGCTCATACGACCTTATGCAGTCGCGAGCATCGTAAAATCTCCACGAAACTCAACTAAACACCGCGTTTTATCCGCACGCTATTGTCTCGCGTTTTGCCCATTTCGATTCTCGCGAAGATTTTGAGTTTGTGCTTTATTGAGTAGTGCAGTGTCAGGTATGTGTTTGGGTCAATGAGGTCATTCAGAGTCGTTCTATTTATAGCCTCTTTGACTTAGATTCCAACACAATAACGCCACTATTATCATTTCACCATCGTTTTGAATTCGTGGATTTCTAAAAAAAAAAAAAAAAAAAGGAACCCCCCAAAAAAGTAATAATCCGACAGCAACAACAAAACACACACGAAAGAGACACACACAAAAAACAGAAATAACAAAAAACAACAAACAAACAAACAAACAAAACAAAAAAACCCCAAAAACCAAAACCGGGAACATCGCGAATCCAGTTAGAGCGCGAAAAAACCACGCTCTAAGGTATTTACGAGTAAATTACATTACGTACGCAAGGAAACTAAACAAAAGGGTAACGGGGAAAGATCAGGGTCTTGTACTTTTTAATGAGCATCTGAGCAAAGGAATGAATGGAGAACCATGATCGCAGATGTCTGTCGCAGGGGCATACCCAAGGAGTAAACTCTTTGGGCATACCACCCCAAAGCACTCGCCAACTACCCATAACTAACAGAAATGTTCTCTAGTATAAGAGAGTGGTTCTACTATTGCCGACCTCATTTTCCCCTTCAGAGTTTTAGTTTTAGTCAGAGTTTTACGGCACTATCAACACAATAAGGCCATATAAGTGACAAAGAATAGAATATGTTTTACAAGAGAGTAGCAAATACAAAAAAGAAGAAGGAGAGATCAGGACCGATATATGTTTGATAGGAGAGGACAAATCACACCAAAGCACCCGCCAACCACCCACTCATCAGAGTTTACTAGACGTCGAGTTTTCTTGAAAATAATGAGTGTCCTGGGTGGTATCTAGTATCTATTAGCCACATTTTCACAAAATAAATGTCAGAAGCATTATATTCGCCAAGTTTGTAGTCGGGATGTGGATCATTTCACGGAACAACAAACAGAAAACATAGGTGTCACGACACGGTGGAATCAGGCGCTCGTCATTTTTTGGGTATATGGAGTTACTGGTATCATCTTAAAACCTGTTCACTTGCTTTACATCGGATGAAAAAAATACGCTTCCACTTAGAACATAATTCCAGATATTTGCATTTGAAGGAGATGGGGTCGCCTGGTTTCAGAAGTAAAATTAGTGAAAAAAATGGCCGCCAAAATTTGGTGACTTATATAGCTTAAGAGGTCATAAAAACAGAAAATTTACAGTTTTAGTGCCTTAAATAAACAATTCTCAATATAATCCACAAAGAAATGTGTTTTAAAATGGACCTTAAACGTTTTGAGTCAAAAATAAAAAATTCAATTATCAAAAATTACCAAACGGACAGAAAATGCCAGTTTCGTCGATTTCAATATTTTGACGAGCGCCTGATTCCACCACGATGCCTCACATATAATCCTCAAAGCAATCTTCCAATTAAAGTGTCATCCAAAACGAACAGGGACTGTGGTAAGTATTACAGCAAGGGTTTTATTTTTCACTTTGTCTGATATCCGAGTTCTACTTAAACTCTGGTTGCTAAGTTACAAGTGATTATCTGAGAACTATCTGGACCTAGGGGCAGAAATAAGGCTAACTCCAGACGAACTGCTATGTCATCATACTTAGAGGGGTGGCAGATGGCTGTTTTATCTTCTTCTTCTTCTTCTTCTTCTTCTTCTTCTTTTTCTTCTTCTTCTTCTTCTTCTTCTTCTTCCTTCTTCCTTCTTCTTTCTTCCTCTTTCTTCTTCTTCCTCCTCTTTCTTCTTCTTCTTCTTCTTCTTCTTCTTCTTCTTCTTCTTCT
>NW_004797287.1:2746401-2749748 GCF_000002075.1 Aplysia californica | reverse complement strand
AGAGAGAGAGAGAGAGAGAGAGAGAGAGAGAGAGAGATGAGAATGATTTCCATTCCCGAGTACCGATAAGGAAAGTTTTTTTTATCTTTCTGCAGGGATGTTGTATCCCTCTCAGCCCTCATGGGTCCTGAAAGGTAGGGTCAGAGCCCGCTTCCCAAATGATCTAAATTGTGTTGTTGGAGACGTAAAGAACACCGACATTAGAACACATCTATTAGAAAAAAAAGAAGAAAATGGAACAAGGTTTTCTCACTTTTTTGACAGTTTGTTCGTCATGAATCATAATTATACCGCGTTGACAATAATTAATAAATCGTTTTGTATAATTCATCAAACGACTTTTATGCCGCGCTTAAAACGGAGTTGATTTTTTGCAACTTTCGGGAAATGCTTGCGAAAAACGAACGAGGATCCCAGGCCGTGCGATGAATCAGCGATGACAGGGTGAGCACGATGGAATAATGGGGAGATCGAACTGTCTGAGATCGATCAGCCTGACCCCTCACATCGCCAGTTACAACAGTTAGGCTTTCCCGCCGACACGTCATTTCAGAGCCAAGGTTTTCGGCGGGTGTAGAGCGGAATCAAACACAGAACATTGCTGTACTGCCCATCCGTGAGGTCCTGGAAGCGGAATTTTTTATTCGATTTGAAACGTATCATTATGTGAGTAAGCGTGGTGAAATCAGGCGCTCGTCAAATTAATAAACGTGAAGAAACTGCCATTTTTCCTCAGGCTCGTGAATTCTTATCGAATGTATTTGGTTCAACACCCTTCATTTCCATTAAAGAACACATTTCTATGTGGATTTTACAGAAAAACATTGATTAAAAGGGAAACAAATGTAAATTTTTAGTTTCCACAGATTCTCAAGATAAGGAAATAACCAAACTTTGGCCGCCTCTAAAACTAGGCACCCCCCCCACCTCCTTCAATCGCCAATATTTCGAATTGTATTCACGATAAATGGATATTGTTTTCATCAGAAGCACGACAAATGAACAAGCTTTAAGATGATACCAATACCGATATGTTCACATGACGAGAGCCTGATTCCACCATGTCGTGACTCACATTATACATCCCATCCTTGAGGTCGTGGAACTTTTTATTTGATTGGGAACATAATGTACCACTTTCCGATTTATGAATTATCACCACATACCTTTGATGACTTGTATTCGTTCATTGATATGCTAATTTCTGTAGAATCTGGTTTTTTTTTTGTTTTTTGTTTTTTTTGTTCAGAGTAATCCTTCCAACTGCTAGTTTGCTAGTTTTGTTTTTTAAATTTACGTTGCATGCCAATGTATCTATATTATTCTTTTAAACATATCTCTTCCCAATAGTCATCAATGTCTGATTAAATACTTAATTCTTAGTATTCGTTTTGTTAAGTTTGCTTTTTCATCCGTTTTTAAAACTTGATTTACGTAATATTTGTTTTTCATGGAGGAAGGATGGACAAGACTTTCATAACATCCCCAAACTACAATTGCCTGAGAGGCTTTTCGGTCAAACAAGTGGATGAGATTGAAATCTTGAAAAAAACCCAACATTGAAACAAAATTAACTATTCATTTTTGTAACCATTGGCATCTGAGACAGGTGATTTTAATTCTCTCCATAGTATATTACTATCGTGCGGTGCCGGAGGGTTAGTGCGCTCGTCTCCGAAGCAGAAAGTCCTGGTTCGAGCCTCGGTTCTAACGGATTTTTTTTCGCCCCCCTCCTGCCCACTCAGGAGTAATGGATACCTGACTTCGAGTTGGGGAAGTAAAGGCGGCGTGGAAAGGAACTGGCCACCCTACCACAATATGCCGAAGGCCCAGGAAGTTGTTTCACTAACAAATCAATCCCCGATGTCCGGATCGAATGCGGGAACAACTTTACTTTTCTATCACTATCAATGACAACTACACATGCAATCAAAGAACAACAATACGAGAAACAAAAGCAATACCAACAAAAACACCAACAGCAGCAGAAAAACGTAGTTGTAATTTCCTTGATTTTGGCACACCTGAAAAACAGAACGGCACAGAGATACTCCTATCCACAGAGAAAGACGCAGGATGAACCAGAGGAAAGAGCAACTTTAATTTTAGTAAGAATTTTACGGCACTTGCAACACAATAAGGTCATATAAGTGCCGAAGAATAGAGGTGTTACAAGAGAGTAACATACGCACAAAAAAAGGAGGAGAGATTAGAACGAAATATGTTTGATAAGAAAAAAGAGGCAAACCACACCAGAGCACCCGCCAACCACCCACACACGTAGCTGTAATTTCCTTTCCTTGATTTCGGCCCTACTGAAGTACAGAATCCCACAGAGATGCTCCCATCCGAAGAGAAAGACACAGAATAAACCTGAGGAAAGAGCGACGATGATGATTTTCTTCCAGCACCAGATTGTGTGAAGTCAGCCGGACATAGCAATAAAACCCCAACTGTCTCGTGACGTCACGCACATACACAATCACGCCAATCCTAGGACAGGAGCAGCGGACTGTTATGTATTGGTAGTCCTATATGATGAACTTTAGTAAGAGTTTTACGGCACTTACAACACAATAAGGTCATATACGTGCTGAAGAATAGATGTGTTACAAGAGAGTAACATACACAAAAAAGGAGGAGGAGAGTGCACTGTTAAAGACGATAGATTTTTTATAGGAAAAAAGGAACAAACCACACCAGAGCACCCGCCAACCACCCATTGACTGTTATGTATTAGTGGTTATATATGATGAACGCACAGTACAGTTGGTCGAGGTATATATGTAAAAAGTATCTGTTCGAAACACGTATGTACTGTGTGTCTTAGTGTTACGTAACATTGCACGGCAATATCGAATAGGCTCTATCGATTGACGAATTAAGGCTTCAGAAACATTATTGGAGCGGTAAAAAATGTCCTGTGCATAGAAGGCTCTGAATCTTGACGCGATCAGTTTATACCTCCGCACAAAGAACTATAGATTTAAGCGTTATCAAAAATACCTTAGCCAAAAAATGAAAAATCCAACAAAAAAAACAAACAAACAACCGAAACAAAACAACAACAACAAACAAAGAAAAACAACAACAACAACAACAAATCAATGTGAACCTTGACCGATCAGAATAGCCCAGCACAAAGTCACAAAGCACTCTGAATCTATCAGCAATCAAAAAGACGTCAGAATAAAACACTGTATCTGTGGGCGATCAAAGATACCACACCATAAAACACTATGTATCTGTGCCTGATCAAAGATACCGGAGCGTAAACCACTACGATAAAGACATGCAGATGACGGTATTGTGAAAGACCAATCCCTCACACACACACACACACACAC
>NW_004797287.1:2742804-2746036 GCF_000002075.1 Aplysia californica | reverse complement strand
GGAGAGGTGGGGGGGGACGACAGACGGGGTAGCCTATGGGAAGTCACTTTATCATCACGGCAGACTAGCTAATTGTAAATACAGAACAGATAGGATCCACAATAATGATACGTCTTTCTTTTCAAAGCAACTGACCAAACATTTTAATAGTTTTCTTCGACATTACCATTACTTTCATAAATAAATTGTCACCATTTTCCGGTCGTCGAAGTAAACACCTCCCTCTCCTCTATCAGGTGATTTCAGAGTAATAAAAACCTTTGAAAGAAGTTAAGAAATTAAAGATGTTACGGTTATAATATATCGCTAGCTGTTTAAAAAATCGATGTTCTGTGAAAAATAGTACAAATGTTCTAAAAATAAAGAAGACAGACAGGGAGGACGAGTATATTGACAGAAAAGCTTTCATCAACGGAGAAACGTGGACAGAATAAACTGGAAGTTGGGAGAAAGATAATCGATAAAAGGGCTGCAGATAGGTAAACCCATTGATTTCACGTTTCCTTCAAGCTGGTAACTCTGCTTGCCTTATTAGGACGAATGTGCAGCTTTCAAACATTGGTAAATTCTCTCGAAAGTAGACAAAGTACTTTTTACAACATCTCAGTTTTCAGAAAGATCAGCAGAAAGTATTCTCTTTGCTCGTCTTTCCTGTGGTGATTATCATCCCTCCCCTTCCCCATTTTCCCTATAAAAAAAAGAACCAACAACAAAACAAACCAAACCCCTACACCCCCCCCCCAAAAAAAAATGAACAGAAGAAAACAAAGGCTCATTAAAATGTGTTTCTTGTTCGAGTGGAACAAATTATAGACACAATAACATCCGGGTAAACGTAAAAAAGACAGGCAGAAACAGAGGGAGAAAGAAATAAAGTAGATTATACCAATGAACACCCCAACAGAGGAAAGAAGAAATAAACAACTCTGAATGGACACAGAAGACTGATTGTGATATACAGGAAAACCCTCAAACAATTATTTAACAACTATCGGATTTCATGGCTTTAAAGTCTACACAAGGACTGGTG
Organism: Aplysia californica; assembly: GCF_000002075.1. Taxonomy (NCBI): domain Eukaryota; kingdom Metazoa; phylum Mollusca; class Gastropoda; order Aplysiida; family Aplysiidae; genus Aplysia; species Aplysia californica. The sequence continues at coordinate 2,745,006 of NW_004797287.1, read as the reverse complement.
GGTTCATGGTTGTATGGGAATATAAAGTGACAAGTTAAGAACATTGTTTGGATTTTGTTCCCACATTTCTCAGACCCCGTGTCTGAATTATACAGATTTTCGGTTCTGACCAAATCCAAATGTCCCAAAAGCTCAGACAGGATCAGTCGAGGGTGACTGGAGGTTTATGGAAGCGGGCTGCGATGTGTACACGGGCCAGACAGACAGATAGACAGACAGACAGACAGACAGACAGACAGACAGACAGACAGACAGGCTAATCGGATAGTCCCCCCACAAAGCGATTGTCTCAGAGAGTACACGATTGTCGTCCTAAACTTGTGACGTGTACTTCGGAGTAATTGTCCAGCTTACGTCACACGCTGTCATGATAGTGACCGTCTGTCTCACTAGAGCTAATCCAATCAGACGACAGGTTGCCTCTCCTGTGGGTATTGCTGCTGAGCTTTATAAGAGGTGTTTTTCTTTCTTTCTTTCTGAAGGGGGGGGGTAAGGGTGTTAGCTCGAAATTATCCATTCGACTGTTTGGTTTCGTAAGCGTTATATGACACTTGCATCCAACACAATTAGGTCACATAAATGCCGACGATTTGTGCTGTAACAAGAAAGCAACAAACACAAAAAGAAGGCGGAGAGATAAGGACGATAGAAGTTTGGTTGAAAAAAAAAGAAGCAAGCCACACCAGAGCACTCAACAACCATCTACATTCATTTGACTGACAGTTGTTGGATAGTGGAGAAAGAAACCAAATCTTTTATCAATTATTAATCACTTCAACACACAACCAACACAGCAGGATTCTGGGGAGTACCCGAACTTGATGTTCTTTTTTCCCCCTTTTCATGTAGGCGTTTTACATCGCCATCAACACAATTTAGATCATTTAGGCAAACAGAGCCTGCTTGTGTCGATAGAGGTAAGACATCTCAGTAACTCGACCGAGCTACTTGATAAAAAAATCACTCCGCACCCCTCCCCCCCCCTTCCTCGTACGAGAATCAAACTCAGATTTAGACCCGGGGTGTAGAATGTATCATTTGACGGGAAAGTTATTATATTATATATTAGGCTTTAAAGATTTTTATCAATAATAATAATATCAATCACTTTAATACAAACAAATCGCAACACACTTTCAGAGATTGCACGAGAACAGAAATCTGATCTGGGAGTTTCATGATGTCTGAACAAAGCTACGCCACAACAGGATCAGATTTCATCTAAATTTTTCTTCTGAATGTAAGGGTTTTTAAACCCCTATCGACACTATTTTGATCATAACTGAAGCTGACTTTGATCCTGCCTGTCAGTGCTAATGCTGGCTGAGACTAGAACCTACTCAACCCCAGAAAACACTGAACCATTTACACTAAACGATGAAAGTATTTTCTTGTTTCTAGCTGCCAGTGAGCAAAAAATAATCTCTAATTCCTTGAAACACTGTCACTGTCTCATTCCAAAAGTCACACGCACACACGCACATACGGTATATTCTATTAATGTATCCAATAAGTTTGGCTATGAGCAGAATATCTGTAGACTTAGAAGTACCAAAACATGTCTTGCAAAGATCGATGGCATTTTTCAAATGTCATAAGGCACGGGAATAAGAAGGAATTATATCCACAGAGCGAAGCAAATACTCTTACCCCTATACCAGAGTACGATAATTTGCCCAGTCAAGAAAATGTTTGTATAGAGGACTACAGTTGGGCCACATTGGGCTTCATTGCAACAAACTTGAACCAACGGCGGTCTCAACTGTCTGTAATCAGTCAAGGGTGACAAGAAAGAAGAAAGGGACATAGGAATAAAGGTCTAGATCTAACTGTCAATAGCTTTGGAACCTTCTATGACTCTCGGCCTAAGGGGATACATTGAGGTTTCTCAAGTGGATCATTGGTTCAAAAAGGGGGGAGGGCTCCTAGGTGCTGGACTACATGTCGACAATATTATGACAAGTTAAGCGTGACGTATTCTGTTCTGTGTTTGCTTTCTGTTCCCAACGCTTGGCTGCTTTATGCCTGAATTAGAATTTTAGCGAAAGAGACTGAGAACGTAGAAGAGCTGAATAAATACCATGTTGCTGTTACTGTTGTTGTTGTTGTTGTTGTTGTTGTTGTTGTTGTTGTTGTTGTTGTTGTTATTGTTGTTGTTGTTATTGTTATTGTTGTTGTTATTTGTGGAGAGACAAACAGACA
>NW_004797287.1:2740378-2741183 GCF_000002075.1 Aplysia californica | reverse complement strand
CAATAGAAGTAAAAAAAAAAGAATACCCCCCCCCCCTAAAAAAACCCAAAACCCCAACCAATTGATAATGTCACATTTTCTAAATGACTAAAAATGTAGATCCAGAGATCTTCTGTTTCTTTCATGCGTAGAACTACTGAGACGGTTTTTGTATTCCACTGTTGATGTATTCTTTTACTCTTTACTTTACTTTATTCCGGTTTCCTTTTTATAAATGTCACAATCTAGTTGAGCTGACCGGATGTGAAGAAAAGCACCATTTTTCACACAACCGATTTTCCCCTTTTAATCTTCATTGAGAAGTGGGGATTCGAGATAGCCAAAGACCTGGATCGGAGAGCATGATTGAATGTTACAAGTATTTAACAGGAATTTACAACGTAACGGGATATATTTTACCCCGCTATCTTCACTCTAACGCCACGGGACACAGTCTAAAATTGAAAAAAAAACCCATGTGAAAACAGCAGTCCGCCAAAAGTTCTTCAGCGTACGCACAGTTAACGTTTGGAATTCCCTACCGGAAAAAAAGGTGTCTGCACCATCCTTGAATGCTTTCAAGAATAGGATTGACACGGTCTGGAAGGCACATAAATTCTCTATGAACCTAGATTGGTTTCAAACTGTCAGATCCATGTGCCATGAGCACTAACCTACAGATACCAGAGTGTGAAAACAACGTGCAGGAAGGAATAAGCAACGAAAGGAACGAACAGCTGATAGGCGACTAGCCTGACCACAGCCGTACTTGATACTACTACTACTACTACTACTACTACTACTACTACTACTACTACTACTACTA
>NW_004797287.1:2738113-2739807 GCF_000002075.1 Aplysia californica | reverse complement strand
CGCTAGATGTGGAGACAACGCTAGATGTGAAGACAACGCTAGATGTGGAGACAACGCTAGATGTGAAGACAACGCTAGATGTGAAGACAACGCTAGATGTGGAGACAACGCTAGATGTGAAGACAACGCTAGATGTGAAGACAACGCTAGATGTGGAGACAAGGAGACAACGCTAGATAACTGACTCCAAAACTAAGACGGGTCTAAAGCGGATGTGACGCAATGATTCCACAGATTTTTCCCAATCAGGCACACGTAAATAGCTCACGTCTGAGTGCGGTTTTAATGATGTTCCCCACCCTCAGATATTATCAGATTGTTATCTTTTCCGGAAACCATGCAGAAGTAAACAAGTGTCCCGCCTTCAGCATATTATTCCTTGAAGGCATGTTGCGTTCACAATTAGTGTAAAAATTCCCACCCCCCTCCCTCCCCATTTTGGCAAACCCCCTTTTGCCTCTTAGAAAATGTCTAACAACATCAAGAGAAAGAAACCCCTCAAAAACCACAATTAAATAAATGGAAAAGCAAACAGTTAAACTTTAAAAAAAAAGAAGAAATTCCAACGTAGTATTATTTAGTTCATTGTTTTGATTACAATTTGGTAAGAGTTTTATATAACTTTCAACACAGTCTGGACATATAAATGCCGAAGGTTAGAGAGTAACAAACAGACCAAAAAATAAATAAATAAATAAATAAATAAAAGATAAGGAGAAAAGATAACAATAGATGCTTGATAGGAAAGAAGGAGCAAATCACATCTGAGCCCCCGGTAACTAACCTCTCGCTAACTAACCACCCACCAACCTAGTTTAAGATCTAATCATATAAATGTCAGAACGAGATTGCTCGTTCTCCTGGGTTGTGCGGCATTTAGACCAGTGAGTAGCTCGTGTTTTTTTCCCCACTCTCAGCACTTTCTCCACCACGATTAATCTCGTCCCATTTAACATGCAGGCTAACCACTCAACTAACCCACCGCGCGAGAGGCAATCACGACCGTTATTACGACCTGCCAAGTGCGCTGGTTCAATCAGTACTAATGATAATGACCGCGATTACGATAATGAAACGATAGGTAGTGTTGACAATAACAGGGTAGAGGGCTCCACCCCAAGAAACCACTACTTGTGGAGACCGGCAATATTGCTTTATGGGATAGCGGCAGCACGGACAATGACGATTTAAATAAGAATACTAGTCAGAGCAATGGAAGGGTGTCAGCGCGGAATATTAACAAAAGATCTTCGTTACAATAATATATATAGGAAACGCAAGATGCACAAACAGAAATAACAGAGGAAAGGAAAAAGAATAAGATCTATAAGTAGAGCCCTCTTGGGTTTACAGTGGAGAAGGAGAAGATGATGACGGCTACGCTTCGATAGAATCAGAGTAAAATATAAATAATATTATTAACATAGCAAATGAAAAAGAGGAAGAAGAAGGTTTTTTAAAATAGTTTTAGTAAGAGTTTTACAGCACTTGCAACACGATAAGGTCATATAAGTGCTGAATATTACAGGTGTTACAAGAGAGTAACAAACAAAAAAGAAAGAGGAGAGATAAGAACGACAGATGTTTTATAGGAAAGAAGAAGCAAACCACACCAGAGCAATCGCCAACCACCCAAGAAGGAGAAGAAGAAGAAGAAGAAGAAGAAGAAGAAGAAGAAGAAGAAGAAGAAGAAG
>NW_004797287.1:2733130-2736376 GCF_000002075.1 Aplysia californica | reverse complement strand
GGGTGGAAGAAAGTGTTTTGACTATCCCCCGGCCAAAAAGGCAAAAAGAAAACCCCAACAACAACAACAACAACAACAACAACAACAATAACAACAACAACAACAACAACTACAACAACAACTACAACAACAACTACAACAACAACAACAACATCAACAACAACAATAACAACAGCAAAACAGAACACAATTTATAAAATTATGAATCGTGGTGCAGGCTTCCGACTCTGCCTGTCAGTGCTTACCCTGACTGAGAGGAATATACAACATCCCAACAGCAGAAAGATCGAGATACTTGCTAATTAACCAATTCTTCCCAACTGGGAATCCAACTCTGGCCTCCTGTGTGCGACAGCGAAGCATGTCCTAACCGCTACGCCACAGACGCCGGTTATCAGACGGAGACAGGTCTTTCAGGAACGGAGAGACACGTTTTTTTGGTTTTTTTTGTTTTAGTAAGGTTTTACGGCGCTCGCAACTGCATAAGGTCATTTGAGCGCCAAGGGGTGGATGCCAACAGAGAAGTCCTATCGGGGAATCAGGCTTACTCTACTCACCTCTCTAGCCTCAACAGCACAAAGTCTGCTTTGACTATCAAGACACCTCGGAAATAGCAGTTCAGTAGAGAGTGACAAACATACAAAAGAAGTAGAGGAAAAATGACGATAGTAAGGATGTGGAGAGAAAAGGCAGCAGTTCCCCCTATGTTGTTCCGGCACAGTATGAGCATGACATTGACAAATCAGCCCATTTATAATTCTACTGTGCGTAAGAACATGTTAATATCCCCCCATTGGGAATGGCCTAAAGAAGCAACGTTTGACGACCCAGCAACTTCTGTATGGTATTGAAATCTGTTTTGTTTTCCTTTTAGTTCGAGTTTCATGACATTTCCAACACAGTTACGTCATAATATTATACATGCTGAAGATACAAATGTGGTGCTAGAAAGAGACATAGAAAGTAGAGAAGAAGAAAACACAAGGACGTAAACACGATAGATCTTTTACAGGAAAGAAAGAAACAAACACCCGCCAACTACCCACATGGAAGTCTGTAACCAAGGCAACATGATTAATAAATGATATATCAATCCCACACCTCAAAGACAGCGATCCGCTTAAGGAAAGAGACATTTTTCTCTGTAGAGGAGATGATAAAAGAAGCAGATAGGAGATAGAAAGGTAGTGTTATTACGGATTTTGAAACGATGTTTTTGCTTCCTTTGTAAAGATACGGACCAAAACGTTGACAATTTCAGAAATACTGTTTGAAGAGTGATTCGGAAAAAATGAGTCAGGTGAAAAAAAGGAGTCACTTTTATCAAGTATCTCGGTCAGTCTGCTTGGACATTGTATTCCTGTCAGCCTGGGCTGGCCCTGACATGAAAAGTGTGCTCCTCCGTGATTTAAACTGTGTCAATGCTGGCGTAATACGTAATGACAGTTTCAGTTTTAGTAACAGTTTTATGGCACTTGCAACACAATACAGTCATATACGTGCCGAAGATTAGAGGTGTTACAAGAGAGTAACAAACAGAAAATAGGAGGGGAGATAAGGACGATAGATGTTTGATAGGAAAGAAGGAGCAAACCACACCATTGCACCAGCCAACCACCCCCCTCCGAGATCTAAACAGTGTCCATTGTGGCTTAATACGTAATGACAACTTCCGTCCTCAACCTCCGTCCACACGCACCCTCTAGTTGTGCCACCTGTCACTTCTCTCATTCTGTTTCCCCGACTCAGAGCGACCTGTCCCCCTAGCTCACGCCTGCGTCCCCACTTGCCCGGACATTGTGCTGGCCACTCATCCGTTTTGTTGAGAACCAAATTTTAAGCGCATCACATTTATATAGAAGCGGTATATTTAATTCACGATCTCTAGTTCGATGAATAAACCCTTGAGATATGACAAAATGAGTCCAGCAAAAAAACCCAACACATTAGGGAAACGATTATTTTATAGTCCAACGTCAGCTACACTGAATTATTAAGGTACCAGTTTGCTATTTGCCTATTGGATCTGCACATAGAATTATAAATTTGATAGAAACTACCCCTTTCCAAACACACGAACCATTCAGGTTTTCATTGTGTGGTACATTGACGAAAATCCCGAAATCGAACAAACGGGGTCCTCTTCCTGTGGGTGATTTGTGGGTGCTCTGGTGTCGTGTTCCCCTTCTCTCATATCAAACGTTTATTCTTATTCTCTCTCCTAAATTGTATCTTCGAATCTTTCCCTATTAACACTTCTAATCTTCGGAACTTACGCGACCTTTTGGACCTGCCTGCCAGTACTGTAAAGCGATTACTACAACTAAACGATCCTATTTCAATAACTAATCAAGGGAACCGGATATTCCAATAATCGGATCTGTGGAAGGTCTTCCCGTGAGTACATGAAGTTTGCTTTGTTTCAGTACGTGTTTTACGGCATTTGCAACACAATAAGGTCATACAAGTGCCGAAGATTAGAGGTGTTACAAGAGAGTAACAAACTCAAAAAGAAGGAGGGGAGATAAAGACGATAGATGGAAAGCAAAGAAGAAGCAGACCATACCAGAGCACCCGCCAAGGGGAACATGCCTGGAGCGACGCTCACCAACCATCCACCAACCACCCACAACCACTCACTCGCTCACTTGCCCCAGACCACCTCTAGTCTTACCCTCTAGCCCTGGACTCTGTCGGGTACTGCCCATCCAATCACCAACCACCCACCAACCACCCACCAACCACCCACTCACTCGCTCACTTGCCCCCACCACCTCTAGTCTTACCCTCTAGCCCTGGACTGTGTCGGGTACTAGCCCATCCAATCACCCACCAACCACCCACCAACCATCCACCAACCACCCACAACCACTCACTCGATCACTTGCCCCCACCGCCTCTAGTCTTACCCTCTATCCCTGGACTATGTCGGGTACTAGCCCATTCAATCACAAACCAACCACCACCCAGCAAACACCCACTCATCCAATCACCGCCCAAGATAGGAATCGATAGTGACTGCTGTTACCACAATATTACTCTACTTTGGGCCTCGGTTTTCTATTCCGAATCCTCCTTCTCCTCTTCCATCTCCTCCTCATCCTGTTCCTCTTCCTCGATCAACACAAGTATTATTCGTTTATCCTTTTTAGATCTTTTCTTGGTCCCCCCCCCTCTCCCAAACACTCTTTATTTCTGTCTCTATATATCCCCTTCTCCCCCTCTCTCCCCTTCTCCCTCTCTCTT
>NW_004797287.1:2730766-2731602 GCF_000002075.1 Aplysia californica | reverse complement strand
TATGTGTGAGTGTATGTGAGTGTATCTTACTGAGTATGTGTGAGTGTATGTGAGTGTATCTTACTGAGTATGTGTGAGTGTATGTGAGTGTATCTTACTGAGTATGTGTGAGTGTTAATGTGGATCAGTGAGCGGGTGCTCTCGTGGCCGAGAGGTTACGACGTTCGCCTCTCATTCAGAGGTCCTGGTTCCAATCCGGGTTCCAATCCGGGTAGCGACGGAAAACTTTTCTACTCTAAAATTGTCTCCTTTCACTTTCTTTCTTTCTTTCTTGTAATATTCTGTCGTCTCAACTTTCTTCCAATACCCCCTCACCTTCTGTGTTCCTGACTTTTTCTGCAGCCTTTCTACTGTTACTCCTTGGCTCCTTCTTACAGCTGTCTTTCAGCCACACCCCTGATCTTCTGGTAGGAAAGATCTACGCTTAGCCTTCTCGGACAAGGGCGAAAAATCTCGAAGATCCCGTGTGCAAGTTGCGCTCGTTAAAGATCCCTTTGCGGTCCAGAAATGGATAAGAGTAAGCTTCGGCCGACACCCGGACAAAATTCAAAAATTCCTACCAATTTAAAATGTTTGGGGTGGCCCGCGCGCTCATGTGACCTTATGCTGTTGAGAGCGCCGTAAAACATTTACCTAAAGAATAAAAAGGACCAGTGTGTATACATATATCTGCTCCAAGTCTTCTAGACCCTAGGACATCTATCTCTGGGGACACCCAAAGGGATTGCCTGCCCCTTGGTGACTCACATCTCCAGGGGGAGAGAATCACGCGCCAAACAGATCTCTATACCTCTGTCTGTCTGTCTGTCTGTCTGGCTCTCTCTCTCTCTCTCTCT
>NW_004797287.1:2726362-2727542 GCF_000002075.1 Aplysia californica | reverse complement strand
GATGAGCGGCTTCAACCTCGATAAAGGGGCAATTACTGGAGGTCATTTCTTGTAGTGGGAGGGCAGGGGAGACTAATCTTGACATACTGTCCAGAACAAATTGTACGGTGCATTGCGTAATGACAGCGACGTTTTTGAGTTCTCGTAATTTGAAAACTTTCTGCACAAGTAAAAGTAAGTTGGAAGGCAAGGCACAGGGCTTCGTTGTAAGAGGAGATATAACAAAAGATGAATAAGGAAGAGGGGAAAAGTAAGAGGCAATGAATAGAAGTACACATACACACATACATACAGTGCATGCACAAACACACAAACACACACACACACAAATATATATATTATATACTCTCCAACATGTAGTTCCAAAACATGCGGACATTCACACAGATGCACACACGCACTACCTAGTATTATTTACTCACACACACATAGACACACAAACAAACACGCATACACACACACTCACACACACACACACACACACACACACACACACACACACACACGCGCGCGCGCACACAATCGAAGCAATACTCCGCTTGAAATAATATCGCGGACCCTAATTTAAGAAATGTTATCTCTAAAAATGGTATTTCATCATCGTCATTATTAAAAATGCATTCTTTTCAATTTGCAAGTCGTATACTATAATAGAATTATTTATTATTCGGTCCAATAAATCGTGTACTATAAGACATAAAATATTCTGTACGATAAATCGTATGCTATAGCACAATATTATTCTGTACAACAAATCGTATAAAATAACACAAAAATTATTCGGTGCAATAAATCGTCAACTATAACACAATATTATTCTGTGCAATAAATCGTATACTATAACAACAAAGTTCTTATCCTGCATCTGTTGTATCCTGAGATAAATAGTATACAACAACAAAATGTTATTCTATGCGATAAATCGACCACTGACACTGTAAATGTTTTGGCGAAGCGTAAACCGCCCCAGAAATGACTTCGTTCTGACAGCGTCTCTCGCCTCTCTGTCCTGGGCCAATACATTCCGGGTAATGAGGTTTGGAGGGAGGGAGGGAGGGAGGGAGGTAATTACAGGGATGGTCAATTGGCTGGTAGCACTAACCTTTGTCGTTCTGTGCCTGGGGATGTGTGTGTGCATGTGTGTATGTGTGGGTGTGTGTGGGTGTGTGTGGGTGTGTGT
>NW_004797287.1:2715048-2721634 GCF_000002075.1 Aplysia californica | reverse complement strand
CCCCACACACACACAAACACACACACACACATACACAAAGTAACACTTTCTTCCCAACACCTCCAGATCTCATTTCTTAAAAAGAAAAATAGAAACCCGTATATTCCTAAGAAACTCTGAAGACGCTGTAGTAAGAACAAGAAAATGACGTCATATGGTTGCTAGGCAATGCAATAAACACACGTCTTCCGGTCGTCGCAAGATTCATTACGCAAAAAAAAGCTGACATCATCCTAGGAGAGACTTCCAAACACCGTAACCAATGTGCCCCATCTGAGATCTTTTGTGATTCAGATTGAGGAATAATCAGAACACAAAGCACAACCCTAGTTCGCCGCAACACCACGTAGCTCTGGCATTTGTACAACAAATCAATGATTGAATAATCTGTCTGAAAGAAAAACATTTTCTGTACACAAAAAATGCCCAGTTATTTCCTCGGAAACGGACACAGAGAATTGAGTTCAAAGAGTCTTCTTCTTGCTTCACTGAATCCTTTCTATGACGCCAATTACATGCTCTGACAACTTCTTAAAATAAAGAATTGTCGCTGCTGCTACTTTTGGAATTGTAAACAATCAAAACAAAACAACCCGTCATTATCAATATTTTACGCCCCCCACCGACACCTCATAGGTTATTTAGGAGACCGACTCCTGGAGTCTGCCTATCACGACAGCCCGGGCTCTGTGGGTAGAGGAATTCCAGCAGACAGAAGAAACTGCTCAATAAAAATAAGCCTCACTCGGGAATTGAACAAACTTCTTCCTCGTGGCGCAGTAAAAGACCCAAACTGCTACACCACAGACGTCAGCGATGCGCTATTTCCCCGTGTTTCTTTTATCTGCCTTGCGCATAGATCTCATTACACTTTTTAAAAATCCCTTGCCCATTTACATGAGATTGACGCCATCTGATTAGTAGAAAAAAGTGCGTAAGATAGTGTCCAATAGTCTATTACGTGCATACTTAGAATGACAAGTAACGGTTACAGATAGAGATTCAAGGATTATAGATATAAGCCATTAATCTGAGAGCAAAGATCATTTAAAAAATAATGGTGGTGATGAGTGTTGATGTGGGATTGCGTTTGCGTAATGTTATCGTTAGTCCTATCTTCCTCTGCTCCAATGAGTCACGAGGGACGTGAGCACCCTCTATCCTGTTCCCTACTGGAACCATCTTTAATGTCACCGAGAACTTTTGATATCTCACTTAACTATTATTTAAGTGTTCTTGTCATTTTACATTTACAATTTTTCCTCTATTTGTTGTATCCCAGTAAAAAGGAGAGTGTATAAACGCTGCGATATCTTACTTTTACGAAGTGTAACGTCGTTTAGAAAGCAAAGTGTTATGGACAATTTGGCTTTGATGCAGCGTGTGTTCATTAAACGTCTGGCTCTCATGACATTGTTAACAAATTATTGGGGAACTACGAACAAATTACAGCATTCATCACCGATGGAGTCGAGCCGGCTGATGAAGAATTATTGTGTTCAAGAAAGTCACGATAACATCTCTAATTAATGTCTCCCCCCCCCTTCCCTCGTGCACCGTGCACACTCTGTCAGACCTGTATCCCTTCTCAAACAATTTGAACAAAGCACCTTTCACGAAAAGACACAACGTAAGGCCCTGATCAGTTTGTAAGCCCAGGATCTTACGAATACAAGCTCGACAGCCTACTCTACCCACCACAAGACTACACTTTAATGCTACTCTACCCACCCACCACAAGACTACACTTTAATGCTACTCTACTCACCACAAGACTACACTTTGATGCTACTATAGCCACCACAAGACTACACTTTAATGCTACTCTACCCACCACAAGACTACACTTTAATGCTACAATGACAAACCAACATTTTCCTTGTCAGCAATTCAGGTTGACGTAAAGAGTACGGCACGGAATGGTTGCTCTTTATGAGTAGCACAAATCTCGGATGATTTCATTCTGTGAGGGTTCTAGAAAAGAAAAACGTTGTTTGAGGCAATTTGCAAAAGTAGAAAGGAATTTTGTGACATTTACATGAGATTTTCAGCCGATTTCCTAATTCAAACTGGAAAGAACGATCGCTTTGCTAAAAGCAGAATTGCTAAAACACTCTGTCTATGGACTGATTAACGAAACCAATATCTTTTTGAGGCGTGCGCTCTATGCAGCTTCTGTGAAGTCGGAATATTAATCTTTTATTTTCTGATGTCTGTGGATATATGAAATCATCCAGTGCCAGATCTGCGACAGACATCGGCGATCATGGTTCTCCTTTGCTCAGATGCTCTTAAAAAAGCCACGTTTCCCTGATCTTTCCCCGTGGCCCATTAGTTTAGGTACCCTAAGTAGGTTGCTCTGAGCCTTCCCCTGCCTCGTTATTGCCCTCAATTTCGCCACTAAGAGCTAGATGTTCAAGACTTTAATGTCTATTCAGGTGTCCCAAAAAATCAAAGGCAGAGACAAACTAGAAGTAGTTCTGACAGTGAAAATCTATAGGATAGCGTCAGGACATAACTTTCAACTCTAAAACCGCTCATGTGTGTACACGCCTTTAGACAACAAGGCATTTACGCGATGATCGAATCTTGTGAGTGCTTAGCTGAGAGGACACACACAGAGCGGGGGCAATCGTCCCATCTAGAGAGCCTCGTTATCACAATGTCGCTCTGACCCCTGTCCCAATCAGCGTTCTCTGGAAGCAAACATCCGGGTGGCGCCATCTACACAAGAATTCTGCCGCTGAACTGACGAGATAATCAGCCGTTAACCCATGGCACGTCGATAAGACATCAACGAGAGATCACCCCTTTCCATCACGTGATGAAACTTGTACATTAACTATGTAATGACAATATCTCTCTTCCAGAGATCCGCATTATTGAAGCACCAGGTGATAAAATGGTGATGAAAGTAAAGGCCAGTGGTAATGATTATTCATGCGTATGTGAAACAAAAGGAATTCCGATGTGCATTTTGTCGTACTGGACAAGGAATATATCCCAAGAGAGAAACTAAAAGAACAATAATGTAGATAATTTCTATAGCACCCACTCCCGTGTGAACGCAGCTCTAGGCGCTTTACATAATTAATGCAAGTACGAACAATATTCACAAAGTAATGTTCCAGAAATGATGACATAATTTCATTGATTAAATACTCGGACATGTTGATTACGATCACGAGAAGTTATAATCGATGTCCTGTTCCAAGATGGACGAGCTGGGAGACAAATGTCAGACCCATGTCAGACACAAACGCTCTGTGAGTTTGTCAGGTCCAGAGCCAATTACAGCACAGCTCTCTGTGTCTGACACTGTCAGACTAGATCCTACTACAACAAACTATTCATAATAGTGACCGACATTACTACTACTACTAATAATACATAACATTTCTATAGCGCATGTCCCCACACAAAGACAAGCTCTATGCGCTTTACACTATATTATTTTTACCCCAGCAGACCATAGAACACTCAGGAACATTATCTGCTCCCCGGATTGCACCCACATCAAACACTAACATACTGACAATATCTTTCAATGTCTATAACTGGATACCCATTCCCACCTGGGTGAAGTGAGGAAAATTTGTGTAAAGTGCCTTTCCTAAGGACACAATGTCGGGCCCCTGACGGGATTCCAACCCATGACCTTACGGTTGCGAGTCTGAGAGCCTAACCACTAGACCACGAACGCCGTTACATAAGACCACATTCCATAAATATTCACAATCCGGGTTACTTTAAACAAACTTCGTTGTTTTACTCTACCATCGACACGATTTAGACAATTTAGGAAGGTGGGTTTCAACTCTGCTTTCCAAGGTCAACTGGGGCTGAAAGGGATGCAACATCTCAGCAGACAGACCGAGACACTCGATAAAGATCTTCCCCACTAAGGAATCGAACTCGGGACTCCTGCACGCGAGGGCGAAATGCCGAACGCTGTACCACACAGACACCGACTCGACTGCAATTGACCTTTTAAAATAAATAATACAACACTTTGTAACAGAACATAATAAGGAAATACGAAGCAAATTACTGGCGCCTCCATTCTGAAAACCATCTGTTGTACACCTGCTATGCACCTGCTAAGCAATCAGGGGATTAGCGGAAATGTGAAACTTGTAGGGCATCAATCATTCCTGATGGAACGACAATACAACTTGATTTTTTGTGTCTCAAAAAAAAAAGTTCACAGAGAGGAAATGAGCTGTTTGTTTGATTTATATGACTTTGAGTGGGCTTTGTGTGTTTGTGTGTTTGTACTGCCTTGCCAAATCTTACCCGAATGATCTGAAATAGAACGTAATGCTTGGGGTAACGTCAAGCCAATCTGCTCTTGTTGACTTTGGGTGAGTTTTTTAGTTGAAGTAAGAGAATGGCGGTACTTGTAGCCCAATTAGGTCATATAAGTGCAGACGATTAGAGGTGTTGTAACAGAGGGACATACGCAACAAAAGAAGGAGGAGGAGAGAGTTAGTTTTAGTAAGGTTTTGCAGCGCTCGCAACTGCATAAGGTCATATGAGCGCCAAGGGGTTGATGTCAACAGAGAAGTCCAAACGGGGAATCAGGCTTACTCTGCTCACTTCGCTAGCCTCAACAGTACAAAGTCTGCTTCGATTCGAAATTTGCAACACAAAAAGGTCATATAAGTGATGAAGATTAGATGAGTTACAAGAGAGTAGCCCACACAACAAAGAAGGAAGGGAGAAAAAGACGATAGATACTTGGTAGGAGAGAAGGAACAAAACACACGAGAGCACCCGCCAACCACCCACGACTCCGGGTCAATGTGACCCCGTCTGCCTAATCAGTTTGGGCTAAAAGCAAAGCCATTGGTCCACTCTGAGTCCACTCATCAACAGGGAAGCTACGGGCTTGTTCTTCCAGGGGAGTCTGTTAACCCTCTCATAGCCAGATGAACAACGGACGAAAGTGTTGGTTTCGTATTGTGTGTGTTAAACGTCACCGCCCCCGATATCGCACATTCTTCTTCTTCTTCTTCTCTCTCTCTATCTATCTATCTATCTATCTATCTCTCTCTTTCTCTCTCTCTCGTCCCCCTCTCTTTCTCTCTCCCTCTCTCTCTCTCCCTATCTTTCTATCTTTCTATCTTTCTCTATCTCTCTCTATATCTCTTTATCTCTCTATCTATTTATTTATCTATCTCCCTCTATCTCTATCTCTCTCCCTCTCTCTCTCCCTATCTTTCTATCGTTCTATCTCTCTCTATCTCTCTCTCTATCTCTCTATCTATTTATATCTCTCCCTCCTTCTCTCTGTCTCTCTCCCTCTCCCCCTCTCCCCCCTCTCTCTATCTCTCTCTCTCTATCTCTCTCTCTCTCTCTCTCACACACACACACACAAACATACGCACTCAAACACACTCCTGATACAATTTAGATCTTTTTACAAAGGTATCGTGTCGTGACAAATTTAGTCCAGCGACATCGTTCAGAAAGTGTTGGGGGGGGGGGGGGGGGGTTAACGTGTCCCTGTCTGTCCCACAGTTTAGCGACCGGGCACCGGTGCATTCCCACTCGACGGTTGCCCGGATGCAGAAAGGATAGACAATGTGCTCACCCTAGAACGCCCACGCGATGCGCGGAGCAGATGGTGCGGGATGGTGCACTTTGCCGCGCGAGTGACTGAAATAGCGTGAGTCAACAAGCTGTTGAAAAGGTCAGTTCTTTTCGAATGATGATGTTTCAACAACTGCTCGATGCAGTTCGGACTATTTCGAAATCACAGCCATTTTTTTCAATGCCAGAGTACGCACTGGTAATGTTTAATGTTTTAGTAACCATTTTACGGCACTTACAGCACAATAAAGTCATTTAAGTGCCGAAGATTAGAAGTGTTACAAGAGAGTAACAAGCCCAAGACGGAGGAGGAGAAATCAGGATGGTAGATGTTTTAGTTGAGTTTCCGTAAGAGTTTTACGTTACTTGCAACTCAATAAGGTCATACTACAGGAGCTGTGATAGATGTTTGGGAGGCAGGAAGGAGCGAACCACAGGAGACCACCCGCCAACCACCCACAAGGCGCTGTGAGAGAGTCAGTGTGTAGCAAAGAGTGTGAGACGACTCGTCTGATGTTGTTTTTATGTGACTCTTGTCCCTCAACCATGTGATTTATTCTCGCAATACGGTACCATCACGGCGCTCAGAGCTTTGGGGGAACTGCTTGAAATGGTGGGTAAAATTAGGACATTCGAGGTTTTTAGATTTAGTAAAGTTTTACGGCGCTTGCAGCTTCATAAGGTCATATGAGCGCCAAGGGATGGATGTTAACAGAGAAGTCCTTACAGGGAATCAGGGATACTCTGCTCACCTCTCTAGCCTCAACAGCACAAAGTCTGCTTCGACTACCAAGGCACCCCAGAATTCGAGGTTTGGACCGGAGTTTACAGAAATCTCCTGATTAATTCTACAACAATTACTTCACACATGAATTGAGACTAGATCAATATTATATGTATTTCAGTACTGATTTACACTGACAAGTTTCAAATGATGCTTTAAGTTTGAAAAAAAAACGAGTTTCAGTTTAAAAAAAAAACGTAAAACAGA
>NW_004797287.1:2703838-2706084 GCF_000002075.1 Aplysia californica | reverse complement strand
TCCCCCCCCACTCCCCAACAACCACATGGGGGATCAGGGGAACAGTCAAAACCACATTAGTCAGGTCAATGTCAAGGCCGAAATCTACATGAAGGTCAAAGTTGGGCTGAGTACTTTCACTTCCGGCGAATGTCACGTCTTCAGGGATGTTGGGACGACAAAATCATCAGTGAGTTGATCTACTTAGAGTGCGACGTTTGCAGGTTAATGGGTGGAATGTGTTTGAAGATGGGGCGGAATGAAGAGGGTTGGGTTAGGGTTACTTGGGACAGTGATGGTGTGTAGGGGAGATAGAGAGATAGAGAGAGATAGAGAGAGAGATAGAAATAGAGAGAGAGAGAGAGATAGAGATAGAGAGAGATAGATAGAGAGAGAGAGAGACAGAGACAGAGAGAGACAGAGACAGAGACAGAGACAGAGACAGAGAAAGAAAGACAGAAAAAATAGAAAAAGAGAAAGAAATAGAGAAAGTAGGGAAGAGAATGAGTGCGTGACAGTGAGTGGGGGTTTGGGGGAGGGGAGGGGGGGGATATCCAAATTCTTTTCAAGATTGTGAAATACTTTTTAAAAGCCGAGTGCACCCATGTTTAACACTTTAATAAGGGAAAGCCGAGTGCACCCATGTTTAACACTTTAATAAGGGCAGGAAATGCTAAATCTGAAAAACCCAAGTCTACCAAGGACAATACAAAAATTAAATAAAAATATGTCTTTACGTGACGTAGTTTGTACTTAATCAATAGGGTCTGCGCTGCCACTAGCTTAGAGATTCCTGAGGGATTGAAGATTCGGGAGCGCGCACTTGTGTTAAATCCCACCCTGGTTCAGAGTGAAAGAGTTTGTTTCCGAGATCGGAACTTTTGGAATTGTATGAAGACTTTAGGGCAAAAAGTGCAGAGCCACATTTATGTAGTTTTTGATATTTTCTTTAAAAAAATTTAAAAAACCCAGAAATCTTAGTTTACATTTCGGAACTACATATCTTTAAGGTGAATAATGAATTTCCCTTTTTCCTTTCACACAGACTCGTTCTTTACTCTTTCTTTTGCTGTCGTCTTTTAAAATGTTAGTTATTTGATGTCATCAAGTGACCACGACGTGCAGCTCAAAATTGTGATATTTCAGAACCTGGGACTGCCTTTTTTGTTGTTGTTTTTTTTATTGTTGTTGTAGGTACAAAGAGTTTTAGTTATAGTACGAGTTTTACGACACTTGCAACACAATAAGGTCATATAATTCGCGAAAATTAGAACAATTACAGGAGAGAAACAAACTCAAAAAGAAAGAGGAGAGATAGGGACGATAGATGTTAGATAGGAAAGAAAGATGAATCCACACAAAAGCACCCACCAACCAACCACAAGATACTAAATCAAAGGATAAACCTCTCTTTTTTGCCGCATGTCATGAAACAATAATATTCAAAGACAAGTCTTAGTTGTGCTCTAGCTCATTCTAGAACTTAAACATGTAGGTTTTTCATTGCGCAAAACGAAGCTTTCTGATACACCAAAACGAGGTAGACACAGTTTTCAGACGACATCTGGTGTTATTCTAAAATAAGAGGAAAAACAGTTTTTGGTAAACAAGGATATGAACTACTGACATTTCTACACTGAATAATAGTTATCAAAATTAAGATTTCCTGTGTTTCCTTGCTGTCTTTTCAATCACATTCCCCTACTTTCAACGGCATTTTTCAGAATACTGAGAACAATATTATGTGGATTACAGGAACACCATCATACATACGCTGTCAGAAAAGGTTAAAAATCGACTTCTGGTATCTAAATATAAATGACATTTACGATTGTACTCGATATAATACGAGGTGCTATGAACATCCTCATGTTTCCAAACCATATCTCACATTTAGAAGTGAAAGCTAATCTCCCTATTGCGTGTGCCTTGTGTTGTGTTTTTTAATTGTTTTGTTTTGTTTTGTTGGGGTTTTGTTGGTTTTTTTTTGTTGGTTTTCTCTCGGAGATCGGGCATACATAATTGACTCCGGACTGTCTGTGGCCAAAACTTCAGGCTCTGGTTCAGACGTGTCAGGGTGCTTGGTTTAAAATTAACGAGGTCTTCATTTTCTCCATTCTCCTTCCCTCCTTTTCTTTGCTCTGTTTCTGTCTATGTCTCTGTCTCTTTCTCTCTATCTCAGTCTCCCTCATTCTGTCCATCTCTCTTTCTCTCACATTCTGTCTATATCTCTCTCGCTTTCTCTCTCTCTCTCTCTCTCTCTCTCT
>NW_004797287.1:2699785-2701120 GCF_000002075.1 Aplysia californica | reverse complement strand
CAACAAACCAACCAACCTCAAACAAACAAATAAACAAACAAACAAATAAACAAACAAACAAAAAGGTGCACTGCAATACAACGCGCACATGCTGGTATAGCCACACGCAGCCAAGACATAGATGTTCATATTATTGTTATATAATAGCCAGAAAATACTCTTTCTTCTATCAGTATGAATAACGTCTTTGTCTTCCGAATGTTTGTATGAAGAAGGGACACAATCTACCATATCCCATTTCTTAGTTGAGTCAGTGGTTATGTCCCTTAGCTTGTGCAGTGTGACATTTTCCCGGTTGTGTCCCGTGGACTGGTGGAGTGCCAAGATTAACTGTTTAGTTTTTGTGTTAGAGTTTTTACGGCGCTAACAACTGCATAATAATGATATGGTCATATGACTGCCAACCAGATTAACTTTGACGACGCATCATCGACAAGGCTAGTACAGAAAAGGTTTTGGGGGCACCTTAATAAAAGAGCATAAACTTCGTTATTCATGCAGATTTTTCAATTCTGTTTTCTTTATTTGAAACTTTACAACAACAGGCTTATTATGAATAAAGAAGTTAAATTTATGTTTCTGATTTGTGCAGGAAGATTCGAAACAGGGAGATTGGTCTGCTACTGGTTGAAAAGATGTCTCCGCTTTGTCCTCAAAGGGTTAGTTTAGTTTTAATAAGTGTTTTACGGCACTTGCAACACAATAAAGTCCCATAAGTGCCGAAGATAAGAGGTGTTACAAGAGAGTAAAAAACATAAAAAAGAAAGAGGAGAGATAAGACGATGGTTGTTTTGTAGGAAAGAAGGAGCAAACCACACCAGAGCACCCGCCAACCACCCACTTAAGGGATTAAGGGATTAATAAATGTATTTTCCAAACGGCATCGACACATTACTGACGCAGTGGAAGACAAAAAAAGACTGATTTTTTTCTCTGCTCTTTGTTATAATTATTCTCTGGCATAGATACGATGTATTTGCCCCTGACTTGATTAAGTGCACGAATTTATTCTCTCGAGAGGGTGGATTTGAATGCATCAATTTCAAATGAAAAATGAAAGAAGTGTCAACTTTTTGTTGCAGTGCCGCAAATTTGTCGAGCTTTGTCCCCCAACCAAATCTTTTTCCCCATTCTAGTTTTGGCATTGACAGGGTAGGCCTACTCAAACATAAGCATAGTTATGGATAACTAGCAATTCCTCTACCAGACTTACGTGAACACACACACGTGCACACACGCCCATACACCCTCACAGATACACACACATACACACACATACTCACACATACACACACGAACACCCATACACACATATTATGTACCAAACACACATTC
>NW_004797287.1:2697404-2698544 GCF_000002075.1 Aplysia californica | reverse complement strand
GACCTGATGATGTGTATCTCTAGAATTGACCTGATGATGTGTATCTCTAGAATTGACCTGATGATGTGTATCTCTAGAATTGACCTGATGATGTGTATCTCAAGAATTGACCTGATGATGTGTATCTCTAAAATTGACCTGATGATGTGTATCTCTAGAATTGACCTGATGATGTGTTTTTAACGAGTGAGTTGGGAGTCCGCAAAAGCTTTCTAAGAACTCCGAGATACCTATTAGAAAACCCTGGAAGACTGATAATCATTATTATGAAACATATTATAATACAAACATTATGCTTGCGAAAATATCAATATTCTACTTTACAGAAGTTTCGGTCTTCGTCAGAAGATGGCGGATGGATCATCATTATAAGATTTAACAGTATGGGATAAAACTCAGAGTGCGTTTGAACATTGGCGATTAAGATAATTCATTATACAGGGTCTAATATTATGACATAACAGTACGTTTGAACATTGGCGATTAAGATAATTCATTATACAGGGTCTAATATTATGACATAACAGTACGTTCGAATATTGGCGATTAAGATAATTCATTATACAAGATCTAATATTATGACATAACAGTACGTTCGAATATTGGCGATTAAGGTAATAATTATTTATTATATACAAGACTTAAAACTCCGAAACTCCGATGTTTTCACGAACAACTTTTCTCAATGTCACAGGTTTTTTAAAACTCGCCTGACTGTCAGCAGTTTCCCCAAATAATTTATCAAACTTTGTTAGAGTCGTAAAAAAAAAAATCAATCAGTTCACTAGTGCGAGAAGTAAAGACACGTTGTTATATCACATTTTTAAACTGTCTTGTTACAGCTAACGTTCTAAAGCCAGAGGTGAAAGAGCACGCCGTCTGAGCGTGGTCCTGTCTGTGGACATACCAGGTGATTTTTTGTTTCCTTCCTCTTGTCTTTGTGTGTTTGTTTGTTTGTTTGTTTGTTTGTTTGTTTGTTTGTTTGTTTGTTTGTTTGCATTTTTGTTGTTTCTTTAGTTTGTTTTGTCAGAGGTGGTCATTTGTTTTATTTTCAATTTTTTGGGGACATTTTCAAAATTTCATTGTATTTATTTGTTTTATTTTCAAACTATTTTGTTTCTTTTTTGTGATTTTTATCTG
>NW_004797287.1:2695512-2697304 GCF_000002075.1 Aplysia californica | reverse complement strand
GGAGGTGTGGAGGGGTGAGGAGGCTTGACTGAAAAAAAGGGGGGGGGAGGCAATAATTATTGTTAGGGGTACCAAGTTCATAGCTGAATCAGTTTTGTATTAATTGCTGTTCTGAATATCAGTTTTGGGGTTCTTTTTTAAAGAAACGTCTACGATAGTTTGCTGTTTCATCTGGCCCCTATTGAGACCGGTGTATATTAAAAAAACCACAACTTCACACTGGTCTAGTGCAGTACTAGGTTCTTTCAGATGTTGTCTAGTACTCTACAGATCAACTGTTCATAGTTTGAGGGCAGACCATAGAGGTATCTCCTTTTTAGACTACTGGTGTACATCTATGGGGCAGACGTAATGATTCTGAGATGTATATAAACGTCTTGTTGTGATGTCGTGATAGGTAACGAAAAGAGACGTAAATCTGGACCGTGCCACAAAACGTATAATATACATTTCCATACATAGGCAATATGGTCGCATTTAAGGACAAGCGGGCTAACGCAGATTTTGGGAGTTTCAGAAATGTTGACCTACACCAAATATGGGCATTGCTCTACCTTTAGGACAAGTGTAGTTTCATTGGTGTGTATATTTGTTTGGTTATAGAGAAAACTCTCCTTGTCTGTTAAAGAAACTGAACAAGGGGCAAAAACTTTTACCTTCGATTTTCTCAAAACAGCATTTTTCGGGATAGCCCCCTTGTGCTTAAAAGCGACAAATGACGTGAAGGGAATCCTTGTTTACCTGATTTACCAAAATCAGCTGATGTATTCAAGTCTAATTATTCCGGCCTCGCATTCGGGCTATCGCACTCTTATTACGCTAAATCTATTTTAATTAATAACGTCCTACTGGCAAAGATTACGCGCTTATTATTCCATCAATTCTTGATACCAGAAATTACCGTGCGCATTACGTCGCATGTGTTCACACCGGTGCGCTATAAGAGTTGCCGAGTCGTGCTCTCTCACAGAGTCACCCCAGGCAAGGGCATTATGGAC
This sequence comes from Aplysia californica, assembly GCF_000002075.1. Classification (NCBI taxonomy): domain Eukaryota; kingdom Metazoa; phylum Mollusca; class Gastropoda; order Aplysiida; family Aplysiidae; genus Aplysia; species Aplysia californica. Next base: position 2,696,306 of record NW_004797287.1, on the reverse strand, counting down.
CAGACTTCTGTGTTATATGATTGGTTAAAAGAGCGAGACACATTACAAAAATGAATGCCAGTTACTTTAATGTACATTACCAGACAATATAGTTTAAGTTGCACTTTATTTTGACTTTCTGTCCTTCGTCCTTTCTTTCATTTTTTCTTATGTGTTATCAAAATTTAAAAAAAAGTTTATATCAATCGGTTCCCGAACCTATAGGTAAAAATAGAAAATAAAATGACATTATTAGCCTATTGTATGTCGTTCCCAATTACGTTCCCTGCGGAGGGGTATCCATGACTACCGCTGTTTGAAATTAGGAACATGGCAACCAGTGCCGCTAGTTTAAAGCTGTTTCCCCTACCTGCTCTTGATTTTAAGTAAAATTCTAATTGTATAGCTTTAACACCTCTATCAACACTTGTAGTTTTTTTAAGAGGCAGGGACTCCGAATTTAACGTCTGTCTCCGAAAGGACTGAGCCAAGTTGGAAATTCGTGAAAAGTGTCTGAAAATGGTGAAATGGTATGAGTTTAACGCCCCTATCAACACTATTAGGTTATTTAAGAGGAGGGACCTCCTAGTTTAACGTCCGTCTCCGATAGGACCGAGCAAAGTGGGAAGTTCGTGTAAAGTGTCTTTCCCAAGGACACAACGTCGGACCGAGCTGACACTCGAACCTCCTCTTGATTGACAGAAGAAACGTAATTTTGTTACGACCCAAGTTTTAAGGTGCTTATCAGAAATTTAGAAATGTGTTTTATCTTTCATAAGCGTCTTGCTTTGTTTGACATTGTGGGGAGGGGGGGA
>NW_004797287.1:2688974-2694710 GCF_000002075.1 Aplysia californica | reverse complement strand
GCACCCCTATGCAACACACACACACACACACACACACATCCAGACATACACATACACGATACACACACATACATACACAAACACACGTACACATACAATACACTCCAGAGCACAAAAATACATACACAGACACACACATACACACGCAATACACACACAGATACAGACATAAACACAATACGTACACATTCACACACATCACACACATTCACACATAAACACACACGTACACACACATTTATACAGACACACAGACAGATACATATATAAACAGACACACACAAACAAACAAACAAACACAAACACACACACACACACACACACATGCACACAAAGTAAAGTTCCTTCGGTGCGACAAAACTACACTACCTCTCCAGCTTACTATTTCCCACTGCCCTGCTTCACAAAGTCCTCCAACTCAAACAAGTGTCCAGTGCAGAGGGAACAGTCGCACTCAGTAGTTGTTGTTAGCTTCCCATCTTAGGTGTTGAAATCTTAGCCCTCTGTTCAAAACTCGGAAGTATTCGGTGCCCTCAATTTTTGATCCGATTTCTACAGAATTAAAAATGTTCGTCTAACAGGTTGAAACGCTGTATGTTTCAGATGACTGAGATGGTAAACTAGAAATAACCAGATAGCTACCGTTGTCACGGTCATAAAAGCTTTCTGGAAGATAAGAGTCAAAACATGTTTGAGATGATTTAAAATTTGAAACAAATCTGTCGAAATCTTGCCTAGCGAGCTGGGTTTAGTCAAACATTTCAAAATAGTCTTTACTATGCAATCACAATTTCTGCAAGATAATAATAATATGTGGGTGAAATGGTGTTCATTGTTTTAGAAGGCCGCTTCAGTTCCTCAGAAAAAGGCAAAGTTCCGATGTTTCAAAGCGTGAAACTTAATCTAATAGAAGCGAATCTCTGAAAGCTCTTGGCACTTTCCGTCACTGTCCTATTTCTGTGACGGTACTCAAGACCGGAGCCTTCTGGCCAAAGTAATCGCAGCCTGTGAATAATTGACGACCGTTCATCTCACGCCGTTCAGAACCATTTAGGTCTTCTTCAAGGAGTTTGCCGACGTAACTGCTGTGGGGTTTAGAGATTCGCTGTTTTTTTTTTGTTCAGTTAACAGTCTTATACAAAGATTTGTGGAGTATTTAGATGTTTCTGTATTTATTTTGTGTAACTTCCTCAAGAGGACTGGGAAAGGGAGGGGGGAGAGAGAGAAAGAAAGAAAGAAAGAAAGAGAGAGAGAGAGAGAGAGAGAGAGAGAGAGAGAGAGAGAGTTTTTCAGCGTAAAGCTAGAAATGTCATATGTATTACAAGCTTACCTTGTGCTTAGCCAATTACTTCAGTCTTATATAAGGGTTTGTGTAGTATTTAGATGTTGAAGTATTTATTTTTTGTAACTTTCTCAAGGTGACTGGAACAAAGGAGGGGTTGGGGGGGGGGGGGATGATTGAGAGAGGTGACGCCATTTCGGATGCAGATTATTAAATGAGTTTCTTTTCAGCGTAAAGCTTGAAATGTCACGACAGGTGTTACAAGTTTCCATTACAATGAGCCAATAACTTCTGTCTGATACCTGGATTTGTGTAGTATTTAGATATTGATGTTTTTATTTTGTGTACCTTCCTCAAGATGACGCGAGAAAAGGTAAAGAGGGGAGGGGGGTGATACCATTTTGGACGTACGTTGACATACAGATTTATTTTCAGCATGGATCTAAACCTTGAAATGTCACGTGTGTTAAAATTTTACATCGCAATGAGCCAATTCCTTCTGTGTCATACGAGGATTTGTGTAGTATTTACAAGTAGATGTTGATGTATTTTGTATACCTTCCTCAAGATGACGCGAGAAAAGGAAAGGGGGGGGGGGGGGAGTGACCCCATTTTGAAAGTACATTACGGATTTTTTTCAACGTAAACCTTGGTGAAAATGGTATAGGTTTCACGCCTCTATCAACACAATTTGGTTATTTAAGGGGCGCGGCCTCCTGGTTTAACGTCCGTCTCCGATAGGACCGAGCCAAGTGGGAAGTTCGTGTAAAGTGCCTTTCCCAAGGACACAATGTCGGACCGAACTGAGGCTTAAACCTCAAAATGTCACGTGTTACAATTTTACATTGTAGTGAGCCAATTACTTCTGTCTGATAGAAATGCGAAATTTATTGGATTGTATAACCATATTTCGGGGTTTTGGGCAGTCTGGCTCAGAACAGCGCTACTCGACAAACCAGTAGGTCAACCTATTTGTCTTGTGAACATGGTGAAATTGTATAGATTTAACGCCCCCATCAACATGGTTATTTTAGAGGGGGGACCTTCGAGTCATCCGCCCCCGAAAGGACCGCGCCAAATGGGAAATTCGTGTAAAGTGTCTTTTCAAAGGACACAACGTCTGACCGAGCTGAGGCTCGAACCCCCAAACCGGCAATCTCACGAGTATGGGCCCGGTAGCCTAACCACTGTACCACCGGCAATCTCACGATTACGGGCCCGGTAGCCTGACCACTAGACCACCGGCAATCTCACGATTACGGGCCCGGTAGCCTGACCACTAGACCACCGGCAATCTCACGACTACGTGCTCAATGAACATATGAGAAGCCTACCTCGTCGCGATAACAGACTTGTTTATTTTGTCCTGCTCCTCTTTTTTTGCACAGCCCATAACTCACCAACGAAACAATTGACCGACCCTTTTGCTGCACTTCAGTTATGATGCGTTTACCAAGGCAATATACACTGGTCCCCAAACTCTAGTTGTATTTATTGTCCTTTCGAAGGTGGCGCCAGTTGTGATTACGAGATTCAATTATTGATAACAAGTAGACGTGTCACGAACTACGATCCCCACCGCAAACTGGTGGATAATCTGAAAAGAATGTGAAGGTCACATGAGGAGGACCAGATATCTCTTCAAACCATTTTAGCTTCAGCTGCTGGGTTGTGTTTATTGGTGAAAATCTTTTGCTACAAAAAGGACAGATTATGGAAGAGAGGATATAGTTTAAACGTTTACCTTGTTCATACTTTGCACGACACACTAGAGGAAAACATCGAACTGGTGGTAGCGGTACATTTATATTTGTCACCCCCCCCCCCCCAAACAAAATAATAAAAAAGCGTCAAAAATCTTAATTTTGATAATACAATTTCGTGTCTTGCTGAGATGAAGGCGTATGTTAAATCAGTAATCCTTTCAAAACGAAAGCGAATTCTCCGGTATTTTAATTCAATGTACGTTTGCCCAATATTTCTACATCGATACAAAATCTACCAGTTCCAGACACGTCTAAGAACTTTGTTACAAAGATAACAACCTTTAGAGATAAACCCGTAACATGTTTATCTCTTAATTCTCAACACGATCAAAACTGGGCGGAAATAAAATTCCATTGTCTACATCACTTGGAAAATGAACTATTCATAATAATAAAACATTACTTCCTTGTCAGTTGTCCTCTGGAATGTCTACAGCTTATCAAAATTGAGTGAATTGAAGAACAATGCCACTTTTTCTGGATAAACACAGACGTGGTTTGTTCTTTCTCTGTCCGGAAACGTGATATCCACCCTTGGGAAAGAGCAAGAGCTCACACACCATGCCTATTTCAAAAGGTTGCAGGAAGCGCTAATTGTATTGCCCTTTTCAAGGCTATGTCGGTTGTGCTTAAGAGATCGACCTAGTAAAAAACACCCCCCCCCCAAAAAAAAAACAACAACAGCCCCCAAACAAAACAACAACAACAAAAAACAACCAAACAGACGGGTTACGCAATGCCTTCACCATTGTAAACTGCTAGAAAAGCTTGTGAGAATTAGAAGGTCAAGTGCAAGGAATCCTATTTCTTTTGTCTTTGCAACAATACAGAACAGAAATAGCATTTTGTTCTGTGCCACAGATGCAGGGTTTCATTTGGCAACACACGCTGAAGGCAGAAATGAAAAGTTTAAGATGGAACAAAAAATGAAATGCTTCAAACATTTTACCCGCCTTCCACTGTACACAGCACACTAATTGACAACATCCGTTTAGTGAACTGGTGGATTTACGTTTCATTCACAAGGAACATTTTTCTAACTGGTCTTTTACATTATTGCCAACGTACCACGTCCATTACTGCTTACTGTAAACGTTCAGAAAGACTTTCTACGAACGAGCTATGATTGTCTTACAAATGGGCCATTAAAAGCAGTCTATAGGCAAGTGTGGCACACCTTTGTCATTAGAAAATGGCAGCATTTCCCTGGGAAACAAAAACTTTTCACTGATATAAAAGGTAACAATCAGAACTTGTTTTTCCGTCAGGTCATGGCGACTTTTGTGCTCCTTCAGCTCAGACGCTCTCAGACATACACGAATAGCAAAAGTGCCATAAGCATTAACGTGTTCTAAATCTTACCAGTGCGTGGTAGAAAAACAACAACAACTACAACAACATCAACAACAACAACAACAACAACAACAACAACAACAACAACACAAACACCGCACAATACCTTCACACCAAGACACAGCCACACTTTGGGAACACAACTACTGTAACAGCTACCTAGGGGTGGTGTAGGGATGGTGCAACGATCACACTCACATACAACGTTTACCTAAACACGGACAGATTGGACGGAACTATGGCTTTTTTATAGACAGTTGGAATATATTGCGAAATTAGCCTCATGTTATGAAAAGGATGTTTTCCCTATTAAGTCTAACGTAAATGAAAATTATTCTTTAATCTCGATTACAGCAAATCAATGTCTACCACCTGATTTTGAGTTTAGAATTTGTATATCGCTTGTGTGTTTCTAGCTGGGTATACAAACTATGCATTACTTTTGTTCCAGACAATACATTAATGCATCTGAATAGTTAGCGAATGTGATCAACAACACAACATAATTCAACCACGACAGTTGCCCTGTAAGTAGTTGTGCTTTTCATCGTTGATTTAACTTTTCCTTTTCTCTGAAATGAACACCCAGGGCGGCTGAAAGAGGACCCTAAATAACCAAAGGTCAGGACGTGAATTAGAGCTAGGTGATCGTTTGTGAGGAGGTTAGTAATGTCTCCGCATTAGTTCCAGTCCAGGTCTCTTTCAAACATTTGGACATATAATGACCCATCTGTGGCCTTATAAGGCTTAGGCCCATGGACTAACAAACGAACCGGAGTCTAATACAGCCAGGTTATACAATACGGAAAAGGGTCATAAACGAGGCATTTATGACCAGGACCAGATGAATGTTTCATACTGACAGTAGTGACAGCGTGAACCCCATGCTGTGAGCTGCTACTGTCCATTACAAGCTGTGGCCCTCGCGCAAAGTGGGCACGTCAAGGATCTCTTGGTTTGCAGCCAGACAGAAACTCATGGGATTCCACAGTAAGTCCCATGTACATGTATTTTTGCAATTGAAAGTTATTCTTGCCTATTTTTGCTGGCTTCTGTTGCGATAGTAAAACGGGGGTATGCGCCAGGATAGAGAGATACACAAATGACATTCAATAATAAGAATTAAAAAACTATTTTTTGAAAAGGGGGCGGGGAGGGGGAGGGGGGCAGGGAGAGAGATGAGATCTCAGACGTGGTCACTTTGCACAAATTACACAACTGTCGAGATGAGGGACTGGAAATAACTTTTTTCAGTAACACAAGAGTCTTGATCTTCTACACAGCTCACAAAGGTATAGGACATACAGAGGTGACATGTTGGGGGGGGGGGGGAAG
>NW_004797287.1:2687338-2688874 GCF_000002075.1 Aplysia californica | reverse complement strand
GGGGGGGGGGGGGAAGCAACTAGAGGGGTGAATACAGTACAGTCAGTCATTCTGCTCTGTTGGTTACAATGTTACAGAGAATGATCAGTCAACAATACATGTATTATAAGGGATTGTGGTAACAACTGTGGATACACCCTATATTCTACTGGACACATTACAAACTTCTCCATTAAGCCAGAAAAATACATTTTGTGTTTTTAAAATTCGGAAGATACAAGGATCAATATAAGAAAAATGTTACAAAAACCACAAAAACTACAGGTCCTTTTTCAAGTCCCAACTCATCTTCATACTGCACCGGTTCTAATCAGTAAAGATGTATACTTCAATCATAATTATGTTTTCGCAATACGTTAGAATGTTCACAGTTTTCTCTTCTTCCTTTTGGGAAGGGAGAGGTCTTAGGCCCAAAAAACAAAACACAAACTTAGGCTGAGTTTGATAAGATCTCAAGAAATCTTTGTGGAGAAGTTTGCGGAAGGAGACAGGGTAAGAAACAACATAATTCGTGAATCGTGCAGACAAAATGAGTTACTTCTCAGATTCAAGCCTCAAGAAAATACGTTATACATCACGCTTATAGGTGAAGATTTTACAACTTATATGTGAAGATTTTACAACATATATGTATTACATCATAAAAGACAGGTTATAGTTAAACAATATATCATCAATAGAAAATCTACAAATTTAACCCTCATCTCGATTTTAGCCAATATCGTTCTCCATTCATTGTGGATTGTGAGAAGTAAGTCATTTTGTCAGCCCGACTCTTATATCTATCTATTTGTCAGGTGCACACACGATAGTTCTACGACTACCACCAACATCTACAACACGTGGTTCTGTACCTTTTCCACAACCCATTTAAAAATCCTCCCTTTTCCCTGTGCGGAAAGAAAAAAAGTTAATAAAGAAACAATGAGATAAAGAATCGAATGTGGTTACATGGGTACACATCAAAGTTTCAAGTACACTGTGGACCAAAATACACACCTAGTGAAAGATGAAAAAAAGATTTTAAAAATTTCTTATAGACATCGTAGGCTGAGGGATTAAGGATAAACGTGGTTAAACATAGAACAGAATGAAGCAAAAATATTGATGCATGACAAAATGCAAAATGTGGACTATGAGGAAATTGAATAAAAAGCAAACATAATATTATAATGCTCACATAATACCTCGGTATAAACATAATTATTTTACACACAGAACGAGCGATAAATATACACAATAAATGAATGCGAATGACAGACGAGGCTAAAACAGAAAAAGAGAAAAGTAAAGGATAAAAGCCATTCAACAGAAAATAACATTGATAATAGGAACTACTTCATCGGCCTTGTTTTTAGAGAAAGGGAGAGACAGAGAGTGAGAGGGAAACAAAGAGAGACAGACGGAGAGTAAGAGAGAGAGAGACAGAGGGGGGTGCAGATACAGAGAGACAGAGAGAGGGATTGAGATAGATACATAGGGAGAGAGAGAGAGAGAGAGAGAGAGAGAGAGAGAGAGAGAGAGAGAGAGGGAGAC
>NW_004797287.1:2685407-2687223 GCF_000002075.1 Aplysia californica | reverse complement strand
AGAGAGAGAGAGAGAGAGAGAGAGAGAGGGAGACAGACAGACAGACAGACATACAGACGCACAGACGGACACACTGACAGACAGACAGACAGACAGACAGACAGACAGACAGACAGACAGACAGACAGACAGACAGACAGACAGACAGACAGACAGACCAAACCTCTAACTAGAGACGTATAACAGAGTCAAACAAATCCCCACAATGCCACAGATTTGTTCGGCGTTTCCCTGAGCCGCCAGCTATTGGAACACCCAGGGGCCTCACAGTAATAGAGTCGGCGGAACTGGCGGCATGTGTTCTACGTTCTTCTGATGGATCGGGTACAGAAAGGTCGTTTACGATCCCCCCCCCCCCACCTCTTTAGAGGCAGAGTTTTCATGTCTTCGACGTCTGGGGATTACAATGTCATGGTCTTGTTACTTTTTTCCAGGAGTATGGTCTCTTACAGTCACTTTCTTTTCCTTTTGTTTTTCGTTTTTTCTTTTTTTCTTCCGACGACATTCCAACGCTTAGTTCGTTTGTAAAACCACATTGTGTGCGTGTGTGTGTGTGTGTGTGTGTGTGTGTGTGTGTGTGTGTGTGTGTGCGCGTGTGTGTGTGTGTGTGTGGGGGGGGTGGGGGGGGGGGTTGGACACAGAAAATCCGTTTCTGTGTAGCGTCTTTATCTCAGAATTACAAAGGTCTATCGACGTTTTTTGGCCGTTTTTAAAGACGAAGACTATGGTGTCAGAAACCAAAATTAATGTTCAACGCGCTGTCAAAATCGGAAGATTATTCGAAGTGGTTGTCAAGATATTCAAGGAATTGCATGCGAAAAAGCTTGACGTGTTGCGAAACTCAAAATGTTTTACATCAAATCCTCAAAACTAGATCTAGGTACTGAGCACATAGAACTTTGTGATTCTGAGGCGGCAGTGTGTTATAGAGATGGCCTGCATACCCCAAGGAAAACGGTCTCCAAGACTTTTGTAACTCCAGTCACTTTGGTTTTTGTAAGTGTTTTACAGCACTAGCAACACAATAAGGTCATATAAGTGCCGAAGATTAGAGGTGTTACAAGAGAGTAACAAACACAAAAAAGAAGGAGGTGAAATAAGGACGATAGATGTTTAATAGGAAAGAAGAAGCAAACCACACCAGAGCGCCCACCAACCACCCACTAACTCCAGTCAGAATGTACCGAACTACGTAGGGGTATTAAACGTAACGTGGAATAAAAAAGCGTGAGATATTATATTTCCACTGACGTGTGCAAATTATAGGTCATGGTTCGATGACAACATTATTTTGTCTGGGTTTGACGCGTCGCAATTTGTCTTTTGTAGTGCGAGTTGAAAGTACACACAGACTGCAGTGTTACTAATGGTATTTGCCAAAGGAATATTAAATAAATATAAGGAGGAAGCATACTTGTTCAGTAGAGAGAGGCACATCGATACACTAACGGTTATTTGGTGCTGGGAAAAAGTAAGACAGATGATAGACAGAAAGAAGAGAACAGACGGTAAGAAAAGATATATGCCCTGCCAGTGACGTCTACCAACCTCCCACAAAACGGATACTGTGTATTGTGACGTATTACAAACAGAGAGATAATAAGGCAGAGAGAGAGAGAGAGAGAGAGAGAGAGAGAGAGAGAGAGAGAGAGAGAAAGAGAGAGCACGCGACAGGGGACAGAGAGACAGAGAGAAGAGACGGAGTTAGAGAGAGACAGAGAAACAGAGGTTTTGGTGGGGACATGGTCAGTAATGAGAGAAGGAAGATTTAGCTAACAGGGGAGAGAGAGAGAGAGAGAGAGAGAGAGAGAGAGAG
>NW_004797287.1:2683919-2685105 GCF_000002075.1 Aplysia californica | reverse complement strand
AGAGAGAGAGACAGATAGACAGAGAGAGAGAGAGAGAGAGGGAGAGAGAGAAGGAGAGAGAGGGAGAGAGAGAGGGAGAGGGAGAGAGAGAGACAGAGAGAGAGAAGAGAGAGAGAAGAGAGAGAGAAGAGAGAGAGAGAGAGGGATAAGATACACGTTTCCGCAAATGTCAAAATGTCACCAAGAGCTAACGCAATTAATTTCCTCATTGATCTTTTCGGTGCAATGTTTTCCCAACAATTTTGGGGCACGGCTGTGTGTGTTCTTGGCTGTCTCACTGTGAAGGATGGAGAGAGGAGAGAATTGTAGGATGAGCTGTAGAAGAGGTTTGAAGAAATCATTCACACACACAGAGACACACACAGACTCACACTGACACAGGCACACACACACAGACACACGCAGACACACAGACAGACACACAAAGACAGACAGAGACACATAGAGACACACACAGACACTCACACTGACACAGGCACACACACACATACGCACGCACACGCGCGCGCACACACACACACACACACAAACAAAACAAAACGACATCAAAAACATAAAAAACTAAGAGCACAAATTTGACAGAAGTATCTTTTGAGAATAGAGGGAGAAGCTGTCTATGCGGTTTGAATAAAGGAAAAACTACAAAACATCTGAACGACAAAAACAAAACCAACAAAAATACAATACACAAAAAACAACAAACAAGCAAAAATGAAAAAAGATGGAAAAGGTCGATGAAGTGCACTTCAACAGCGCTGTTGAGAGAGGAAGTGAATAATGTGCAGATCGCAGCAAGAGGAAAAAATAAGTAGGAGAAAAATCAGGTTTTGATGGGGAAAATGACAATAATATCTGCCTCAAGAACAATAAAACAGGATAATAATCTCGCCACAGGAAAGGGGAACTTTTATGCACCCCCCAAAAAAAATTAATTAAATAAAAAAATAAAAAATAAAAATAACCCTATCTTCCCGCCAAACCAAATCAAATAACCCATAAAGACGACCCAATGCTGTAATGTAATTCCTCCAAGCTAACTTTGGTTTTTTTAATTTCTTGTTGTTGTCTCTATTCCAGATCTCGTTTGGCGGGTTTTCATTCATTCAAGTTTCCCGTCTTCCGATGTAGGAGAGAGGTAAATACCCGGGGGCTGAGAGGTGAGAGAGAGAGAGAGAGAGAGGAGACA
>NW_004797287.1:2675644-2677224 GCF_000002075.1 Aplysia californica | reverse complement strand
TTCTTTTTTTGGTGAGTTTTACGACGCTCATAACTGCATAAGGTCATATGAGCGCGCAGGACGCTTTAAACATTTTCAGATGGTAGGAAATTTTGAATTGTGCCCGTGTGGAGGCGAAAGCCTACTCTTACCGATTTTGGACCAAAACAAGGGATCTTGAATATGCTCAACTTACACACGGGACCTCTGAGATTTTTCGCCCTTGTCCGAGAAGGCTTGGTGTAGATCTTTCCTACCAGAAGATCAGGGGTGTGGCTGAAAGACAGCAGTAAGAAGGAGCCAAGGAATAGCAGTAGAAAGGCTGCAGAAAGAGTTTGGAGCCCAGAGGAGGGAGCAAAGGAGGAGAGGGGGTGGGGGAAGAAAGTGGAGAAGAAAGCAGACGACAGAACATTGCTAGAGAGCGGGAAAGGAGGAGAAAGGAAGCAATTTTAGAGAACACAATTTTTTCCGTCGCTACCCGGATTCGAATCTGGGACGTTTGAATGAGAGGCGAACACCTTAACCTCTAGGTCACGAGAGCCCTTTTCTTCAGACCCCACCATCTGTGGAAAAATATTCTGATGCCCCCAGGTAAAATCAAGTCGTTGAAAAAATCTCCTTTTCCTCCGTGAGCTCTTCCTATGATAAACTGTCCCCACTGTTCTGTATCTCGTTGACTGTGGCTTTTAACAGAGCGGTTAGTTCCTTCAGGGGAAATGGGTTGACTGCGTCTGTCTGTCGCCGGCCGTGTCTGCAGGGCGAACTAGCCCTAAGTAAGGGAGAAAGCTAAAGTGTCTTGTGAACGAACAAATGCCATTTTCCTAACGGTTCTGTCTGCCTGGGAGACGGTGATGGAGGGGACTTGTTGACTGAACGTGAAGAAAGAAGGAACGAGGGAAGAAAAAAACGGATTTTTTTGTCTGTCTGGAATGAGTGACCAAATCTACGAGAGCTTGAGGTCCCCACTCGTAGCGACAATTTCCACTTGTAAAAAGGACGAGTTAGGGGGAGACACTCGGCGAAAGTGTTCGCGTTAACGACACTCGATCTGATTCTGAGAGACAGATGGCGTAAGATATTATGTTAGAGAGGGAGAGAGAGAGAGAGAGAGAGAGAGAGAGAGAGAGAGAGAGAGAGAGAGAGAGAGAAATCAAGACCTATACATAACACGCTAACCTTTTATGATATTTTCATTTCTTCTTAAATGTACGAGGTCTGTCTCAGAGGTAAGTTTCCCTATTCTGCAAAACCAACAGTTTTACTTTTACATGCATGAAATAATTCTGTACATACATACAGAAATATGTTTCTTATTCAACATATTAACTAACATTGATCTTAATGCACTTTTCCGTCTGATGTAGCAGTGACCATGTCTGAATCAGAGTCCTTTGTGCAGTATTCGTTTTGAGAACAATTTTTTCTTCGTCTCCAAATCACCGCCCCTTTGATCCTATTTTGTTATGGGGGTAGAAATGAAAGTCAAAAGAGAGTGAGGGGGGGGGGTGAGGGAGAAGGTCAATAACTTTCACAGTGATTCGAATTTATTATGTCTTTTATTTCAATAACAATACAAAGTCACACTTGACACAGGTACCTGT
>NW_004797287.1:2674447-2675471 GCF_000002075.1 Aplysia californica | reverse complement strand
AGAGAGAGGTGGGGGGAAGAGGGAGAGGGGAAGGGAGGGGAGAAAGGAGAGAGTGAGTGAGAGGGAAATAGAGAGAGAGGGAGAAGGGGGGAGAGGGAGAGGGGAGAGAGGAAAGGAGATGGAGAGGGGTGAGAGGAAGGGAGAGGGGAACGGAGAGAGAGAGAGAGAGAGAGAGAGAGAGAAAGAAAGAGAGAAAGAAAGATAGAGAAAGAAAGATAGAGAGAGAAATAGAGAGAGAAATAGAGAGAAGACAGGATGAATTCCTATAAACCAACATTTAACAGTCAAACGCATGAATAGTCGATTAATTCATGAAAAAATAGGAATAGAGAGGCGGGGAAAAGATTGTATCTTCTTTTCTTTTCTTGTTCTTTTTACTTGGAAAGTAATTAAAGCAATAGGAAAAAAAAGTATGTGTCGATACAGGGTAAACGGATCTATAGAACGAGTTGTCCGATTCTGATTTTACGGTTGAAAACGCAAAAGCTCTTTTATTCCTATTTTTTTCCCAAATACATGCGGTTGATTGGAGCAAAGAGGTTCGATATAATACCCCGTTCCTGGTATATCCATACAGCTGTCATGAACATTCCGCGATCTCAATGCTTTCTTGTCGTTTCTCCATTTTTCTAAAATTGAAAATGTGACTTCTTCTTAAGCTCACTCTTTGTTATGAACTGTTTTCACTGTTGTTAAAAATGGAGATAGGACAAGAAAGCATTGAGGACTCGATTCCCTTGTGCATGGGGTTTTTGTCGTCATCTGTCAATCAGAAGGTATAACAGAAAGAAGGAGCAAACCAGAGCAGAGCACCCGCCAACCACCCACTGACATCGGAATGGCTTAGTCACACCAGCTGTCTGTGTTTCCTGATGCATACAGGAGAGATTTGTCAGTGCGGAATGACAGACACATGTAGCTTATTTGTTCTTAATGAGCTTACTGTCAAACTGTGCGATACAGGGAATATGACAGGGAGGGTTAGGAGGAAGGGAGAGGGGAGGGGAGAGAGAGGAGAGAGAGA
>NW_004797287.1:2672090-2673492 GCF_000002075.1 Aplysia californica | reverse complement strand
CTAGTGTGTGTGTGTGTGTGTGTGTGGATGTGTGTGTGTGTGTGTGTGTATGTGTGTGTTTGTGTGTGCGCGCACGCGTACGTGTGAGTGTGGTGCGTTGATTTGTATGCATTTAGGCGTCTCTATAGGTTTTCAGTGTGATGTGAAACAGTTGCTTGCATTAGCCCGAAAGAAACCCCGGTAAAACGGCTCACAATCAAGAAAGACTCACTGGAGATTCAAACCCCAATCACACGATCGGTAGACCAGGATAGCACCCAGCTGCCTTTTTACTTTTCCCCCTAGGGAATAAAACTGATCTTTGTGAGCAAACATCACACTCTTGAGGAATAAACGCGAATCCCAAAGCTTTTGTTTTATGAAGCGTTTCATTCTTTCCTTCTACAAAGGAAAAGTCGATAGAGCGTGGGTCTATGAAATGAGGGCAGGTTTTCGTGACCACAATACTGCTTAGTGTCAAAGAAGACAAATATTTCCAACCAGCTGATTAACTGACACAATCAGCAGGCAGACCCTTTCATGGATCCTGGAGAGGAGGGAGGAGCAGCTATGGCATTGTGCCGCCTGCAGTGATGTCTATTCTCCAACCAAGTAAGAAAGTAGTAAGTAGGCAAATAGGCTACAGGACCCATTGTCTGACTGTTGGTGATCGGTGTGTGCTCTGGTATGGTATGGTTTTGTCCTTTTTTCCGATCAAACATCTATCGCTCCTTATCTTTTCTTTTTCTTCATTTCACGGTCATGAGTGTAGAAGTCTAATAACTAGACTACCGACACCACACAATTTGGTTATGATTTCAACTCTTGTTTCTTTCGAGGCATTAAAAGTCATAAATTTTGGTGGCCACGCGCAACAGCAAATGAAGTCATCGTGCCAATATTATGAGACCATGCTCACATCGGCGTTAAGCAAACGTAGCTTTTGTTAGTTTTTGTACAGTTTTTACTGCGCTCACAACTGCATAAGGTCATATGAGCGCTAAGGGGTGGATGTCAACAGAGAAGTCATTTCAGGGAATCAGGCACACTCTGCTCACCTCTCTAGCTTCAACAGCACAAAGTCTGCTTCGGCTATGTAAAAGGAGGTAATGTGAGGAAACATAACCTTTAAAATTTTAATCTCAGATTAATGTATTCCGCAGTGTGTGACTAGAGAGCATTAAGATTTATTAACGCAACTGACATGACAACAGACATAGAAAAGCCCCGGATGGTAGGGACAGGGAGCTTGTGTTTTTGAGAACAGAGGTGCACATCGGCATCATAAAAAGAACGAAATAAGAAATTGCCCATGCTCGAAATTTAAAAAGAAAAAGTCAAGCAAGTGTGTGTGTGTGTGTGTGTGTGTGTGTGTGTGTGTGTGTGTGTGTGTGTGTGTGTGTGTGTGTGTGTGTATGGTAAG
>NW_004797287.1:2662306-2669064 GCF_000002075.1 Aplysia californica | reverse complement strand
TCCTCTGGGCTCCTGACTCTTTCTGCAGCCTCTCTACTGCTACTCCTTGGCTCCTCCCTAGTGCTGTCTTTCTGCCACACCCCTGATCTTCTGGTAGGAAAGATCTACACCTAGCCTTCTCGGACAAGGGTGGAAAATCTTGGAGGTCCCGAGTGCAAGTTGCGTACATTAAAGATCCCTTGGTTGTCCAAAATCGATAAGGTCACGATCCGGGCAAAATTCAAAAATTCCTACCAACTCAAAATGCTTCATGTGTTCCGCTCGGTAATATGACCTTATGTAGTTGCAAGCGCCGTAAAACACTCCACCCCCCCAAAAAAAAAACAAAAACAACCCAACACCTAACCGCACAGAAACAAACCAAACAAAAACCCAGAAACAAAATAAAAGCTGTCCCAAATTGCGTCCTTCGTGTGGCCAAGACGCGGCAGTTCCCGCCGACAAGGCCAGTAACTGGGTCCTTCCATCTCCAAGGCCAGTAACTGTGTTATTCCTCCGGCGCCTGGCCGGTGATGAAACAGTCGAAGCTATGGCTGCCTGGCTCCCCTAACCCATTTAAGGCCAGTTTGGGGACGGCAGAAATAGGACGCTGTAGAATAAGTTTGTAACGGTTTTTTTTACCCCTGTGCAACAAGGATATTGCGTAATATTAGCTGCCCGCGGGCATATTTCAGCAGTCTGAAGCTAGACCTTGGGGCTTAGACTATCAAGTCGATATATTGCTTTCAGCCGCCACTTCAGTCACGAGTAATGTATTGACAACCGTCTTGTTGTCGCCCAATCTTTGACATGTATCAGACTGTCCGTTGAATATAAATGAAAAATGAATGAATTTGAATCTAGAGACCCCCATGGGAAATTTGTTTGACAAAGGCGTACATAAATACACAAATACATCAACACGTAAATGCATGAATAACACACACAATATTAGAAAGATAGACAACTCGGCACAGGGCCGTCCGTATTGCCTGCAGAAACAGCGATACAAACTACAGGGAGAAGCTGACTATCAGAAGAGAGAGGAGACATAATCCAACCGTCACAACCACGACATTCCAGATTCCCCACTGCAACAGACATTGTACGTCCAGGATCGGATTGCACAAACACATGTGTGTCCACAGATGAGCTGCAGGATTCATCGTCATCTTCGGCAAAGAAGAACTACCTACATAGACAACCCACACAGCATTGTTGTAGTAGTCTCTATACTGTGCTGCGTCCTGTTTTGGAGCTAAGGTTATCGTGTCTTGCTCAAGGACACACCAGTGACAACACACCTAATTTCCCTTGGCTTTTACCTGGGTAGCTTTGAAATTGCACTGAACAGCTGAAGCTCATACTTTTCAGAGTGGAATTGAAGATGAAAAGCAGTGGCTCAGTTCTGGGTATATCTTTTTCACAATATGAAACAGTGATCGACATTTAGCATTTTTCCAAATTCTTCACCCCAAAATCATTAAAATCCAGCTCCGTCATTTAAAAAAAATTAATTGCGTAATCTTACTTTCGTTTAAATGAATGTTGAGCACCAGAATTATGTACATCGATTAGCCACGGTTTGTTGATTCCTTTCCCCGATCTAGACGGGCATGTACGCACATTATTGTAGTGGAAAAGTTTTCATTTTTCTCTCTGTCCTGTGTCAGTTGTACTTGTCCGGGTGTTAGTGTCAGGTCTGTGTTTGTGTTATGGTCTTGTGCTGTTGTTGTTGTTGTTGCTGTTGTTGTTGTTGTTGCTGTTGTTGCTGTTGTTGCTGTTTCCATGTCTTAGTTGCCTTTATCAGCTGTGAGATTTGGTGAGTTCTCTCTTCATGTGTACGTGTCTTTATTCTGTTCCAATTTACGTCACCCTCTCTCTCCGACAGGTCAGTGGCACGTACTTACGTACTCACATAGAGAGGTATACACGTACATAATATGTATACACACAGAAATGTATACACACAGATGTATACACGAACAGTATACACACACAGATGTATACACTTACAGGTGTACACACGTACACACGTAGACACATGCACACTTACATACGTACACACATAGACACATGCATATGTTTACATGTACAGATGAATACATCTACAGATGTATACATGCACACACACACACACACACACACACACACACACACACACACACACACACACACACGTAGACACATACAGACACACTAGGTATATACGTACACTTGTATACATGTAAACATAAATACGTGTGCAAAGTAGGTAAACGCATGTAGACATTTGCACACATCCAATTACACACTCTAGTTCACACACATATTTACCAGCGCACACTTAGAAGTTAAGAATCTTCAGTACATCCCTCTCGACACACTCCGGATAAGGACATCTCTCCCGCTATGACGTAGCCCACTGTTCGAAGACCTTGCCCAGTTCGGGGACATTCAGAACCCTGGGCCTAATCCCTACTGGGAAATCCTTCCTTACTTCCAGTTTAGGAAAGATGCCCCCTTCCTCCACCCCCTTCCTCCACCCCCTTCCTCTGCCTCCTTCCTTCAGCCCCTTCAATCTGGTACCCTGAGACAATTTCATGAGGCACGCCAAGGCAGAATCCTATTAACAAGGTGCATTAGTCCGTTGTGCTTTCAAACAAAAGGAGACACTCAGAGTAGGGGCCTCGGACTATGTTTTTTAAGTTTCATGTAAAGAGGCCAAACGGTGACATAATTAAATTAAGAAAGCTCTTTGTGTCTTCGAACCCACACCGCTGACTTGACTGGTTGGTATGGTACACCGATTTACCCCTCTACATGTCAGGGCAAATATAAATAATGTAAAAAACATTATTCGTTCTCATCTTTACTCCAATAAATAGACTGCAGAAACGAAAAGACCCATCAATGTTAGCCTTTTGCCAACGACAGAAATACCAGCAATACTCTTGGATTCATGGCAACAGGAGCACAGAAGTGTTTGAGTTACATTTCAGAGACAGAATTCTCAGCAAGGAGCTGCATAATATCTACACTTCCTCAGTACCTAAGTTGGATCAAATGAATAAATGAATGAATGAATGAATGAATGAATGAATGAATGAATGAATGAATGAGTGAGTGAATGAATGAATGAATGAATGAATGAAACAAATCTCGGACGAATAAATAAATGAATGATCAAGTAAATGAAGGAATAAGAAGAGTGCACGCATTGGTTCTCAGCCTGTACCCAGAATGTCATGAATAAAACATGTCCCAAAATAGCTTGTTTATCCCCTCAGTTTCCTGAGTCTCTCGCTGTGACAAACTCAGGATTATCCAACATAGCCGCTCCCGACTTACACCAGCGTAACTTTACACCAACATCCGGCTGGCGGTGTACTGTACCCGAGCCCAGCAGCATCCCCCTCCCTCCCCCCTACATTGTTCTTGTTTCTGCCTCTCTGAATGAGAATCACGGGTAGGACGAGAGACACTCGATGCGTTTGGTCATATCTAAAAAAAATAGTTTTAGTTTAGTTTAGAAGGCCCTCGCAACTGATAAGCGCCGCAGTGGCGGTGGGTGGACCAAAATTTGGGTGGGGCTTAGGTTGCTTCCAGTTTTTTACCACCAAATAGCAAGCAATAAGAACTAAACAGTGGTGATTTGTCTATACTCACGGTGAGCCACGGCAGTTTGAGAACCATTCAAACGAGAAGAGTTGCCTTTGTTTTCAATCTCTTTGTTCTTAGTTAAATTCTTGCTGATGGTGGGGACGAAACCGATTCACCTCCAAATTTCCTATAATTAGTTTTCGTGCGATGAAAAAGTTATAACTGTTAAATCTCAGCAGCACAAACACAAACATGCACACACAGCACTTCAAACATAATACTTCTTTGAGCTGGATTAGGCCGTGTAGTCGAGAAAGTTGAACGCACCCAATAAAGAACCAATGAGCGCATAGGTATCTGTGTCAGTAGGGAAAAGTGTGTCGTAAACTTTCCCCCCATAGTCAGGGCTACAGCGTGAGCCCTCGGTACAGTGTTATTTTTCCCCAGTCTTCTACCTTTTTACAAGAAGATTTCATTAAGGACGGACTGTGGGAAAAGGGCTCATCTTTGCTGAGCCCTAAAGTCATTTGATTGGCTGCTGGGTTACTATAGTTGTAAGCGGGGACAACAGTGATTGGATAAGCGAGCAAGCCGCCAGGTTGATCACTCTGTGTTCATTGCGTGCGGTCATAACGGTTTCAACTGCTTATTTCATTATGTAGAAACTTTCATTTACTTTGGGATAGAGTTGGGGCTGGTGGTTGGGGAGAGGGTAGGGGCTCAAACCCGTGAGCCCTTCACTACCCACCGCCACTGGAGCGCCGAGGGGTGGATGTCAACAGAGAAGTCCTAACGGGGAACCAGGCTTACTCTGCTCATCTCTCTAGCCTCAACAGCACAAAGTCTAGTTTAGTTATGGTAAGAGTTTTACAGCACTTGCAACACAATAAGGTCATATAAGTGCCGAGGAATAGATTATGTGTTACAAGAGAGTAACTAACACAAAAAAGCAGGAGAGATAAGGACGATAGATGTTTGATAGGAAAGAAGAAGCAGACCACACCAGAGCACACACCAACCACCCACTCGGACTAGGGAGACTCGATGAGTCTGCTAATTTTTAAAATAGTTGTAACAAGGTTTTATGGCGCTTGCAACTGTATAAGATCAAATGAGCGCCGAGGGGTGGACGTCAACAGAGAAGTCCAAACGGGGAATCAGGTTTACCCTGCTCAACAGCACAAAGTCTGCTTCGACTATCAAGGCATCCTGGAAATAGCAGTTCACAAGAGAGTGACTAACATGCAAAAGAAGTAGAGGAAAAATGACGATAGTAAGGATTAGGAAAGAAAAAGCAGCAGTTCCCCCTATGTTGTTCCGGCACAGTATGAGCATGGCATTAATAAATCAGCTCATTTACAATTCTACTGTGCATAAGAAGATGTTAATGTCCCCCCTTTGAGAATGGCCTAAAGACACTTCAGTAAGTGGCACTGCCGGGGGGAGGGGGGGCGACTGGTAAGTGGTCATTGCATAAGTTTAACGACCTGTTGAGCGCTGTAACGTTGTTAAAGAGGCGGGACTTCGGGATTTAACGACCATCTCCGACAAGACAGAGCCACACGGCAGACGGATGGAGACATGACCCCCCCACTCCCCATCTCCGACAAGACAGAGCCAGACGGCAGACGGATGGAGACATGACCCCCCCCCTCCCCTTCCCCTGCCCCAGAGAGCCCAAGTTCAGAAGGCCCTGCTGTGAATTGGAACCATGTCATCGTGCTCCGTAGTCCAGCAAAATGCCGAGTGAGAGTGAGCTAACGGCGAGACCTGATGTCTTTTAGCTTGGGTTGAGTAGAGAAAGGACGGGGTGAGGTAATAATGGCTGTTATTCAGTGCCGGGGAAATGACAGACATACAGACAGACAGACAGACAAACAGACAGACAGACAGACGGACAGACCGTTTGCTTGTTTGCGTAAAAAGGAAGCACATTGACACAAAAATTGTCATTTAGTGGTGGGAAAAGGTTAGATAGACAGAAACAACAGAGGGAAAGTAAAGATGTAAGACCTACTAGTGACACCCTCTAACCACCCGCACCGACAGACAGACAGACAGGCAGACAGACAGACAGACAGACAGACAGACAGACAGACAGACAGACAGACAGACAGACAAACAGACAGACAGACAGACGGACAGACAGACAGACAGACAGACAAACAGGCGGGAAAATAAAGAAGCATTCTTTAGAAATAAAAGGAAGAGTTGCTCTTCTAGGAAAACGACAAGAAGCTAAATTTACCCAAAAAGGCTGCATAAATTTGCAGAACCAGAATAACTGAGGTAAACAAACGGTTCCATAACGCAGAGATTGCTACATTTGCACCCGAAAGCATTCACTTGTTGCTGCAGACGACAGTCTTGTTTCCCGTCGATTATTCATACAGTTTCCCCTTTCCCTTCCCCTCCCCTTCTCTCCCTCCCTCCACCCACCCCACTTCTCCCCCTTCCCCTCTCCTTCTCTTCCTCCCTCCACCTACCCCACCTCTCCCCATTCACCTCCCCTTCTCTCCCTCCCTCCACCCACCCCACCTCTCCCCCTTCCCCTTCCCTTTCTCCCTTACCCCCACCACTCACCCACCTACCCCACACACCACATTTCTATTTTTACGCGATCCTGACGTAGAAAGTCTGAGGTTCGAGGGGCAGAAGAAAATCACGTCGAAGAAGGAAGTACAAGAAGGATATTTCCATTAATTTTGATTGGAAGCTCCAATCTTACGGGCATATTATCATGCATATCTCGTCAAGTTTGAGTAAACACAGGCATATTAGATCATCGATAAGCTACTTTTTGAGCTGTAATAATTCATGACGCTTTACGCCCCATCAATAACAATTACGGCGTTTTGGAGGATGTTTCATGAGATCTTATCTGTTCGGGATAACCCGGGCCGAGAGAGATGTATAGTTTCTTCGTACAAAGCAGAGGAGACACTCTGTAGTAGTAGTAGTATAGGGTTCTACGGCGCTCGCAACTGCGTAAGGTCATAAGGAGACATTCAATCAAAATAAAACCTTTCTAGCGTGGGAACCAAACTCAGGCCTTTTATTTATGTACAACACCGAAACACCTGACTGCTCTATTCTGGTTGCTATTTAGAGAGGAGAAGAGAAAAGGTCAGAAACAATGGAAGGATTATAATACTATTGCTACTTGTTGGAAAACTTCAAATTGGGGAAGGTGGGGG
>NW_004797287.1:2657624-2658799 GCF_000002075.1 Aplysia californica | reverse complement strand
TATTCATTATTATTATTATTGTTATTATCATCATTATTTTTTATTTAGCACAATAAAAAACCCTCAAATAACAACAAAAGAAAACAGCACAAGTAATCCATTTCTATTTCCTTCTTTCCGTGACCAGCGACGACAATGAGTTAAGCAGGATTTACACATTTACAAAATAGAAAAAGAAGCAGACAGAGATAAGAACCATAAAGTAATTGATACTTTCATTTCTATTGGGTGATTCATTCATTCAGAGATCGATGGTGAAGGCCGCGGTAATTTGTGACTCACCCATTAGTGCTCACTCCCTGCGAAAACAGTCTCAGACTTTTGAGTCCAGGTTTTCGTTTTAGTTTTAGTAAGAGTTTTACGGCACTTGATACACATTAAGGTCGTATAAGTGCTGAAGATTAGAGGTGTTACAAGAGAGAAACACAAAAAGAAGAAGAGATAAGGACACACGATAGATGTTTGATAGGAATGCAGGAGCAAACCACCCCAGAGCACCTGCCAACCGCCCGCATTTAGCAGGATGGAAAACGAGAAAAGCAAACAGCACAAGTAATTCATAAGAAGTAGTGTGCGCTGTATATTTCCTTCTTTCCGCTCACAGCAACGGCAGCTGGATAAGCTGATTTTTTTTAATAGAAAAAGAAGCAAACAGCCTCTCTTGGGGAGTGAGCACTTATGGGCGAGTAACAGAATACAACTCCGTCGCCATCGACTGCTGAATGAATCATCTAACGGCAGTGAATGCATTAATTACGTTATGATTCTGTATGGATAGCTTCAAACTCTCTGATAAGAATCTCCTCATTTGTTTTAGTAAGATTTTACGGCGGTCGCAACACAAGGTCATATAAGTGCCGAAGATTGGTGGCGTCACAAGAGAGTAACAAACACAAAATAAAAGGAGGGGAGATAAAGATAATAGATGTTTGATAGGAAAGAAGAAGCAAGCCACACCAGAGCACCCGCCAACCACCCACCACTTTGACTTCATCGGAACAACAAATCTGGATTGGCAAAGAACACAATCTCCTCTACTCAGAAGAAATGACAATCGGGGAAAAGATTACACAACTTTCTTCTCACAAAATACCTTCTAGTCAGATAACGGGCACTCTGTGTTGAGTGTAACCAGACACATAGCAAGTCGTCCTCCATCTCCCTCCCATCCCCCC
>NW_004797287.1:2654066-2656658 GCF_000002075.1 Aplysia californica | reverse complement strand
CCCCCTCTTGCCTCATTCCCCCAATTTTACTGAAAAAGAGACTTTTGTGTAGCATGAAAAAGTGAACATAAATGTACGCGTGTGCTATTCCACTTCGGAGGGGTTTGCATTCTCAGTCGATGTGTATGCTATGCCCCCCCCTCCCCCAAACCGATGTTCTTCCGGTACAGTACGAGCATGACATTGATAAAATCGCAGCCCATTTACAATTCTACTGTGCATAAGAACATGTTAACATCCCCCTTTGGGAATGGTCCAAAGACAACTTCAGTCTGTAGCACTGTACTGGTAGGAGAGAATATCACAGAAGACAAACAAGATACAAATAAACGAAAAAGAGTTTGCTTGCAGAAAATGTGACTTGGGCTCTATCAAAGACGCAGCATCGAGTTTTGTTTGTATGTTCCAGTTATAAAATGCACATCAACTCGTTAACGGCCATTTAGCACAGGGGCACAGTTAGACAGACAGAAATGACAGAAGAGGAAAAAAGAAGTAGGAGCCGCCAGCGGTGCCCACCAACAACCCACCCACAATACAAAGACTGGGAATGTGACAGTACCTTATAGAGGTAGTCATATAAATAAAGGAGAAGACAAGGTTAAAACATTGAATAGCAAACATGAATTGTCCTTAGAAAGATACAGATAAAGATGAATAAGTGACACCGGCAAAATACAGAACGTCACTATTTCAAGCAGCAAAAGACAGATATGGGAAACGAGATATAATTATGAAGACGTGATTCTGTCCTTGAAGAAAAAGAAAAGTTTGCATGGGCTCAGTGCGACTACTGATTATAACTAGCTGGGAATATATTTTAATAAACCAAACAAACAAACAAACACACAAACAAACAAACAAATAAACAAAAACTGTAACGCAAAAATAGAAGGAGATGTACTCGCAACTGAAAAAGACATAGAGATTCAGAATGTGAGCTATCGCTATTTTAAGAATAATGCAATATTAAAATAATTATATTACGTTCCTAATCATAATAATGCATAACATTGATTAAGCCCGTTCTATTCTAAAGCCCATTAAATATTGACGAGAAAATGGCATAAGAAAACGATTGTCTCACTGTACTATACTTTGACTGATCTGTCATTACGTACATGCCCACAAACACAGAGAAAGAGAGAGAGAGAGAGAGAGAGAGAGAGAGAGAGAGAGAGAGAGAGAGAGAGGGAGAGAGAGGGATTAATGAAGCAGTGCCAAGACTAATGCAGCCGTCTTGAACTAACAAAACTCAAGCTCGTACATTCTTAAGATGAAAACATCCAATCTGTGAGCACAATAATATAGGAAGCTTTTTTCATGGCAGTCAAAATCGTAAGTGAATGAAGAGAGTCAAACATCAATGACGCAAAACGTTGGAAGGTGCAAGGTTAGATTCAAAGCATGATGCGTTTATAACTATAACCTATAAGCCTGATTGGGCCTTCATTTAATTTTCTAAAAACCAACTTTTTTAAAAAGTCTAAGAAGAAGGATACGACATCCCTACAGAAAGACTGGTGTACTAGATACACAATTCTCCCCAATCGGGAATCGAACGGAAGTCTTTTGCGTGCAACAGCGAGTCGCCTAACACCCCACCACAGGCGCCCTTTCATAGTATCATGAGTACGCTACGCATGCACCCTATACCCAAAAGGGCCCCTTTAACCCTTCTCATTAATAACCATTTGTCAAAACTGTAATGGGTTTACATAAACAGATAATCTGTTTGCTATAAATAACTACACAATCTGTTAGTAAAAATAGCTACACAATCTGTTACTATAAATAGCTACACAACCTGTTACTATAAATAGCTGCACAACCTGTTACTATAAATAGCAGCACAACTAGGTTACGCTCACCCGGTGTTGGGCTCATCGGCCTCGTCCGAAGACTCAGAATCCTCCTCCTCGTCAAAGGAGCTGATGCACGTCAGTTTGGCCGTGGCGTTGGACAGCATGACGTCACGGTGTCCACTCCTCCCAACAACACCACACCACACCACAGCACACTACAGTTAGGTCCACCCGGGTACCTACCCAGGCTTACGTCATCGTAGCTCGGAGCGAACGTCACCACCTCTGTGTGTGTGTGTAATCCTCTTGGTTACGTTTTCACCGGGTATTTCCGAAGTAGATTGTGATGCTCTATTCCTCGCTCACTCAGAAATTCTCACTTCTCCAAAGTAGGTAATACCATACTCACAACAATGAGTCTGAAGTATTTTATGTTCAGACTTTAAAAAAAACAAACTATTCAAAACGTTCAATTTTATTCACATTTTTCCTTAAACTTAAGTGTTTTAAAAAGCTGTATCTAGATATAAAGCACACATTTATAAAAACCAAAACAAATTCACATCTATACCAGTACTTTCCGATCACAAAGTCGAAATTTCTCCATTTTTCAACTTTGAACAAAACACACACAACACTTCCTCAAAGCGAAAAATAATAACAGTTTTGTGGAGAGAGAGAAAAAGAGAATGAGACACACAGATAGAGAGAGAGAGAGAGAGACAGAGAGACAGAGAGACAGAGAGACAGAGAGACAGAGAGAGAGAAAGAGAGAGAGAAAGAGAGA
>NW_004797287.1:2651879-2653966 GCF_000002075.1 Aplysia californica | reverse complement strand
GAGAGAGAGAGAGACAGAGAGAGAGAGAGAGAGAGAGAGAGATAGAAAGAGACAGAACCTTCCCCACGGATCAATCTACCGAGCACAAATCCGTGACAGCACAACATCAACACGACCTATATCAGAAAACGGTATCAACTGATAACATAGAACTCCCGCCGATATAATCGAAGCACTAGGCGAAATCAGCAGAACCTCCCGTAGTCCACAAAGTAACCCACACATAAAGGCAGCGTCAGTCTACGCGACACAACTCCAGATCGGAATCAACAGCGGGCCATAAGAATCGATATTCACAGTCCAGGTCAAATCAGCCAGGCCTCCAAAAGTCAGCGCGCGGTGACGATGAATGACAAACAGGCGTCACGCAACACAACTTTCCACGCCAGTAAAAACAAACAAAACGTTTCTACTTTTCTTTACTATTCCACTCTTATCGTAATTACAGTGTCTTTGTTGATGTGTTTTAACAATCTTTTCACGCCTCCATCATCACAATTTTCATCGATCGCGACATCTTTCGAAAGCAAACTAAACTAAGTAATTATTGTGACCCCTTTTTAAAACTATATTATTTTATTATAGTCAATTTATAATGTACACGCTTTTGGAGAAGGTGAAAAAATAATTTCAGGTTCATGAAAAAGATGATTTTTGGGGAAACAAATTTCATGACTTCTGAAAGAGTGTTCATAATGTGTATTTCAGAATTTCCGATTGAGCAGAACAGTTTTTTAATGGTGGGGTGGAACTGCAACAAGTTTTACATTGGAAAGACATTTTGTCGTAGAATTATCGGAGACTTAGATCTAGTTTTAGTTTTAGTAAGAATCTTACAGCACTTGCAACACAATAAGGTCATATAAGTGCCGAAGATTAGAGGTGCTGCAAGAGAGTAACGAACACAAAAAATAAGAAGAGATCAGGACGATAGATGTTTGGTACGAAAGAAGAAGCAAACCACACCAGAGCACCCGCCAACCACCCACATTGAAGACTTATTATGCTGTTTAGATGGTCATGTTCTGGACTCAGCCACATAGGGGAATATATTTCGAGTGACAATTCGTTTAGGTGGAGGGGGGGGGGGTTGGTCTACAAATTGTGTTCTAATGTAGATGTTAGTACGTCCCACTAGACACATTTTAGGTTTTGACGTGGAATCCACAAGGAAAACGTAAGAAAGAAAAGACCAACGATGACAAGGAGTCGAGCGGTACAAGCGGAAAAGGAAAAGGCGGGGACATCATGGAAACAGCTAGAAAAGGATGCACAGGACAGGCTTCGCTGGAAAATGTTGTTGATGGCCTATGCTCCACTGGGAGTTAAAATGGGCAAGAAAGATACACACTTCAGATCATTTAAGAGGCGGCTTACAACTCTTCTTGAAAGAGTCAACTCGGGTCGAAAAGGTTACAACATCCCAGTAGAAAGACGGAGATACTCGGTAAAATAGTATTTCTCCATTGGAGAATCGAACTCAGGAGCTCTGTGTGCGACAGCGAAGTGCCTACCAGCTACACCACCCACCCCGCTCGTTTGAGATATTATCGTAAGACTTATTGTTTTTGTTTTAGTAAGAGTTTTACGGCACTTGCAACACAACAAGGTCATATAAGTGAATATGATTAGAGGTGTTACAAGAGAGTAACAAACACAAAACAGAAGTAGGGGAGAAAAGGACGACAGAAGTTTGATAGGAAAGAAGAAGCAAACCACACCAGAGCACCCGCCAACCACCCGCAAAACTTATTTTTTGACCACGACTAAGACAAACAGAATCTAATAATCTGATCACAGATCCAAAATTTGAATTTTTAAGAAAGCGATAGACAGAAGAAAGCAAAATTGAAAAATCCAATAATAAAATATTATTTTGAATCCAGAAATTTAAAAGAAAATTGTTTTCCGATCTTATCCCTTTCTGACAAGGGGTTCCTCAGAAGAGTTCGGTACCAGGTCCTGTGATCTCATCGTCTGGTTCTCAAATCAGATTACTGGCAGCACCTGATCCCCGATACTCTCTATTATTCAGACAACTTTCTCTCCTTTCTCCAGCAATATGAGGCGAGTTTCGCTCAGTGGGG
>NW_004797287.1:2648614-2650514 GCF_000002075.1 Aplysia californica | reverse complement strand
GGGAGAGAGAGAGAGTAAAGAAAAGGGAGGAAATGGGCATAGAAGACAAGAAGAGAAGGGGAATTGATGATATCGTAGTAGCTCATTAAAAAAAAATTGTTATTTGTTGACTTTGCTCTCGATCTTGGAGAAAAATAACAGGGAAGGGGGGAAGGGGGGAAAGGAGGGGGAGGGGGTGTCTGAAAAAAGATTTGAAAAAACCAGAGCTGGATCAAACGATACGGTTCCATCAAGATGTAAGAAGTTCCGTGTCAGACAGAGATGTCCCTGTCCTTTGTGGGACTCAAAGACTTTGAAGATTCACAGCCTTAATGTTACTGTTTTCATCTTTGACACTTTCTTTTTCTCAAAAAGGGCCTCTCGTACTGGGAGACTTAAGAAAAATTATTGAGCCCCCGAAATGTTCACGAACATAAACCATGTTTACAGCCTACAGACGTCTAGATGATTGGATGTTAAGTAATAGGTAACCTTTTTAGGACCGTTTTAGAGTAGATTCTTGTATAATACGAAGAAGCTTTTAGTTTTAGTAAGGTTTTACGGCGCTTGCAACTTAATTGCATAAGGTCACAGGAGCGTCAAGGGGTGGGTGTCAGCAGAGAAGTCCAAACGAGGAATCAGGCTTAACGTATAAAATGAATGCATTCGTTTTCGTCTCCGTTCTCTTATGTTCCCGGCTTGACCTTTCCTCTCAGTTGCCCAATCATCGTTGAGTGTCTCTTACGTCATCACCGGAAACTGAGTGCACCCCTCTCCCTTTCCTCTCCTTTTCCTGCTGCTCCCAGTTGCTGAGACGATCGCGAACGTTTTATCTCACAACTCAGATTTCTCCCCAGTTCTCCCTGAGCAAGTGAGCAGATTGTAGGAATACAAGAACTAGCATCTACTTTCCAGATCTAGAATCATCGACATATCAAAAGCTCCACTCGCTCCACACCGACAGAGAAACCAAGTTCGGATCTCGAGATTTTGTTGTCGTGAAGACTACTTTATTGCGCATGCTCACATCAAGGAAGTTGATAGTTTCAAATACACAGATACTAAATGTCGGAACAGTACACTAAGCAAGTTTACCGAACAGCATGGGACGTGAGACGTGACGATAACAAGGATAGACGCCACAAGATCACCGGAGTTGCCTTTGTCCTCTCAACCAACAACAACAGACTCAGTGTCACTTAACGAAGCGCTCATTGCTGCAGTGAAAAATGTTTTGTTCTTTTCTCACTATGAGGTCCGATGAGATGGAGAAGGGTTTGAAAAGTTTCAGGTCGTATCTGAAAGTAAGAAACACATGTTTCCTCACCCCTTTGAACTCCATCCAGAAGATGATGATATTTTCCTAAATCAGTTTCAGTTTTAGTAAGAGTTTTACGGCACTTGCAACACAATAAGGTCATAAAAGTGCCGAAGACTAGAGGTGTTACAGCGGAGTAACAAACACAAAAAAGAAGGAGGAGATATAGAGAAGATGATTTTTTATAAGAAAGAATGAGCAAACCACACCAGAGCACCCGCCAACCTCCCACATGGTATTCTCCAAAATCACCTCTTCGTATTAAAATACTTCGCGTCCGGTACCGTTTTAGGACGCGGCGTTTTCTTTTCATCCAAAACAATACGATTAATTGAAAAGCCGCCATTATTGCTTAACACAGGGGTAGCAAACTCAATACGATGTAGATCTATTATGTTAATGACAACACCGGAAGCTCACGACCGGAAGTTCACGAACGGAAAGCGAGCGTAGACAAAAACATGTCATGTTCGTTTCTCTCCCTTTTTTCTGCCGATCAGGGAAACGAAAGTTAGCGGAGAGGAACAGGATGCACTCAGTCCATGCGTTTACTCTGCTCACCTCTCTAGCCCCAACAGTACAAAGTCTACTCACCTCTCTAGC
>NW_004797287.1:2646011-2647046 GCF_000002075.1 Aplysia californica | reverse complement strand
TATATATATCTCTCTCTCTCTCTCAATGTTATTGTCCATCTCATTGATTATAATTAGATGAGATACATAAGTGTGACATCGCGTGACTTGGCAATTTGTTCTCATAAATCGTTTTGTCCCTGATGTCTTGTGCCACACCCGTGAGTAGCTAGCTGTTGTCTGTGTTCTCACCCGACCACCGTCTGTGAGGGGGGTGGGGTGGTGGGAACTATCGATCAGACATCCAGAGGGAGCCAATTTGCTTTGTTATAGATGCTACGGCAGTCAGCTCTAGGACAGGACACATAATGAACTAAAAAAAACCCAACAACCCCAAAACCCCCAAAATCAACAAAACAAAACAAAAATCTACTCTAAACCCTTTCAGCGCTGAAACTTACATCAATGTTCGTTCAAGAGAGATTTAAACAAAGCCACAATATAGTCCCACTTGTTAAGAGCAAGAAAGTGTATACGTTGCAAATACATCTTGTAGAATATCCTACATAAACCAAAAGAAAAAATGTTAGTTTTAGTAAGTGTTTTACGGCACTTGCAACACACTATTATGGTCATATAAGTGCCGAAGATTAGAGGAGAGATAAAGACGATAGATGTTTGATAGAAAACAAGAAGAAAGCCACATTAGAGCACGCGCCAACCACCCTCAAGAAAAAAATGTCAGTGAACCAGCTTGGAAGAACACAAGCTGATGCATATCTCTCCACAGCAGTGAACAGGTTAAGCAATGACAGGTATCGAAGAAAATCAATGTCATGTCATAACCTCACAAAATATAAGGTCTTCATATCTTTATGAAAATGTCCACACGGATAGACCACGTAGGTGTTTGATCGTAATACGAGCTGAGAGAAAAACAACATCCCGCACGAAAGATCGAGAAACTCGATAAAAATTCTTCCCTTAAAGGAATCGTACCCAGGTTGTTTACATGCGACGGCGAAAGCGCCTAAAGCCTATACCACAAAGCCAGTGGTATAGTATCATCATCATCATCATCATCATCATCATCATCATCATCATCATCATCATCAT
>NW_004797287.1:2644907-2645911 GCF_000002075.1 Aplysia californica | reverse complement strand
CTCCATTCATTCCTTTGCTGGGATGCTCTTAAAAAAACTACGCTTCCCTGATCTTTCCCCGTTACCCATTTGTTTAGGTTCCCTAAGTAGGTTGTTCTGGGCCTACCCCTGCCTCGTTTGCCTTCAATTTTGCCAGTGAGAGCTAGGACCCTTATGTCTATTCAGGTGTCCCAAAAACTGCATTTGTCGTTTCCTGATTGTTTTTTAACAGTGAGCGTCCCACGTGGGCTTCAACTGCATCAAGTACTACCTCTGTGGTATATATGTGCAAATAGTCGCACACAGTGTGAACATAACAAAGTCTTC
Source organism: Aplysia californica (assembly GCF_000002075.1). Classification (NCBI taxonomy): domain Eukaryota; kingdom Metazoa; phylum Mollusca; class Gastropoda; order Aplysiida; family Aplysiidae; genus Aplysia; species Aplysia californica. The sequence goes on along the minus strand of NW_004797287.1, from coordinate 2,645,605 downwards.
ATAGGGTCGTTTTATAGCCCGACCATGCCATCGTAGACACATTTTTTCAAGTGAGACATTTGTCACATTTGGAATAATTTTTTGTGGAGAACTCTTGTCACCACACGGAACATCTTTGATCCCAGAAGACTTTACGCATTGAGAAGTGGACGTTATTGATCTCAGACAGACGGGCAGAGAGCATCGTGTTCTCATCAGAGGGTCACTACACTCTACCAACTGTCCTGTCTATACCTCCTTCTCTCTGTTTTTGTTGTCCATCGGTCTTCTGTTTCTGTTTCTCTCCTTGTCTCTTTGTATCGCTCTCTGTGTCTCTCTCTATCACTCTTTCCTCTATCTCTCTCTCTCCACCCCCACCCTGCACTTTCTCTCTTTCTTTAGCACCCCCCCCCTCTCTTCCTAACCCCCACCTCCCTCATTTCCTCTCTTCAACCCCTCCCCAACACTACACTAAGTTATTCATAGAGCTAATAACCAATGACAGGCTACTGTCTCCCTCCTTTCCTCCGCTCCCATCTACAAACAACCTTCTCTCCCTCTTCATCCCTCCCCATACTGCCTCCCTGTCTTCCTCTGCTCCCATCTACAACTAACCCACAGACAGACCAACTTTTCTTCCTTTTTTTACTGTGTCAGTTGTTCCCACTGTTCTTTCCCTTCCTTCGTCCCTCTAACTCCCTCTCTCTCTCTCTCTCTCT
>NW_004797287.1:2640779-2642796 GCF_000002075.1 Aplysia californica | reverse complement strand
TGTGTGTGTGTGTGTGTGTGTGTGTGTGTGTGTGTGTGTGAGTGTGCGTGCGCGGAGATTAACCCTTTTACTGCTCATCCAGCGCTGCCTGCCAGCTAAAAGCCCCCACGGGTCGGAGAGAAAGGGTTTAAGCAGCCGTCAGTTCCCGCCTCCACAGCCCGGGCCAGGACAAATCGCTGTGTTGTTCCCATCTAATGGAATCTCGGCCCCTGGTTTGTGAGCAGATAGCGCGCTCCTGACAGATTCCTCCACGCGGAGTTTTGCATTGCTAAAGACGGGGCCAAAGCAAGACTGATTCGTGAGGCCTGCACAGGAAAAGCTTAACGGATTGCGAAGTCAACCATCTCCATCTTCCGCCTCCCCCCTCTCCTAACAACCCAGGACTCTCCCCTCAACCGCCCCCCAAACAACCCAGAAGCACCCTCAGCGAAAAGAGTAGTAACAAAACAAAAAAGAGCAATTCCAAAAGAAGAATGGATTTGCTCTTGAAGGAAGCTGCAGAGTTGGGGGAGAAAAACGAAGGAATGATTGGTGATTCTAAAGATTGGGGAAATGAAGACTAATTTAAGAAACTATGCATAGATTAGAATTTGAGCAGAGAATGAAACAAGCTATTTGAATTGTATCTCTGATTGGAGAAAAGAAGAATAAAGAATCGATTCAAGGATTAGAGTTTGTGCTGAGAATGAAACGAGCTGTTTGAATAGAATTGTTAGTATTCAGATTGAAATGATTTAAGTTCTTTCTCTTCCACTGTGTTAGGACAAAATCGGCTATGGGATGTCGTTGCTTTAACACTGCAGAATTACGATTGATTTAACTTCAGAATTGAAGGAAGGTTTGGAATACTTTTTGTTCAATTTCCTCCCCTGCTGCTGTCTCAAACGGCTAACCTGTCATTGTAACTGTTTTACGCCACAGTTGACACTATCTAGGTCATTTAAGAGGCGGGCTGCTCAGATCCCGTCTTTCAGGATGAACCCTGGCTCGGAAGTATTCAGTGTGTAGATTACAAGGCTTTCAAAAATACCGTTGCCCTTTTATAATAATGAGACTGACGCCATCAGATTAGGAGAAAAATCTGCGTAAGATAGTGTCCAATAGTGTATTACGTGCATACTTAGTATGACAAGTAACTGTTACAAATAGAGATTCAAGGATTATAGATGTAAGTCATTGATCTGAGAGCAATGCTGATTTTTGAAATAATGATGGTGGGGATGAGCGATGATGTGGGATTGCCTTTAAGTAATGTTAGCGTTAGTCTTATCTTCCTCTGCTCCAATGAGTCACGCACGAGGGACATGGGCGCCCTCTATCCCGTTCCCTACTGGAACCATCTTTACGGTCACCGCGAAGTTCCGAAATGGTGGGCACAGTCTCTGCTAAGGCGGCACATCATAAGGCTAGGTATACCAGAAAGCAAAAAAATGTCAGAGAAATAAATCAAGGGGGGACGCAAAGAGAATCAAGACATAGCCTTTTAGATTACAAAGCAGGACAACTTTTTCAATCTTTATTTCTAAGAGACTGCTAAATACAGCTTGAACGTAAAAACAAAATGAAAACGATTTAATGATTCGTTGAACGAGAAATCGGTCATGCTTGACAAAACTAAATCAGATAAAAGTAAGTCTGGAATATGAACAAGATTGGTCTAATCGGATTACAAAACTATCGTAAGACTTGTCGAAAAGGTAAGGTGACATTTTAAGTCCACATTAAATACTTCATGCAAGATCTTCAAACCTTTTTCTTAGTTTCTAGTTTTAGTCAGAGTTTTGCTTTTCTTGCAACACTAATTAAAAGGGTCGTATAAGTGCCAAAGATAAACAGTGTCACAAGAGAGCAAGATACAGAGAGAAGAAAGAGGAGAGATAATAAGGACTACTATGGATGTTTGATAAGAAAGAAGGAGCAAACAACACCAGAGCACCTGCCAACCACCCGCCCTCCAAATCTGACATCAGTATCAGAAAAAAACCACCCAGGAAGACCCAGAGACACGAACACCCCC
>NW_004797287.1:2638802-2639992 GCF_000002075.1 Aplysia californica | reverse complement strand
AGAGAGAGAGAGAGAGAGAGAGAGATAGAGAGAAAGAGAGATGGATATATAGAGAGATAGATGGAGAGAGAAAGATCCAAGGACTCCCCCTGTCAAAAGACTCACAGGGCGTTCTGCCTCAAACCTGCTGCGCTTTAAAAACCACAAATATATTTATGCCCCGAACAATACGCGCTGCACCGGGGAAATTACATTCCATTCCGCCCGGAAATTGTGGAGGGATTTACCAAGATTTTTTTTCTCATCCAGGGATTTCACGAGTTCGGATCAATAGGAATATTCCGTGATATTGTAAAACCTGCTTGTGTCTAGTTCCCAACTCCACTGCAGATCTGAGGAAGCTTTCCGTGAAAAAGTTGTGTTTTATTGAAGGTTTCCACATCAATGTTGTTGTCCCCCCATGGAGGTGTTTGAAAATGTTTTTCTGTCCTTCCTCACCGTCTTATTTCTAGTTCCGAGGATTCTTTGTTTTTGTTTTTGTTTTTGTTCTTGTTTTTTGTGGTTTTTACATTTTTTTTCAAACTCTTTTGGGAAGACTTTAGTCGCCTCAATCGATCAATTGACTCGCTATAAGCGCCTATAATGTTACAGTTTGTCTCTCCACGTCGTACGAGGGAGACGGGAGTTCGATTCCCCTTTTCTCGTACCGAAGTTCCCACTGATCGGCTGGGATGTTGTATCTCTCTCAGTCCCACTGGACGTTGACTGGACGTTGACTGGACGTTGACTGGACGTTGACTGGCAGGGTCAACAACACAAACCGATGACTTTTCTTGGGTTGAAGAGGGCGAAAGATAATTGCAATTAACATCTAAATCGTTATGACGTGACAGTTGAAAATCCATCTGTCGCTAATCTGGCATGAGCTAACTTCTACCCACTCATCCCTCGAAAAAAAACCCAAAAAACTAAAAACCCAACGCCACTCCCCCCAAAGAAAAAAAAAAAAACCCAACAAAAAACAGACAAAATATAATTTTAAAACATCCTTTTTAAAAGTTTTACTTGAGTAAAGAGAAGCACATCGACACAATAATAGTCATTTAGTGCTGGGAAAAAGTAAGACAGACTGACGGAAATAACAGAGAGGAAAAAGTAAGACAGACAGACGGAAATAACAGAGAGGAAAAAGTAAGACAGACAGACGGAAATAACAGAGAGGAAAAAGTAAGACAGACAGACGGAAATAA
>NW_004797287.1:2632546-2634794 GCF_000002075.1 Aplysia californica | reverse complement strand
ACACACACACATATACACACACACATACACACACACACACACACACACACACACATGCACACACACGAAGACACATATAGCGATCGAGATATTCCTTTAAAATGTATCCCCACTCGGGAATCGAACTCATGTCTCGAACGAGTGACAGCTAAGCATCCAACCATTACATCGGAGACGCAGGAATGCATAATTACATTTAGGATAAACGGATCTACTGTAACTTCCAACAAAACAAAACAAAACAAAAAATAACAAAACAAAAACAAAACAACTATACCGGTTACAAAAAAGTGACTGGGCACTCAGACGTTTAGTAAGAAATATTTCCACTCCTATCTGATCGGAGCAATGTTACTTCCCACCTATACAGATGTCTGAGACGTCTCTCAAGGGAGGCAACTCGTGTCTGGCCAACAGGCAGACGACTTTTGGTAGACTGACGTCACCCCTTCGGGACCGGAATCGTTTGGAGAGTGATCATTATCTCCGTTCTGACAAAAACCGTGTGTGACGTTGTGAAGACGCCTTTTTTCTATTCCTTTAAAAAAATTAATATACACTTTTAAAAGAATTGATAGTTGTGGAATTCCAACGTCTTACTGCGGCGTTGATATCGTTGCCTTTAGTGAAATTGTTGTACTTTGTTTTGTTTTTTTACCCTGCCCATTTCTATCAACTGGCGCGTTTGTGTTTAGGAGAAACTACAACAACAATTTACTACAAAATGTGCAGCACTTTATTCATTGTACTTTAACTGAAACTACACTGCTGCATTCACTGTTCTTGTTGCTTTATGTGTATGTGTTTGAGACACGTTAAGTTTTCCTCGTTGTTATCATGGGTTGTATTGGCAGGGTGACGGTATCACGGAGAAAAATGCTGTCAAAGACATGAACCATCCATCACCCTTATCTCCTCTGTTTTGTGTTTGTTACTCTCTGACAACAACTGTAATAATCGGCACTTAGAAGTCATAATTTTGTGTTGCAAGTTCCTGAAAACTCTGACGGAAAGGAAACTATAGACAGGATCGCCTTCTGCTTTTCCATGCCGTTTGTATGCTGTTTCAAGGGGATATTATTTTTGTCATTACTGTTGATGCGTCAGTCGATGAAGAATGTAATGAAAATGAAGAAGAGAAATCAAGTAATAAAATTTACAAATGCACGAAGAACTAGTTGTCAAAATGGTCATTCTATGAAAAGTGAAAGAACATCGACACTCGTGGTGCGAGCTTTATGACATTATGCTGTTAAAAAAATGTTAATTAAAATTAAACAGCAATAGAATGTTTGCTTTTCAGGCGGGGTGGGGTGTGTGGGGTTTTGTTTGTTTCTGTTTGTTTTTGTTTGTTTCTTGTGAGAGGAAGGTTGCTTGAAAAACATGAACAACAAAAACTGATTTTTTTTAAAAGCTGTCATCATTGCCGCGTTATGTCTGAGGCTGCTGCTGAATTTTTCATGGAAGGCCCAAACAATTGTTCTCTTTTTTAACCCCCTAGTCAGGGTTGCATAAAAGATTTGTCCTAGGATTTGGTCTGTCGGTTGACTCACTTTGTGAATATATAAGAGTTCCGTCATTCAGTCATTTCTAGGGCGAGGCTTTTTGTTTGAAATTTTACATTAATAATAATAGGTAGCATTTCAATAGCGCAAATCCCCGCTCAACAGCAAGCGCTATGAGCTTCCCAATCTATTATATCACAATCATTCCTTCCAAAAAACAACCAAACAACCCAATAACTCTAGAAACAATGTTGCACTCCTATCAATATAATGTGTGATTATGGATGTCACTGGGAAAAAATATCAGTTTAATTTGAGTGAAGGGGAGCAAACGGAGATAATGCATCATGCACAATGCCGGAAGCTCATAGCTAGAGACAAACAGTAACTGTTTTAGATGTTAGAACTGTTCTAAACTTTGGATCAAGTGAACACTAAAAAAGTAGATAATATTATTCATCTTCTTTTCCTCAATAGAAATAACACAGCAAGAGCTATTTTTCGACTGGGGTCTGCACTGTCATTGGTTCGCCATGTGCGAGATTCTAGTTTTCACCCTGTTTAATGCTTCAAAGCGACGTTGTTTTGTCGGTGGCATTAGCAAACTCTTGAATATTTCACGGACTGTCAAAGATTTTACATTGTTAGTCAATTTAAAAATAAATTCAATAATATATATATTGTTTTGGGTAAAGTGTTTTACGGCGCTCGCAACTGCATAAGGTCATATGAGCGAGCGAGAC
>NW_004797287.1:2629622-2631426 GCF_000002075.1 Aplysia californica | reverse complement strand
ACGAAAGCAGACGACAGAACCTGGTTAAAGAGCAGGAAAGGAGGTGAAAGGAGACAATTTTAGTGAAGACATTTCTCCCTGTCGCTACTCCAATTCGAACCCGGGACCTTTGAATGAGAGGCGAACACCTTAACCTCCAGGTCACGAGAGCCCCCCACGACAGTCTACGATTATGTTGAATGTCCGAGCAGAGACATTGGTCTTTTCCACACCATGGAGGATTACGTCTTGCTCCACCGCGGGTTTTTTTTGGCACGGACGCAGTACTTTCTCCCACGGGCCAAAAACTCTCAGATACCAACTCTCAGAGACCTACGCCCCTGTCAACGGTTTTAATACGTGTGCCTGGGGGGTGACCTACGTATTATCTAAGTCTATTTAACCGTTTTCCTCTCTGAGGTAGATTGTTCATCGATATTTTAAACCACATATTACGCTAGAAGCTCTTTGTTCCTTGCACTTTTATAACAGGTCGTACTATTTCAAAAAATCAAGACAAGACCAACAAAAAAGAACACTTTTTAATCTAGCATTTTAGTTTTACTCAGCGTTTTACAGCACATAAGTGTCGAAGATTAGAGGTGTTATAAATGAGTAACAAATACAAAGAAGGAGGAGGAGAGATACAATCGATAGATGTTCGTTAGGAAAGAAGAAGCAAACCACACCAGAGCACGTGCCAACCACCCACAACCTAACCATTTATCCAAAGCAAGTCTTGCCAAATTTTCCGAGAGCCAATATAAGAATTTGGCAAGGTCTGGCAGTCACAAAATTGGGGTCAGCGTGTATATGTGCTAATGTGATAGGTGGGCGGGGGGCGGGTGTAACTTGTAACCCATAGCGACAAAATAGTTCCTCTATATGAATGAAAATGTGATTATTTGTTTACCCTTGGAGCACGACCGCTACCCCCCGCGAGACATCAAGTTGGCAGACTCGAAGGCTTCGGCCTTGGCTCGCTAGTGTCTTTGTCACAGTATAGAAAACACATCGACGCAATAATGGTCATTTAGGGCTGTGGAAAAGTCCGACAGACAGACAGACAGACAGACAGACAGACAGACAGAAACAACGGAGGCGAAGTAAAGACTTATGACCTACACATGGCGTCCTCCAACCACCCGTAGCCTTGGTCCGGGGGAGGACAGTTTGTTTCAGTAAGGTCTTACGGCGCTTGGAACTGCATAAGGTCATACTATGAGCTCCAAGAAGTCAACAGAGAAGTCCAACCGGGGAATCAAGCTTACTCTGCTCACCTCTCTAGCCTCAACAGCACAAAGTCTGCTTCGACTATCAAAGCACCCCGGAAATAGCAGTTCACAAGAGAGTGACAAACATACAAAAGAAGTAGAGGAAAATGACGATAGCAAGGATCAGGAAAGAAAAAGCAGCAGTTCCCCCTATGTTTGTCCGGCACAGTATGTTCATGACATAGATAAATCCGCCCATTTACAATTCTACTGTACCTAAGAATATTTTAATATCCCCCCTTTGGGAATGGCGTAAAGACAACTACAGTCAGTGGCACTGTCGCGGGTTTGTTTGTTTCTTTAGCAGGTGCGGGAGTCGAAACATCACAAGTCTGTGCTAGGAACAACACAGCAAGACTGATACTCAGAGGGAGATTGAAAAGTACCAACTAACAGTGGCTCTACTAACTGACCTTTAGTCAGACAGAGGGAGATTGAAAAGTAACAACTAACAGTGGCTCTACTAACTGACCTTTAGTCAGACAGAGGGAGATTGAAAAGTAACAACTAACAGTGGCTCTACTAACTGACCTTTAGTCAGACAGAGGGAG
>NW_004797287.1:2624547-2628496 GCF_000002075.1 Aplysia californica | reverse complement strand
CCCTCCCCTCCCCACCCATCATACTTCATATGTGCACAACGTTACTTACCCTATCCTCCCCTCCCCTCCCCACCCATCATACTCCATATGTGCACAACGCTACTTACCCTATCCTCCCCTCCCCTCCCCACCCATCATACTCCATATGTGCACAACGCGGTTGAATCAGGTGCTCATCAATATTTAAGCATCTGGAGTTATTGGTATCATCTTAAAACGTATTCATTTGAACATCTTTGGATGAAAAAAACCACGTCTATTTTGAGAAGAAGTCGAGATATTTGCGATTAAAGGAGGTCAGGGTCGCCTGGTTTCAGAGGTAAAATTATCTCGAAAATGGCCGACAAAGTTTGGGGATTTTCAAAGCTTGAGGGTCCTTAAGAAACTAAAAATTTATATTTTTGTCCCATTAATCAATGTTTTAAACTAAAATCTACACAAGAAGGTGTTTTTAATTGTACCTTAAAGGTGCTGAGTTAAAAATAAAAAATTCGATAAAAATTGCCAAAAGGACAGAGAAATGCCAGTTTCATCGACTTCATTATTTTGATTTCACCACGATGCCTCACATATTTTCATCCAGCTCCTCAAAACGTTCCCAGACATTTTTCTTTCAAACTACCGGAAGTAATAGTATTTGAGTCATTCCAACTTCGACGCAATTCGAAAAATAGAACAATATTTCCATATTACTTTCGTTTCATCTCCCTCGAGTTAAATGTCACTATAGATACAAACTATGCCACTAAAAAAACGGTACCTAAAATTTTAGTTTTAGTAAAATTTTGCGGCACTTATAGCAAAAGTAGATGACATAAATACCACGGGGCACCCAAAGTACGGGAATCCCCACATAGTGACGGCCATTTGGAGAAAAGGAAAAAACAATACGTACAGGCAGAAACAAAAGAGGGAGGGGGATGCAAAACACACCGACGAATCCCTTCTAACTCGGGAATAAAAACATTACTTTCTTGGCGCCTCAAAAACGCTGACACCAAGCAAAGGTAACACCTATAAACACCGAGAGGCTGGTAGCGACGAATAATTATTATAGTTAAGAACTTGATATAATGGTAGCAGGTTTATGCCCCTTTTAATACGGAAAGGCTATTTACCTGAATCACGATTGACTTTAACGTCCGACTCCAAATTTACCGTACAAAACGCGCTGAAAGCTCTTAAAAACTCACAAAACAACTCTTGTACATTAATTCAGATTTAACCGAAATTCTGGTTAAGACCATCTGGCCCACTGCCAAGCATGAAAGTGACTGAGTACATAGAACTATAAGAGAGACATTAACACAAACACCCTTTGTAAAACTCTCAAAAGCATCTGCTAGCTTCCCCCAGTTCTTGTTCAGCAAGTATATTATTATTACTCATACACACCACACACACACACACATTCCTGGTTGTGAAAGGGAAAAAGATCTCGTCTAAAAAAGTGTTTAAAAAAGACAAACCAGAAGGGAAATCCGTCATTTTCAATTTCCTCGTGCAAGAAAAGCAAATTCCCTAAAGATTTCATCTTTTTTTGATATTCCGATGTCCACGTTCGTGATGTAATTACCACGGGCTCCCCGGAACTGTAGTTTGCATAATTAAGATTTATTCGCTAGTATCTGTGAATAAGTAGTTTCTGGCAACTTTGTTTGCTTCGATAAAATGAGTTACGTGCAAAGCTAGGCCGTAGTAAGACAAATGTGTCCGGTGCAATCTGTCTGTGTCGTTTAAATAAAAGTGTGTGTATTATTTTATCATTGCGAGAAGCTTTCAGGAAGAAAATGTTCACAGGAACAGGGAAAGGCAAGTTGCAAAATACGGGGAAAAACAGAAGAGAGCAAGACCTTCCAAAATAATGGCACACAGAATTTTGACAATTCGAAAAGGATTGTGACAATTAAAAAACAAAAACAGCGCGTCTCTAGAGTTATCTGGATTACTATAGTCTCAGTCTTGGACCGTGAGTTATTTCATCAGTCTCGATACAAAACTATAAATCACTTTTGGCTGTGAAAGAGAAAGGCAAACTTTTCCACACCGGCGTTTGCGGTGTTGTGTTTCAGCGCTATGCTGGTGCGCACAAGAGCGTCTAGTTCGATTCCCGAGTGGGGAGAGATTTGAATCAAACATCTAGGACTTTTATTTTGAAGTGTTAAGCCCCTTTCTGAACAGGTTGGCCCTGCCACACCGAGTCAAAGCTGGCCACTAAAATGATCAAACGTATGTAGATGGGGGAGCAAAAGCACCTATATTTTAAAATAAAATAACATAATCATTTCCTATAGCAGTTTGCCAATAGGCAATGTCGGGGGTGATGTCCAGTTGTCGATTTTGGCAAATAACTTCCGAGTCAAGTTCCATGCGCTATCCCTTGACACTGTACATGATATTGCTTCAGAACGAGACAGCTTCTCCTGATGTGTGTTTATTCTCTTCCATCATTCTGCCAGCTTTCTTTTTAGATATTATGACGCTCAGATGACAATGATTATCTTTATCTCATGTTGGGTTTGTGGCCCTCCAAGTGTAAATACATTCAACATAAGAAAACACAAAGGCAGGAGCAATTTGACATTATGATCAGGAGGATCGGGATAATAGGGTGTAATAAAGATACGGAAAGAGATTGTGAGATTGTGAGATTGTGAGATTGTGAGATTGTGAGATTGTGAGATTGTGAGATTGTGAGATCAATTAGTATGACAATTGTGGTGAAAATGAATTTGAACACCCCGCCCCCGGTCTCTTTTCTTAACATTCTTTACAAACGTTCGTTTCTGGGACATGACGTCACAGAGACTCTCCCATACGGGGCGACAGAGAACAATAACCCCAGATTTGTAGTACAAGTAAGCTCAGATTGTTTTAGTTTTAGTAAGAGTTTTACGGCACTTGCAACACCATAAAGACACACAAGTGCCGAAGATTGGACGTGTTACAAGAGAGTGATAAACACAAAAAGGAAGGAGAGGAGATAAAGACGATAGTTGTTTGATAGGAAAGAAGAAGCAAACCACACCAGAGTATCCGCCAACCACCCATTAAACTTCGATTGGAGGACTGAGATTTTTACCATTTATGTAAATATTGAAAGTGTTAAGCTTACTTTAGCTTTAGAGAGAGTCACTAGAGAGTAACATACAAAGAAAAGGCGGAGGAGAGATAAGGGCGATGTTTCAACAGAATGAAGAAGCAATCCACACCAATTTCCCCGCCAACGACCCACTAAGCTTTAAATCCCTAATTCAGATTTGGGGGCAGGTTGCTATGATCCCACATGGCAATCTCAACACAGGTAGAGTGGGATACAATATCCCTGCAGACTAACCGAGATTCTCACTAGAAAGCACTCGACTCTCGCATCGAACTTACGCCTTCTCCTTCCAGCAGTACCGAGTCTATGTGCCGGGATGTTGTAGCCCTCTCAGCGAGAGTCGCTTCTGACAGGCTGGATCGAAGAGTCTTGTCCCCGAAATGACGCGGGTAATGTGGGTGATAATGAAGGGATCGAGCAGAGAGGATCTGAGAGGACATTTATTCTGATTCAGATCATGGGCGGGTAAGGAAAATTGTCATGCGAACAGGATCAGAGAAAATGTGACAGATTGGGGCCAATAATTATTTGACACATAGTATGTTTGGTTTGTTTGTTAAAGTAAAGAAAAGCATATTGGCACGGCAAAGGTCATATAATGCTTGGAATAAGTAAGACAGACCGCGGCTTGAAGAAAAGGAAGGTGGCAGAGAGATTGGGTCCGAGATTTAAAAAAAAGCCCATCCATGTTATAAAAAAAAAGAAGAAAAGTTGGTATCAGTTACAAGACGGGTAAGTCTAGCAAAAACATACCACAAAGAAAAATGCCAACCTCTCACCTTCCCCACCCCTACTCCACCCCCTACACCCCTACTCCACCCCCTACACCCCTACACCCCTACTCCA
>NW_004797287.1:2622458-2623948 GCF_000002075.1 Aplysia californica | reverse complement strand
AGAATTTGCAGATCACTTACATTGAGCATTGCACGGCTGGGTGTCATAGCCTTGACGAAGCCGTTTTTATGTGTGAAAAAAAATGAATTTGAAATGTCGATCTATGTGAATAGCGAGGCATCGTGGAGAAATCAGGCGGTCGTCAAAAGGATGAAATCCGAGAAATCGACATTTTTCGGCCAGTATGGAAATTTCTTTTCCGAATTTTTTTTTTTTGGCTCAACACCTTGTATGATAATTCAAAAACACTTTTATATTTATGGGTTTCGTTGAAAAATGTTGATTAAAGACACAAAAAAGTTAATTTGCTTTTCCAAGGACTCTTAAGCTATGAAAGTCACCAAATTTTGGAAGCCATTTTCTCGCTAATTTTAGTTCTGACAACAGGTGACCCCAGCTCCTTCAATTGCAAATATCTCTACTTCTATTCGAGATAAAAGGATATTATTTTCATAGAAAGCAAGGCAAAGGAACAACCTTTAAGATGATACCATAAATGTCGTGTGCCTAAAAATCGACGAGCGCCTGATTCTGCTGTGTCGTGACACATTGTTATTAGCGACTTTTACAACTTAAGTCGGACAGTCAAGAGAGAAAATACTCGACGGCAGTGAAGGATGCCAGACACAAGGTTCTCAAGGACACCGCTCGTGTCCTGGATCCGTCCTTTAGGACAAAGGGCAATGACTCAGAACTCACAGAGAAGTCCATATTTGATATGGGGAAATCATATAGGTTTTGTTTTTAGTCTTAGTACGAGTTTTACGGCACTTGCAACACAATAAGGTGACATAAGTGCCGACGATTAGAGGTGTTACAAGAGAGTAACAAACATTAAAAGAAGGAGAAGAGATCAGGACGATAGATGTTTGATAGGAAAGAAGGAGGAGCGAACCACACCAGAGCACCTGCTGCCCACTCTATTAGGCTAATACAAAGGCGCGACCTCCGAGTTTAACGTCCATCTCCGAAAGGACTGAGCCAAGTGGGAAGTTCGTGTAAAGTGATTTTCCCAAGGACACAACGTCGGACCGAGCTGAGGCTCGAACCCCCGAACCCGCAATCTCAAGATTACGAGTCCTATAGCCTAACCAGTAGACAACTGAAGCCACTAGTCCATATTTGAAGAGTGAAAAAATCAAATTATTGAGCAACAGACACCTTTTCTTCCAACGCAAGACAGAGTGAAGTGGAGGTCCATGATCGTCCACGCCAGTCGGCAAGGCACCGGATGATGATGCATTCACTTTTGATCTAGGACACATATAATCGCCAAAGGGCGACAGTCGAGTAACGGGCCTTACCCCCATCAAACTTCTACAAGAGGTTTTGTTTTCTGAACGCACAATGCAGTAGTTTTGCTATGGCAAATCGGTGTTAATTTGTCCGGTTAGTTTACTTAGTCCTCATAGAATGTAGCTTTGTTTGTCTGTTTGTTTGTTTGTTTGTTTGTTTGTTTGTTTTTGTTTTTGTTGTTGTTGGGGGTTTTT
>NW_004797287.1:2619757-2622268 GCF_000002075.1 Aplysia californica | reverse complement strand
ACACTTATATTAACCCTATTCGTACGTCGTGTTTAACTGTCGTATCCAAACGACGTGGGGAACTCTGTGCCATCACTTTCCAAAGAGGAAATTTACTCGTTAATCTGTCAAAATGATTTTGTGACAGTTTCAAAGAGATCTTTGTACTAAAAGTATTCTAAAATGGGAAGAATACAGCCCCGGGGGGTACAAAATGACCCCAGGGCGTACGGATAGGGTTAAACACATTTCCGGGAATTCAGAGGTACCGGGAAGTAGCATGCAGAGCGGAGAAAATGTGAGTGCGGGAGGGAAATCGATATTGTTGTCAAAACACTTTGAAGTCAGTTGGACAAACCATTCGAATTGTGTTCATTCAAGCGAGATCGGTCATTTGTTGTTTTGTTTTGTATTTGCAAAAGAGGGGACGGAATCAATAACGGCGTAGATTTTGTTCAAGCGAGGGCGTTTTTTTGGGTTGCTTTTTTTTTTTACAATAAAAAGGGGACAAAATCAATAACGGCTTCGGCTTTTTTTTTCATGACAAACACTATTCCTGAAAGTCAGCGACATTTCAATCCCATGCGAACATTTCCCAGGCATTTAGTCAAGAGATAACTCATAGTAGTACAAACGCAGACACGAGACAGTAAACAGAACAGAGTACATTCTGATGTATGAACCTAAGCAATCCCTCTTGATTTCTCCACTTTCCGAGCACAGAATAAATTCACGTGAGTGCAGGGGTAGGGGGGGGGTGGTGGTGGCGGTGATAAATGGCTGTTGGACAAAATCAAATGGATTGCCTATAAAGTGGTGTGAACAGAAATGGAGGTACGCTGTGTTCATGGGGTCATTGTCCTCTCGGATATGCCATCGCTGTTGAGTAATTGAAATCTGTGTACACACAAGCTGACACTGAGGCTCACACAATAGACAGAAGACATGAGGAATTTAGCCTTGTTTTAGTAAGATTTTTACGGCACTTGTAACACAATAAGGTCATGTAGTGCTGAAGATTACAGGTGTTACAAGAGAGTAATAACAAAAAAAAAGAAGGAGGAGAGATCAGGACGATAGATGTTTGATAGGAAAGACGGAGCAAACCACACCAAAGCACCCGCCAACCACCCACGACATGAGAAATAACGTCAGATATTATATTGTAGAATCATGCCTGCCTCTATTGAAAGGTTGTAATGACCTCACTATTGAAAGAACAATAATGCTTATCATGAACGCTAGGATCTAAGTGATTAGTTTTTTATAGGGTGTTACGGCGCTCGCAACTGCATTAGGTCATTTGAGCATCAAGTGGAGGATTTCAACAGAAAAGTATAAACGGGGAATCAGGCTAGGATCTAAGCACGAGGACTAACCGTATAATATTAGACATCCTGTTTCTCCTAACCACTTTTCTGTGGGAGTGTTTATTGTTTTTTTCTTCCAATTGTGGACGTGAGGGTGGGAGAAATGTTGTAGTCAGAGACGTGTGTCTAAACGACATGGAAGAGGGTTCCGTTAAGCAAGATCTTCAGACTACCTTTATCTCTTCTCAAGATATTCACACAGACAACACCCTTTGTTTGTTTTTGTAAGAGTTTTACGGCACTTGCAACACAATAAGGTCATATAAGTGCCGAAGATTAGAGGTGTTACAAGAGAGTAACAAACATAAAAAAGAAGGAGGGGAGATAAGGACGATAGATGTTTGGTAGGAAAGAAGGAGCAAACCACACCAGAGCACCCGCCAACCACCCACAGACAGACAACACCCTTTGTTTGTTTTTGTAAGAGTTTTACGGCACTTGCAACACAATAAGGTCATATAAGTGCCGAAGATTAGAGGTGTTACAAGAGAGTAACAAACATAAAAAAGAAGGAGGGGAGATAAGGACGATAGATGTTTGGTAGGAAAGAAGGAGCAAACCACACCAGAGCACCCGCCAACCACCCACAGACAGACAACACCCTGAAAAGGCTTTTAAGACCCAAACTTAATTTAGCGGTCTCCCCACTTTGTGGAGCCACTTTTGGGTTGCCCTGAAGCCATACACTAAAGACACTTTTAAAAGAAATATTATTTAAAAAACGGGAATTCGAAATTTGCTTTTACTGAAAAGTTCCTGAATAATTAATAGTGACAGCATGAAGCATTAAAAAATTAATCCTCTAGGTATGAGCAAAAATATTTTGAAGTACTTCTGTTGTTTGCCCGAGTGAACAGAAGCACATCGAAACGATAACGGTTATTTTGGGTACTGGGAAAAACGAGACAGTAGACAGAAACAAACAGGAGGAAAGAAAAGAAGCGTGACCAACAAGTGGCACCCTCCAAGTCCTCGCTATCAAAGTGTACATTTATTTTCTTTGATTACTAATAGAAAGGTGCGGTGGCGGAGCGGTTAGAACGCTCGTCTCCGAAGCGGAAATTCGGGGTTCGAGCATCGGTTCGGATACGGATTTTTTTTCGCCCCCTCCTGCCCACCCAGCAGTAATGGGTACCTGACTTCGAGTTGGGGAAGTAAAGGC
>NW_004797287.1:2616313-2618421 GCF_000002075.1 Aplysia californica | reverse complement strand
TCTCTCTTCTCTCTCTCTATTTCTCTCTCTCTTCTCTCTCTCTCTTTCTCTCTCTCTCTCTCTCTCTCTCTCTCTCTCTTTCTCTCTTTCTCTCTCCTCAACTCGTCTCTCTCTCTCTTTTCCTCTCTCTCGCTCGTTCATCCATTTTCTGCCTTGTATATCTCTTTCTGCCTCATTCTTTCTTTCTGTTTCCATCCTCGTTAATGTTCCTGTTCCTGTTCTTACTGGTTTATCTGTCTGTCTATAAGACTGGTCTGTCTGCCTGTCTGTGTGTCTGTGTGTCTGCATAATTATGTGTTTGTTTCTATCTGTCTGTCGGTGAGTCTGTCTGTCAGTGTGTCTGCATATTATATGTCTGTATGATTGTATGTCTTGTTGTCTGCCTGTCTGTCCGTCTGTCTGTCTGTCTGTCTGTCTGTCTGTCTGTCTGTCTGTCTGTCTGTCTGTCTGTCTCTCACCCTCTCTCTCTCTCTCTATCTCTTTCCCTCTCTCTCTCCTTCCCCCTCTCTCTCTCCCTCTCTCTTTCTATGTAATCTCAAATCTCCAACTCATTATCCGCTTCCAGTATGTTCCACCCACTTTCGTTATTTACATTACTACAATCACAAACTGTCGCTGCGGGATTCCCCAATTTTTCCCCATCACGGGTCAAACAAATCTTTGTCCCGTCATTATTTCATCCTACCATTAGTGGACCCTTCCTTTCTCCTCTTGATGATTCGACGTTTTCATTAATCTTGTAACAACAACCTGTCACTCTTCTTTCTCTGTTTCTATCTCTATTTTGCTTTAACTCCAGCACTTTTATTCTTATCTCTCTATTTCCTACCTGTTCATATCTATTTCGTCTCTGTCTCTTTTTCTCTGTATGAGTGTATCTATCTATCTATCCATCCATCCATCCATCTCTCCATCTCTCCATCTATCCATCTCTCCATCTATCCATCCATCCTTCTATCCATCTCTCCATCTCTCCATATCTCCATCTCTCCATCTCTCCATCTCTCCACCTCTCCATCTATCCATCCATCCTTCTATCCACCTATCTATCTATCTATCTATCCATCTATCTATCTATCTAATTTCTACCGCTATAGTTGCAGAGCTGCTTTGTACAGAGTTTGGGCAACGGCAAAAAAAGTGCCAGAGAATCCCAAAGGTTCCAAACAACCATGAACACCCCATTACAGCGCCCCGGAAGGGGATTGAAGGCCATACCGTTTTATATTATTCAAATACATGTATATAGCTCATTATTATTTGATTATTTCTAAGTTCTCTCATTTTGCGATCCTCTTTTTTCCTGTATGAACCACTTGGCCTACACAGACCACAAGCACACACCCCGGGGATCTTCCACGTCTCAAGAACCCACAATGATGTCTGAAGTGCCTGCGAGAAAAACTGTGAGGCAACGTGGTGGAATCAGGCTCTCGTCACAATAATCAAAGTCAAAGTGAAGAAACTGGCATTTTTCCGCAGGTTTGTGGACTTTTATCAATTTTTGGTTTTTGGCTCAACACATTACATACCCATTAAAAAACTCATTTATGTGTGAATATGACTGAAAAACGTTTATTAAAGGCACAAAAATTTAAATTTTCAGTTACCACGGACTCTTAAGCTAAGGAAATAACTAACCTTTGACGGCCATTTTCTCACTAATTTTACCTCTGAAAACAGGTGACTCCCATTTCCTTCATTTGTAAATAATTCGACTTGTATTAAAGATAAATGATTTTATTTTCATCCAAAAAAAGACAAGTACAAAAGCTTTAAGATGATACCAATAACTCTACATGCCCAAAAACTGACGAGAGCCTGATTCCACCACGTCGTGACTCATATAAAAGATTGACTTAAAAGGTCTCCTGAACATGCAGCAGCAGCAGCAGCAGCAGCAAGATGAAATTGTCGTTTTCCTGGCCTATATTCTCGCACCACCCATCTTATCCTCGGAAGAAACATAACAATTGTAAATAATCTATTGTTAAATTTCTCGAAACAGATCAAGTCTTTCATTAATTAATTAATTAATTCATTCATTCATTCATTCATTCATTCATTCATTCACTCATTCATTCATTCATTCATTTATGTCTTTCAAC
>NW_004797287.1:2614050-2615177 GCF_000002075.1 Aplysia californica | reverse complement strand
AGAGAGAGAGAGAGAGAGAGAGAGAGAGAGAGAGAGACAAAGACAAAGACACAAAAAAGAAGGCAGGGTGTGGGAGTTGGAGAGGGGGGAGGCTTGTATCAGTATTCCAATTTCCGGTAATTGGGGAAAGGGAACATTCTTTCAGAGATGTCATAAAAAACGAGCAAAGAGAAATATTTCTCTGTCTGTGGTGTTCCTGAAACAATAGCTTCGGAAACCTGTCCAAAGGAAGGCCTATCTCACCCGGGGTCAGTGCAGGGTTCATGAACTATTCATCAATCGATTATTGATCGGATCGATAAGTTGACAGTCCGGAGCCTCGCTCTCTGGCCTTCGACATTAAGCCTTGACGTTCTAGGCCACAAGGTTTTATGTTGGAGGTCCAGCCTTTGACAATTCTAGTTTTAGTAAGAGTTTTACGGCACTTGTAACACAATGAGGTCATATAAGTGCCGAAGGAGGAGAGTTCAGGACGATGGATGTTTGATAGGACAGAAGGAGCAAACCACTCCAGAGCACCAGAGTGCCGAAGAATAGATGTGTTACAAGAGAGTTGTTGGTTTTAGTAAGTGTTTTACGGCGCTCGCAACTGCATAGCGTCATATGAGCGCGTGGGACACATTAAACATTTTTCAGGGGGGAGGAAATTTTGAATTTTGCCCGGGTGGCAGCCGAAACCTACTCTTATCGATTTTAGACCACCAGGGGATCTTAAACGTGCGCAACTTGCAGACGGGACTTCCCAAATTATTCGCCTTCGTCCGAAAAGGCTAGGTGTAGATCTTTCCTACCAGAAGATCACGGGTGTGGCTGAAAGACAGCAGTAATCAGGGGCCAAGGAGTAGCAGTAGAAAGGCTGCAGAAAGAGTCAGGGTTTTATGTTAGAGGTCCCGGCCATTGACAGTTTTAGTTTCAGTAAGAGTTTTACGGCACTTGCAACGCAATACGGTCATATAAGTGCCGAAGAATAGAGGTGTTGCAAAAGAGTAATGTACACTAAAAAGAAGGAGGAGAGATTAGAACGATAGATGTTTGATAGGAAAGAAGGAGGAGAGATTAGAACGATAGATGTTTGATAGGAAAGAAGGAGGAGAGATTAGAACGATAGATGTTTGATAGGAAAGAAG
>NW_004797287.1:2611568-2612633 GCF_000002075.1 Aplysia californica | reverse complement strand
GGGGGTTGTATTCGGTTGTACCTTATTTCATTTATATTCATTTTTTTCGTTTTATTTTATTTTACAATTTCTTCTTTTTTCGGGGATGGGGGGATGAGTTGGGTTGGATTTTATTTTGGCTTTTTTGACCCTCAAACGAAACACACTCAGATTTAAACTCGGAGAGAAGACAATGTTTCTAAAGTAACAAACAGAGTAGACCCATTTATCCAGTTACACGGATAGAGCATAGCAACATGGACATCAGAACGTTGAACTTTTGTATTGATCATCATCTAACGAGGTGACGAAGCGTTTTTCAAGCTTTCTGCTTGTTTGTCGTCATCTCAGTTGGAAGTGAGAGAATATTTCTTGCGGCTAAATATGATTTCATGTCTGTTTAAGTATTGTTTTACGGCTGCATACGGTCATATGAACGCCAAGGGGTGGGTGTCAACAGAAAAGCCCAAACTATCAAGGCATCCCGGAGATAGCAGTTCACAAGATAGTGACAAACATACAATTGAAGTAGAGGACAAATGACGATCGTATGGATGAGGAAAGAAAAAGCAGCAGTTCCCCCTATGTTGTTCCGGCACAGTATGAGCATGACATTGATAAATCAGCTCATTTACAATTCTACTGTGGATAAGAACAGGTTAATGTCCCCCCTTTTGGAGGTAGCATTGCCTTGTTGGGATTTTTTGGGGGTGGGGGGGGATCTGACAGTCTTTGGTCGACGTCTAAGGCACTTCACTGTCGCACACAAAAGAGCCGAGTTCGATTCTTGTGTGGGGAGTTCTCCGACTAGCTTTTCTCTCGGTCTTTCACGTGCTCATGACGTTGGGGTGTTACTTGGCTGAAGTAAGCTTTAGTAACAATCACTACAAGATGGCTGGTGTGGCGAGTCCACTGTTATTTGGATACTTTTTTTTCGGTGAACTGGCTACAAAGTTTTTCAGCTGTGTCTACTTCTCCGGGAGACCAGTTCACTGATTCCCGTTCCAAAATATACGGAAGCGAAAACGAAGGGCGTCGGAGGGAGTATACTTTATTTCCATCATTTCAAGTTGTTGGCTCTGTAGG
>NW_004797287.1:2603581-2609419 GCF_000002075.1 Aplysia californica | reverse complement strand
GGGGGGCTCATGAAAATCGATGTTTTGATTTGTGGATAGAAGAATACTCTACTATTATACTACTATATCGTCAGTTTTGTTTTTTACTTTAGTAAGAGTTTTACGGCCCTCCCAACTACATAAGGTCATATTTCCGCATACTTAGAGCACCAGTAAGCTTTTAAAATGTACTAAACCCTGAGAGCAAATTTTCAAATGAAAAATAGATAGATAGATAGATACATAGAAAGACAGACAGACAGGTAGACAGACAGACAGATAGATATACAGATAGATAGGTATACAGACAGATATACAGAAAGATAGATAAATAGATAGGTGAGGGGGCTCGGTGCGTCAGAAAAGCTGTAGAGAGGAAGAGCCCGAAACAGCTACGCATTCTCTCCTGATGATCTCCATGCTTGAGTCCGGGATACGGGGCGTTCGGCTGTGAGCAGTGCATATGGCTGTTTTAGACTAGGTAGACCGGAAGGGGAGTGGGGGTGGGGCTGACACAGACAACCACAGACAAATCCGGAAGCAGCAAACATTGCTCTTCAGCAGGTCATGTTGAGATCTCGCATGGCGGGATGGTATTCGTATTGGACGCGGTGTCGGAGTATCGGTAATGGTCACTGTATTCGAAAGCAAGGGAAGTAATACGGCTTGGTGTCACCTGGTTCCGGAAGCTGCTTTGTCACGTGCTACATCAGAATTTCTGACCCAGGACCTTTCGTTAGTTTGCTGGATATGAAGAGTTACATTAGCCAATTTCTTGACTCTGCTCTCATTTCCTTGCACTTCGCTTCGCATTTGCATGATGCATCACTCTCTGTTAGTCTATCTCCACCCAACCCCTCTCCCTCTTTCTCTCTCTTTCTCTTTCAATATCTCTCACTCTATCAATCTCTTTCTCTCTCCCTATCTCTCTCTCTCTCTCTCTCTCTCTCTCTCTCTCTCTCTACCTCTCTCTTTTTTTTTTCTCCCCCACCCTTCTATCTTTTCTTTTTCTTTTTATCTCTCTTCCCCTCTCTTCCTTTCTCCCACTACCACTTTCTTCTTTAGTCTCTGTCTCTTTCTCTCTCTCTCCCCCACTTTCTCTCTCGCTCTCGCTATCTATCTATCTATCTATCTATCTATCTATCTATCTATCTATCTATCTATCTATCTGAACGAAGATGATAAGTAGAAAAAAAGAGTAGGACAAAAGAAAACATTGCCTCTGTGCTCCAGTGATGACCCTCCGACAGCCATATCGACCTATCTCCAAGGATTGATCCCACACGACAATTTAGATGGATAATCTCCTTTGAACGGAGACAACAGCAAGCCACAGAACAAACAGACAGCTCAATAACTAGCCGCAAACACCCGAGACCATCGCTATGGGAATGCACGCACGGGATGAAAGAAAAGATAGGCCACGGTAGCCGCATGTATTATTCATCCGTTGATGCACTGAGTCAGATTTGTTGTTTACTGGGGAGCGGGGTGAGGAAAAGGTAGATGGCGTGCGTGTGCGTGTGTGTGTGTTGGATTGGGGGGAGGGGGATGTTGTTTGTTTTGTTGTAGTATGCGTTTTACGGCGCCTGCAATATAATTAGGGTGATAGGCGTTTGATTGGAAAGAAAAAGCAAACAACACCAGAGCAGCCGCTCGTCATCCACTAAATGGGAAAGGGAGGGTGTTTGTTTGTTTGTTTGTTTGTTTGTTTGTTTGTTTGTTTGTTTGTTTGTTTGTTAGAGTGAAGAGAAGCACATCAACACAATAATGGTCATTTAGTGCTGGGGAAAAGTAAAACAGACAGACAGAAACAACTGAGGGAAAGTAAAGAAGTAGGACCTATCAGTGGCACCCTCCAACCACTCACTGGGGTAAGAGGAGTAATGTTATTGCCAAGTATCTGTTACTTATGATATCGATGACTTTGTTGCTGCTCTCTTTTATTTTTCGCGTTAAGCTGCTTTTACTTCTGTAAGTGGTTTTCCAGTTTACAAAAATTCTTAGCTCAGTAATCTTTTTGATTTTTCCTTTGCTTCATCTACAAATTATAATCAGTTTATCTATGACGGTGTACAGTCGTTCTCTCGTCAGACTTGACAGATACGCAGACTCCATCAGAATAGGGCATTCTCCAACTGGCAAAAGTACAAGTGTAGGATCAGAAAAAGTACATTGAGGATTAGATTTATTGCACTTTTGGGGGTACTTTTGTTCTGGTCGATTTCCGCCTCACCCTTTGTATACATTGATTAGGAATCTAATAAAACAACGAACATTGGAAAAACAAGACCAGATAGTCTTTAGTTTCGTAATATACCAGTCCTGTACTGTTTTGCCTCCTTCTCGGAAGATCAATAAAAACAAGGATATTGACAACAAAGAAGACAATTAAGATGAGAACAGCAACAAAGCTAACAAAAACAACAGCAGCAACAACAACAATATTGACATCAAAGTTGAAAACCACGACGACGACGACGACGACGACGACGACGACGACGACGACGACAACAACAACGACAACAACAACAACAACAACAACAACAACAACAACAACAACAACAACAACAACAACAACAACAACAACAACAACAACAACAACAACAACAACAGAAGCAGCAGCGTCAGCAGCAGGAACAACAACATTAACAAGAACAACAAGCCCAACAACAATTACGACAATAATAACAACAACAACAACAACAACAACAAAACGACGACTTGACCCGGAAATATTGGTTTCTGAGACAATGCGTTTTATCTGAAGCACTTGTCATTCTGACCCTTGATTTCGTGATCCTTAAACACTATCTTCCTCTCCCCCCCCCTCCCCCTCCACCCCCTTTTAAAATGTAAAATAACCATGATCTTCCTCTCTTCCCTTCAAAACGTAAAATACAAATCTTTCCAAAAGTGCACATTCAGAATAATATCTTGCCTTGTTATTGGAAAACCGGAAGTAAACATAATTCTGAGAGAAGTCGCAAATTCATGTCAATTTTCCTTTTTTCTTAATCCCAGATCAAAAAAGATTTTCGAAACCTTCAGAAGAAATGCAGGAAAAGAATTGTTGTCTCAGTTATTTGCTTAAGTGCTGTAAGCGGACAGGGTGATTCCCAAAAGGAAGTGTATCGAGATATTGCTTCTTATCCTCCCATGACAGGTTTGAGAAAATGTCATATCTCATCTGAGCATAATGTATATGATATATACATCATATTATATTGTCTTGGAAAGACGACTGAAAAGTTTATTGAAAACGTTATGAAATAGGGTTATTTTTCTTATCTTATATGTATGCAAATATTACAGGTTTTACAAAGGACTTTGGCGCCAAGAGCAATTTATTTATGTCAGTAATGCTCATGTGTGCCTTTTAATATAATATCTTACCACAGACAAACATTCTGTTTGCTACGCTTCCTAATGAAACGCAGTTATCTCGTGTCTAATTTGATGAGACTTGTTTGCCAAGCATTATTATCGTTTCCGGACACAATATTTATGTCCTTGAAGGAATCTTGTAATCAGTTTGGACGCGACAGATAAAGAAAGCAGAGGCATGCGTCGAGAAAACTCTTGTGACAAATAGCATCTAAAAGTCGATTATGTATATAATGATAATTGTGTTGCGCAACTACAGACAAAATTTAGGTCACCAAGTTTAGTTTGAGTAAGGTTTTACGTTCGCTCGCAACTGCATAATAAGGTCATATGAGCGCCAAGGGGTGGATGTCAACAGAGGAAGTCCAAACTGGGAATCAGGCCAACTCTGCTCACCTCTCTAGCCTCAACAGCACAAAGTCTGCTTCGACTATCAAGGCAGCCCAGAAATAGCTGTTAGCAAGAGAGTGACAAACGTACGACAGAAGTAGAGGAAAAATGACGATAGGATGAGGAAAGAAAAAGCAGCAGTTCCCCCTATGTTGGTACGGCACGAGCATGACATAGATAAATCAGCCCATTTACAATTCTATTGTGCATAAAAACATGTTAATATCCCCCCTTTGGAAATGGCCTAAATACGAACACTCTTTAGACTAAGTAACCATGATCTAAACGTCGATTACGTATGTAATCGTAAATGTGTTTGGCCCCTATCGAGAAAATGTAGACCACTTGTCAGAGCGATCCCATGAGGAGAGAGAGATACAGCGTCCTTGCAGACATACAGAATGGTAGATTGACCGAAATCTACCACTCGGGAATCGAACAGACTTCTTCTGCGTGCAGCAGTAAAAAAGCCATCTGCAACAGAGTGTTAGTTTAATTTATTTCGTATAAAACTTTACGTACACAGAATCACAAGTACTGATTAGCTAGGACATATCGTCTAATTCAATTCGGATTGCGAGTAGAAACTGAAAAAATATATTTAGGAATAACGAAAATAAGAAATGTCATTTCCTGTATAGTACGCTATGTCTGAGCTACATTACGTCAATATTAATTGTGTACTGCTACCGTCAGATTTACTGACCCACAACAATGGTAAAGAAATAGACTCTATTGTCCGGGGAAAAACTCGTTGCATTTCTTTTTCCCACGGACTATTTTTTTTGTTCCTTTCAGTGAATCCCAAAGGTCATTTCCAGTTTACGAGACCACACCCCCCCGTCCCCGACCAACCTTTCAGAAAGAGAGGACCAGGTGTCTCCTGAGAGCTAGCGGTAAAATGTACTATAGGAGAGACTGTCTAAAAGACCTACATACTACCTACATAATACACTATTACTAAAAGTAGAGATGGGAAATGTGTCCCTGACGCGGTGTTTAGTGTGACGTGTGTGTGTGTGTGTGTGTGTGTGTTTGGCAAACGGCCAGGAAACTGAGAATATTACACTACTTTTTTACAGACCTTTTTAGACAGCATTTCCCATCTCTACTCTTAGTAATGGTGTATTACGTAGGTCATTTAGACAGCCTCTCATATTGTACATTTTAAGAGTATTGAGGTGAAGCATAATTATTGTTATTAATTACCAAGTGAATTATTACGACACCGTAACAAACACTTTAAGTATAACTGACCCAGATGTCAGAACGAAATTAAGATTCATTCTCAGAACGAGTTTTACGGCATGTGCACAACAAAGATGTCATACAAGTGCAGAAGATTAGAGGTGGTTTCATACAAAGAGTAGCATGCAGAGAAAAGGACGAGGAGAGATGAGGAAGATAGCAGTTTCAAAACAAAGAAGGAAGAGAGCTAAGGAAAATAACAGCTTGATAGGAAAGAAGGAGCGAACCACACCAGAGACGCCACCAAACACCCACCAAAATAAGGGACAAAGACGGAGGAATTGAAATGTCACTTTTGTAGTTTTACGCTCTCAAATCGACACCGTTTAGTTGATCTTTTAAACGGCGGGCAGTGTCGACCTTGGCTGTCAGAACCAGCCCAGGCTGAGAAAGATACAACATCCCAGGAGAAGACAAGAGTTTCTTGATTACAATTCTCCCCACATCGTGGAATCGTACCCTCGTGTTCTGCGAGCGACGGCGAGTGCCTAATCACCAAACTGCACACGCCCGTGGTTAGAAATGTGACTCATAGATCGTGAAGAGAGGGGCTAAAAGGGGCAAACAGTTTAGTTTTAGTAAGAGTTTTACGGCACTTTCAACACAATAAGGTCATATAAGTGCCGACGATTAGAGGTGTTACAAGAGAGTAACAAACACAAAAAAGAAGGAGGAGAGATCGGGACGATAGGTGTATGTTAGGAAAGAAGGAGCACATCACACGCCCAGAGCACCCGCCAACCACCCATTAAAAGGCAAACAGTCCTGGTCGCAATTACTGAACGCTGAACACCTTTTGAGCCATGTAGAACAAACATCACCCCCCCCCCCCCT
>NW_004797287.1:2600272-2603481 GCF_000002075.1 Aplysia californica | reverse complement strand
CCCCCCCCCCCCCCCCTTGTAGTGCTGCTGGAATTCTCACAATCAATACTCTGCCGTCGTTTTAAAAAATACAGTACATGCAGTTTTGACAATTCTGTCTGAGAGCCGAAAAGAGGTACACAAATTATAATATTATTCAAAACCTCCTCAAGAGAGCCAAACCCGGAATGGTGTTACCAATAAAACAACATTTGCCTTTAAAATTAGAATTAAGTTATCAAAATTGTATTCTTAGAGATATTGATGGGGTATTATCAAAGAGTGTGTTTACTTGGTAGCAATATTCAGTTGTTGTTTTTTGTTCTTCTGTAAAATTGTTCTTTTTCTAAACTGCATAATATACTGTATTTTTTTTTCAATGACGGAAGCCCTGTGCCAACAATCTAGGATCGAAATCACCAAGTCTCCTCAACGTTCACGGCATTTTCCTGCTGCATGTTACGTTGCTTTTTCCGAAACCAGGTCGGACAGAGTTTACAGTTAGCCAACAACACTGCCAGCGGCCAGAAGCTATGGTCAGTCGGTCGGCGAGATCAGAGCGCGGGGTACGGGTCTCTGGGTCTGTGAAAACAAAGGGTTACACCTACTAGCAGGCCTTTATTCTACCCACATTTCACACTGAGCCCAGCACAACACTACGACATAACATAACTGTTGGCCGTTACTGCTTTTGGCGGTGAGTTTTGGACGATGAAATTAATCAGAGAAATCCGATAAAAAATATCTGTGTTATGTTACTGCACCGGTCTTCTCTTTTTTTTTTAAACCGTTGCCCATTTATATGAGATTGATACCATCTGACACGTAGAAAAAAGTGTGTATGATAGAGTCCAATAGTGTATTACGTGCATACATAATGAATTGACATGTATCTGTTACCCCCCCCCCCTCTTCTGTCAGTCAGTCTGTCTGTCTGTCTGTCTGTCTGCCTGTCTGTCTGTCTGTCTGCCTGCCTGCCTGCCTGCCTGCCTGCCTGCCTGCCTGCCTGCCTGTCTGTCTGTCTGTCTGTCTGTCTGTCTGTCTGTCTGTCTGTCTGTCTGTCTGTCTGTCTGTCTGTCTGTCTCTCTCTCTCTCTCTCTCTCATTCACTCTCACTCTCTCTCTCTCTCTCTCTCTCTCTCTCTCTCTCTCTCTCTCTCTCTCTCTCTCTCTGTGTCTCTGTCTCTTTCTCTGGTTTCACTGTCTCTACTCTCTTGTTCATTCCTCTTCCATTCTCCCAAACAAACGCATACAAACGCATAAACACTCAGTCACACAACCGCACACACACTCACACACACACACAAACACACACAAACACACACACACACACACACACACACACACACACACACACACACACACACACACTTCCCATCAAAATCCCATCAAAGCCCCCATAACCCATCCCTCCCACCACCCCCGGGACAAATGAAACTACAGCGCTTAAGGCAAATCCTGACATCCGCTTTAGCCTAACATTTCCACCTTCCCAAGCCTGCATAATCCGTGATCCCAGAGACCTCCAGCCACCACAGTACAAAGAGCTGTTCAACATGCGATGCTTGGCTCTAGCTGACGTCACCAGCACCTATAGAGCGGAGAGGTCCAAGACTCTTCAGAACGCTCACAAGAGACGTGGGTTCTATTCAGACGCGAGGAAGTTTATTAATAGAGTATTTCCTCTGTCGGTCGCTACGCTCCATTCACCTCTGGTTGACCGTGGCAGGCGCGATCAAAGCATTGTGCAGGAGCAATGATCTATGATATTGTTTTGATGAAGGAATAAATCAATGCTCCTTAAATCACCCATAACATAATAATAACACATTTCCATGCGAATTTTACTGAAAAAAGTTAATTAAAGTCACACAATATTATGTGACTTACGTTTTCAAGGATTCTCAAGCCATTGAAATTTCCACAGTTTGGCGGCCTTTTTCTCACTGATTTCAGGTGACACCAACTCCCCCAATCGCAAATATCTTGATTTTTATTCAAGATAAATTGGTATTTCTTTTCAGTGAAAGCAAGGAAAATAAAAAATCTATTAAATAACACCAATAACTCCACATGCTCAGAAATTGATAACCGCCTGATTCCACCACGTAGCGACACATGTATATATCTATATATATATATATATATATATAATGTTCATTCGCACACACTCTCTCTCTGCATCTGTGGTATATCTGACAGACTTTACGTCACCCCAAGTAGAAGACGTGAAAATAATTCCCGCAGGAGGGAGATTTGTATCTTGAAAAAGAAAATGTGTGATTAAAGGTTTTTTTTGATTGAGTAGGTGTTTTACGGCACTAGCGACTCAATTTTGGTCATGTAAATGCCAACAAGTTTTATTGCATGCAACAAATCTTTCTTCAATGATTAACGTGATTCTGCATGTTAAAGGAGAAAGAATAAAGTAAGAACAGACAGACAGATCGAAACATTCTTTTAAATGCGAGCGATACACTTTAATATATTTCAAATATCCTGTAAATGTCAGGATCCAAGATGAGACAAGTGTAAATATTCTTTCTTCTGTAAAGAAGACGAGTAATGTCTGCTAAAATGCCGTGATCTTCTACAATGTTTAGCGAGAAATCACCACCCCCCCCCACCCGCCCCTTGTTTTCTACCACAATCTCTGCAACAAGCTACATAACGTGTGGAGAGTCAAGTGGAGGGCAGTTCCCGATTACTACAAACTATAGGAATCGCAGGAATCGAGTCCGGACCCAATTTTTTTCTGCTGTTGTGATTTCTTCCAGTGGTTCCGACCCCTAGACAATTATATGATTACATCCGGCAAAGTAGCAATTACTTCCGATGAATCCAACACCTAGCCAGTTCCGGTTACCTGGTCGGCTTCAAGCAGCTTCAGGATCCAGGATAACCTCGGTTTCCAAACACGGCGAGGCACCTGCACCAACATTTTTCTTTTCAAAAATAAATTTTTTAAAAAGAAGAAACTTTAAATAAATAAAATAATATTATATCAATTGGTAACCGTCCGTTTGCATAAAACAGAATCAAAACTTTTCCTCTGTAGCACTAACCGCGGGAATCGGTTCCGGAATCGATTCTTCGCCCAGCTCTAGTGGAGACTGCTCCAGTCTGGAATTTTGCTGACATTTGTGCATGTCCACCCCCCCCTCCCCCCGCCCACCGCACACACACACGCAGGAAGCATTTGAGGGGGGAACGGAAAGTAAGAAAGTAGAG
>NW_004797287.1:2597668-2598629 GCF_000002075.1 Aplysia californica | reverse complement strand
GGGGGGCAATTATTCTGACCTGTTCTGGCTGCAAAATAGTATCATAAGATAATACTTATGATACTAGTGCCTAGGGTTGTTATAGTTTTAGCAAGGGTATTACGGCACTTGCAACACAATAAGGTCATATAAGTGCCGAAGGTTAGAGGTGTTACAAGAGAGTAACAAACACAACACAGAAGGAGGAGAGATCAGGACGATAGATGTTTGATAGGAAAGAAGGAGGAGAGATCAGGACGATAGATGTTTGATAGGAAAGAAGGCGCAAACCTCACCAGAACACCCGCCAACCCCCCTCGTCCTGGGTTGACCTTATAGCAATAAACAAAGAACACTAAAAGAGAAGGGACTTCGGGGTATTCATTCCTCTTGGAACAATAAAAGTCGAGACGCTAAGCGTATACATCACAATCTCTAGAACTGGGTAGAGGGTAGTGCCACAAAGCCAAATGTGATCATGCAATAAACTGGTTAATCCTATTTATAGCCGGGATAAATGGGATGATTGCTTGATATTGTCTCGGGGAGAGACAAAAGGGAATATATTATATCAGTCTTTGGGGAAAAATACGTCTCAAAGTCTTGCACTGAGAAAACGAAAGGATTAACTACTCAGCATATAAAGTAAAGTTGTTCCCGCATCGATACGGACATTGGGGATTGTCTTGTTAGTGAGACAACTTCCTGGGCCTTCGGCATATTGTGGTAGGGTGGCCAGTTCCTTTCCACGCCGCCTTTACTTCCCCAACTCGAAGTCAGGTACCCATTACTGCTGAGTGGGCAGGAGGGGGTGAAAGAAATCCATGTCCGAACCGAGGCTCGAACCCGGACTTTCCGCTTCGGAGACAAACACACTGACCGCTCCGCCACTGCACAAAGTAGATCTTTTTCAAAGTGAGGAAGTGGTTTACGGCAAGATAAAATGTGCGATAATGAAAGGGGATGTAACCAAAGCGGCTTG
>NW_004797287.1:2593281-2595189 GCF_000002075.1 Aplysia californica | reverse complement strand
TTTGCTTTAGCATTTCGTCGCCTCAGAACTATTTTGTCCAAAGAGTACTTAAGTGAAGAGAGACTTTTGTCGTCATAATATTCACATGTATTTGTCTTTTGTGAAGATGTTTTCTAGCATCATCAACATAGTGTTTAGATGACTTAGGAGTCGGGCTGCTCCGTCTGTGCCCGCCACAGACAACAAACGGATAATCGATTAAGAAAAAAACCGAACTTCCCAAACTCAAACCTAAACTTGAAAAAAAGGGGGAACGCAGGAACTGATTAGAATACAGGATACGCTGTCGTCATAATTATGCCCGTTATTTTGTCGTTTGAAAAGATGCATTTTGTCATCATCGACACATTTTTAGATGGCTTAGGACTCGAGCTGCTCCATCGTTCACTGTCACAGCCAACCTGGCTGGACGAGATAAAAAGTCCCAAAACACAGACGGAGTTAATCGATTAAAAAACACCCTGCCCCACACGGGAATCGAACTCAATCTCCTGTGTGCTTCGGCGAGGTCTCTAACCGCTACACCTCCAATATTCTAAGCGGAGCTAAAAAAACAACAACCTAACCAATAAACATAACGCAATAAGATCAATGAAGCATTACTTGGGAAATAAACCAAAAAAGGCTATAATAGCATATCCAAACGTATTAATTTCATTTTATCAATTATAAATGTTTAACCATTTAGGCTATCGCGATATGACAAGAAATATTCAACTCAAAATTAACATACAAACGCTGTGAAATCGTATTTATTTTCCATTACCGTGACGCAAATAAAAGTTTGTTTGATTTTTGTTTTTGCATGGTGTATTATGCAAAGCCCAATCGCAACCGTTGTTTGAAGCCAGACCCCCACCCAGATATTGTATAAATAGGCTATTAGAAAAGACTTTGAGCTGAAATAACCACCTCTTACAACGACTCTACATCAGCGAAAAGCCATTACCCGCTCCCACGTCTCGCAGAGTGGAGCCACCTTCCGTCAGCATCTAGTTTCATTTAAATAAACTGTCTGTGGAACATAATATAACGCGACTAACTTCAGAGGCCCTAGACAAAAGATAAACACTTTCTTCACTTAACGACGAAACGTAAAGACTGGGAACAGTACAAGTTTGTTAGTTTGAGTAAAGAGAAGCACATGGACACAATAACGATCATTTAGTGCTGGAGAAAGTAAGACACACAGACAGAAACAACAGAGGGGAAAGTAAAGAAGTAGGACCTACCAGTAGCACCCTCCAACCACCCACGCACCGCCTATAAGTGTTTGACTGAAAATATGATAATGACATTTTGGTGATAGTGATAAATTATGATAACAATTCCTTAAATCCATAGACCAGGGATGTATGTTAGCGATATAATATATTTATTATATTATTGAGTTGACTGGCCCCTGTGGATTAAAAGAATAAAAATTTGTTTTTCAATTCGGCTTTTGGGATTTGAACCGGAGTGTGATGGGGAGGGGGGGGGGGACTCAAGTCACTCTTTTACAGTCTAGAGGTAACAGAACCCCAGTCCTCTACATGGCTGTGTCTGAGTCTTGCTCTTGGTGTCCACTGTTACCTGTATGTTGTACTTAGTCCTGGTTCATCCTAGCATGTTTGGAGCATAAAAGCCTCCTCCCCCCCCCTCCCTCTTTTTCTCAATTTGAAAAAGGGTATAATGTGTTTTAGCTTTTTAGTTTTAGAAGAGGTTTTACTGAGCTCTAAGCTGTATAAGGTCATGTGAGCGCAAGAAGATTAGAGGTGTTACAAGTAGGTAATAAACATAAAAAAGGAGGAGAGGTCAGGATGATAGACGATTGATAGGGAAAAAGCAGCAAACCATACCAGAGCA
Organism: Aplysia californica; assembly: GCF_000002075.1. NCBI lineage: Eukaryota > Metazoa > Mollusca > Gastropoda > Aplysiida > Aplysiidae > Aplysia > Aplysia californica. The sequence continues at coordinate 2,593,341 of NW_004797287.1, read as the reverse complement.
TCCCGCCAACAACCCACTAAAGTCACACCAGAGCATCCCACCAACAACCCACTAAAGTCA
>NW_004797287.1:2590584-2591837 GCF_000002075.1 Aplysia californica | reverse complement strand
TTTTTTACAGGAAAGAAGGAGCAAGTGACACCAGAGCACCCGCCAACCACCCACACACAACCTTCAAGCAGGGACACAACAGTTATACTCTAAAAGATAAAAGACAAAAGATACGTTTCCGGCTCACAGGAATTGAACTCATGTCTCTATAATTCATTCATACAGTAAGAACCGTTACAGAACTAAACAACCATGTTTTCAAGGGTGATCAACTTAAAAGTGCCGTAAACTGGGGGGACCAAAGCACTCCAGGGTGACTGAGGCATACAGCTGGGAAAATGTAAATACACCACAAATTAATTACTTTTTTGGGGGGTAATGCAGTGAAAAAAATACTCAAAATCACTTTTGATATCGAAAAATATAGTCTCAAAATCATCATAACATTCTCCCAGATATGCCTTAGACACCCCGATTTACCGTATTCATATTATGATTATTATATTGTTTAATATGAGTTAAGAGGAGTTTTTACGGCTCTCGCAACTGCATCAGGTCATATGAGCGTTAAGGAATTGATGTCAACAGAGAAGTCTTTACAGGGAATCGGACTTACTCTGCTCACCTCTCTAGCCTCAACAGCACAAAGTCTGCTTCAACTATCAAGGCACCCCGGGAATCGTGAGTCACAAGAGTGTGACAAACATACAAAGGAAAAAGGGAAAATGACGAAAGTAAACCTGACTGCTATAACAGCATAGGCGACCATTTTTTACCATATTTTGCAATCATTAACTATATCTAAAAAAAGAAGCTATGCAAACCAATAAAATAACCCAATGAGCTTGGATTACCCGCTTCACTGGCTTTCCATCTATGAACACGCCACAAGCTTTTAGGTCTATCAGAAATAAAGTTAGGCGTCAAAAAAAGTATGCTCAGTGGGGAAATAGCTGTGATCAATTTGACCGATTTAGTTTCAGAACAGACGCAAAGGTACGAATATTGAGCAGGCTATTATTTTTGTGAGTGTTCGGTTGTTACATGATTAGAAATTATAGGACAAATAATCGTGGCGTTAATCCTCCCAGTTTACAACATATATCGTATTGAAATGAATACAGCTCATGTCGTACGAGTTAGAGTCTGATAAGTTAACGCGTTTGTTTCTGATTGCCTGATATGTCTGTCTTTCTGTCTGTCTGTTTGTCTATCTGTTTGTCTGCCTGTCTGTCTGTTTGCCTGTCGGTTTGATGGCCTATTCAATCAATCAATATGTCTGTCTGTCTGTCTGTCTGTCTGTCTGTCTGTCT
>NW_004797287.1:2586181-2587209 GCF_000002075.1 Aplysia californica | reverse complement strand
AGACACACACAGAGGGAGAGAGAGAGGGAGAGAGAGACAGAGTGAGAGAGAGAGACACAGAGAGAGAGAGAGGGGAGTGAGAGAGACACAGAGAGAGAGAGAGAGAAAGAGAGAGAGAGAGAGAGAGAGAGAGAGAGAGAGAGCAGAGACAGAAACAAGAGACAAAGTCAGAGACCGTTGTTGTGAAATCAAATTTGTCCACAACCCGGGAACCACCACGAGAGGCCATCTCCCAGCGGACTCCATTACCAGAGGTCAGAACTGTGGGCCTGCTGTGTCCTTGACTGTTTCTGTCACCTGTCAACTGTCAGCTTTGTTTCTCATCTATCGCTCTCTGCACACCCTTCTCTCATTTCTGACCCTCTATTCCTCCTCCATCCTTCTCTGTACGTCCTTCTCTCATTCCCGTCACCTGTCAACTGTCAGCTTTGTCTCTCAACTATCGCTTTCTGCACATCCTTCTCTCATTTCTGACCCTCTATTTCTCATCAATCTCTCTCTGTACATCCTTCTCTTATTTCTGACCCTCTATTTCTCATGCATCTCTCTTTCTGCACGTTCTTCCCTCATTCCTGTCACCTGTCAACTGTCCTCCATGTCTCATCTATCCCTCTCTCTGTACATCCTTCTCTCATTCCTGTCACCTGTCCACTGTACTCCGTGTCTCATCTATCCCTCTCTCTGTACATCCTTCTCTCATTCTTGTCACCTGTCAACTGTCCTCTATGTCTCTTATCCATCCCTCTCTGTTCGTTCTACTCTCATTCTTGTCACCTGTCAACTGTACTCCGTGTCTCATCTATCCCTCTCTCTGTACATCCTTCTCTCATTCTTGTCACCTGTCAACTGTCCTCTATGTCTCTTATCCATCCCTCTCTGTTCGTTCTTCTCTCATTCCTGTCATCTGTCAACTGTCCACTACGTCTCATCCATCCTTCTCTGCACTTTAGTCTCTCATTTGTGGTAGGCTACCAGACTCGTAATCGTGAGATTGCGTGTTCAGAGGTTCGAGCCGCCGGCCCGACGTT
>NW_004797287.1:2582473-2583806 GCF_000002075.1 Aplysia californica | reverse complement strand
ACCCAACAAAAAGCAAAAGAAAACAAAACAAAAAGAAAAACACCTCCTCCCCCCCCCAAAAAAGAACAAAACAAACAAAAAACACTCAACGAAACTTCCAAACTGACCAATATTGGCAAGTACGGATTTATCAAAAGTAAGAGCTGTCCATGGGATACGCAGCATATGAGTCGTGGTTCATAAGACACATGCTGCGTATCCCATGGACAACTAGAAAAAAGAAGAAGTCTTGATTGAAATAAATTGGAGACGACAGCTTATGGCGAATATAAGAAAGCGACAGGCAAAGTTCATTGGACATACAATGCGGAAAGAAGCATTGGACAGAATTGTAACAACAGGCTAGTTTGATGGAAAGAGAGGCAGAGGCAGACAGAGGGAAAAGATACTGGACAAGTTGACAACATGGCTGGGAGCAGCAAGAACCACAGACACCATCGCTGCAACACAAGACAGAGTGAAGTGGAGGTCCATGATCGCCCACGCCAGTCGGCAAGGCACCGGATGATGATGATGATGATGATGATGATGATGATGATGATGATGATGATGATGATGATGATGATGAAGATGTAACGAGAGAAGGAAGCCACGGAAAATCTTCCTACCATTGGACGAGCTCCTCTGATATCCACACCACTGGACCATCCCAGGTGAAGACTGGGTAAAAGTAGAGGTGCACAAGGAGGAAGTAGATCGCGGCTTCCACTTCTTCGATGAGCTCCGTCAACAAGGAGTAGCTGGGACAACCCAAACATGTCCACAGGAAATCCACAATGATCATGATTGAATTGTGAGGATATCAGCCAAACTTAAGTTACGTAGTGAGCTTTTTCTACTCCTGTTGTAGCCCTAATAAGGAAATCTTTAAACCGAACACTCAAAACAGTAGTTGTGTTAAAGCTTACAACTTGCCAACTGCTTCGGTTGACGGAGATTTCGGACAATGTTTTCTTTTCTGATTCTTTTGGGAGGGGTGGGAGAGAATTGTTATTTTCTTTTGCTATAGATGTGAATATACAATGGTGTCTCAAGAGTTGCTGGATTCTGTGACTCTCGTGAAAATGTAACTTCTCTCACTGACAGAGCTCACCGTAACTTCTGGTAACAAAGGACCTTATCCGTGCGGTGACACACAGGAATGGTCATGCATCGAGAGCTTTTCAAATCTGACACAGACAATGACAATGACAATCTGTATTCATCTCGCAGGGAGAAATTTGTCTTGGTCGTTAACAATGGTAGTAGACGTTACAAAGGTTAGGTGCACTCACGCATACACACAACAAGACAGAACATTAGTAAATACATGTCTCACGTGATGGGACAACTC
>NW_004797287.1:2577993-2579027 GCF_000002075.1 Aplysia californica | reverse complement strand
GAAAGACAGAGAGAGAGAGAGAGAGAGAGAGAGAGAGAAAGAGAGAGACAGAGACAGAGAGACAGAGACAGAAAGGGGGAGGGGCGGGAGAGAGAATGCTTAGGAAAAGGCAAGTTTTACTTAGCTCTAGATGAGGAGTGCTGGTGGGTGGACAAGTCAACCAATTTCAATTGAAATGTTAGTTATGTCTGTAAAATATTATTTCATATACATGTATTACCATGGTTTGGAAGCTGGTTTAAAAAAAAATCAAAACACAAGAAGTAGAGTACATAAAGAGAATGAAAAGAAGGTTAATGAAAAAAAAATTTGCTTGCAAAAATATGTAATGAGGGAAAAGACGATACCAAGATTTAAAAAGATGGTTGGAAATGCAAGGGAGGTAGTTCAAGTATATCCACTCGGGTAAAGTAAAAGACTGCATTGTGTCCCCTGTTCAGTATTTGCCCCAAGCGAGTCAATTGGAGCGAGGGCATAATGCCTGTTGTTTAATTTACATGTGTATCAATTGTACTTTTCGCATCCCATTCTTTAGTAACGGGCATCAGTGTATTATAATCACAGAATATTTTCATACTGTATATTATGAAAATAATAAACGAAATAGGAAAGATAATATGAATTATAAATAATACCTTTATATACCAAGACCCACGTACAAAGAAACTCGATATAACCAGGCCCACGTGAAAAGAGATAGAGTTGCCTAGATACACACGGGCACCAGCAAATGACGACTCAATAATCATTATTCAACTCGTATTTTTCATTTAGACTTTTGACAAAGGAAATGAACAAAGTCTTGGGACACAGAAGGTACCCCGAGTTAGTAGTAAACGGAGACAAGATTGTAGTGGGGAGAGGATCACGAAAATACACGTTTTTTAAAAATGTTTTAGTAAAGTTTTACGGCGCTCGGAACTGCATAAAAGAGCATACGAGCGCCAAGAGGTGGATGTCAACAAAGAAGTCCAAACGGGGAATCAGACTTACTCTGCTCACCTCTCTAGCCTCAACAGCACAAAGTCTGCTTT
>NW_004797287.1:2574097-2577632 GCF_000002075.1 Aplysia californica | reverse complement strand
GGGGGCACGAGTAAATGACGCACGCCATCAGAAGTTCAAAAGACGGAAGGCCGATGACGTTCCAATAAAAAGAAAAGAAAAGAAAAGAAAAACAAAAATGAAATAATAAATAACATGAAATATTTAAAAGGAAATACAATTTGATTATATTTGGAAGGAATTAGAAGAATCAATACAGTGAACAATGATGATAATGTTTTACAGACACGAATATGACAGAAATAGAAGAAAAAAACCCCAAAGATTGGACGTCATTAAAGAAGCCTTGGGTCTTTTGTTGTAGCTCTTCTTTGTTAATGTACGGGTTTTGTGAACGTCCCTGGAATAACAACACAATCACATTTTTCAGCTGGCAGACTGGGATCAGACATTTTTCCAGCACAGAAGCAGCTGATTAACCTTCTTTGTGGATAGAGTGGACGTTTGATGAAAAGATAAAAATACACCATCGGCAAGTTGTTCAACTATTTTAAGCCCAGAAAGTAAAATTTTCCTTTTTGAGAGGGTCAAACCCAAAAACAACAACCTCAAAACCAAAAGCTGTTTCCTTCTTTTTATCCAATGTTCCTGCTTTATGTGTCGGTTACTGCTTGTTTCTCAGCATTTAGAATTTGAATGTTGGCACAATTAAATATTTACTGAGCTCATGCAATCGATACTGCAGATTTAAAGAAAAAATATTTTTTTTAAAACCAAAATGTTGGGTTTAGTACACATAAACAGCTGGCCGAAGATTTATTTATACAAACGACAAAAAAAAATGAAAGGATATAAAATAGATAAATGACAAAGAAGAACATCCCGACTTGAGTGCTTTCTTGTCCTATCTCCATTTAATAAAAGTGAAAACAGATCATAACACAGAGTGAGCTTAAGAGGAAGTCCCATTTTCAATGTGAAAACCCCCCCCAATAATAAATGGAGATAGGAAAAGAAAGCACTGAGGTGGCGCCGTGATGACAAACGACCATAAAAGAGATGAAATAAAATCAAACAAGATAGCAATCGACAGTGATCAGGAAAATCCTGATGGCATCACTCAGAGTGAGCAGACAAATCAAAGATGTACTCACTTGATTGTTCTCTTCCCCAGGATGGGCGTATCCCCGACATGACGACCTGACAGGCTGCCAGCTGATCCAACAGAGGACTTGTCGCTCAGACCAGTGTTGGAGTACAGGTGGCCGTTCTCGCTCTCCTCTGTTAAACCGTTCACCTGTGGAAGGACAGAAGCGCGGTTTAATAATATACGTCATTTATATGTCCGTTCTTGCTCTCTTCCGTTAAACCGTTCACATGTGGATGGACAGACGCGCGGTTTAATAATATACGTCATTTATATTTCCGTTTTCGCTCTCCTCTGTTAAACCGTTCTCCTGTGGAGGGAAAGAATAGTGGAGTTTGGGAAGCGAGGTTCCCACTTCATGTATATGTCCATTCTCACTCTCCTCTGTTAAACCGTTCACCTATGGAGAGACAAAAAAGTTCTTTTTGAAGTGCAGTTTATACTTCATCTATTAGGCTATTCTCTCTCTCCCTCGTTAAACGTTCACCCAAAGAGGGACAGAAAATATGTTTTGTGAACAAGTGGAGTTTTGGGAAGCGCGGTTCTTACTTCATGTTTGTTCGTTCTCACTCTCCCTCGTTAAAAACTTCACATGTAGATGGACGGAAAAGAAGATTTTCACCAAACTCCACATTTAAATTTATCGTACGCTTTTCTCTTGATTATGGTTAATGCGGACAGTCTTTTCCTGGGGTTCGCAAGGTGTATATTATCCATTCCCACTCTCCCTCGTTAAACCATTGACCTGTGGATGGACAGAAAATTGGAGTTTTGTGAAGTGCTGTTTATACTTCATGTATATGTCCATCCTCGCTCTCCTCCGTTAAACCGTTTTCCGGAACATAAGATTTTCCCTAAACTCCACATAATGTCTTATGCTTTTCTCTTTCTAATAGTTAATGTGCAGTCTTTTCCTGGGCTCCGCATTTTGTGTGTCCAGTTTCGCTTTCCTCCATTTAAACTGTACCAATTTAGATGCAAGGAAAACAGGATTTTTAAAAGTAAAGTTCCGATTTTCATCTCTGTGAACTGTACAATATGTTTCCATTTTTGCCCGTCTTCTGTTAAGCAGTTCAGGTTAAGATGAAAATAATACAGCATTTTAAAGAAGCAGAGTTCAAATGTATCACTTTCTTGCTATATCAGTTTGCCACTTCTCAACCCCCCCCCCCATATTTCTTAATGAGTCGAGATTCATCGTTATATCTTCCTGCCCTATCTCACTTTCCTCAGATAAACTTCTCACCTTAATATTGATAGGGAAATGGATTTTTAGAATGAATCTAAGTCCATATTAGAATTTCTCATAGTCTGCTCTTTTGATTATATCTGGGCCATGTTAATGGGAAATCTTCTTCTTCACTCCGCCATTTGTATGTCCATGTTCACTTTCTTCCACATATTAAATCGACCATCTTTGAATGGAGATGGAAGAAGCTATCAAAACAAAACGCAATTCATGATTTATCATTTTCTTGCTCCTCCGTGTTTAATATGTCCATTTTCGCCTTCCTCCATTAGGCATAATATGATGTATTACTAAGGAGAGAAAAGATCATTTTTGAGAACCTTCAATTTTCAATTCATGATACACAAGGCAATTTAAATTGCAATCTTTTTCTTGATCTTCGTCGTGTGTATTCTGCCCATTGTTGAAATCGTTGATTCACGTTGTGGTGAAGAATTGAACAAGCATGTCAGGCACTCAAACTCATAAAGGCAGACAGATAATACAATAAAAAATGCATCCATAGATAGCTGAATAAAATGTCAAACGCACTAGTAAACATGTGATGTTCATGTTAGGATTGATATCAATATGACTGATACTGTTCAATATGTACACGAGAGGCGTCGTGGTGAAATCAGGCGCCTGTCAAAATAACGAATGTAAAGAAACTGACACTTTTCCACCGGTTTGGCAGTTTTAATCAAAATTTTGTATTTTGGCTCAACACCTTCTGTGTCCATTTAAGAACCCATTTCAGTGTGAATCATATTGAAACACGTAAATGGAAATTGTCAGTTTCCACGGACTCTGAGGCTTTGCAAATAACCAAACTTTGGCAGCCATTTTCTTATTAATTTTTACCTGTGAAACCAGGCGACCCCCATCTCAATCAATCACAAATATTGCGACATGTACCCAAGATAAACGGGTGATTCTTTCGTTGAAAGCATAGTCAATGAACAAGCTATAAGGCGATACCAATAACTTCACAAGCCAATAAATTGACGAGCGCCTAATTCCACTTTGTCGTGACTCACATTATTCACCAGGTTGGTAGACTCGTACAGTGCCAGACAAGACTGTTGATAATATGTGGGTCAAAGAATAACTTGATATTTGCAAGTCTAACGGCAACTGAGCGTGGAAGCATAGGCTTGGGTAAAACGTTGAGTATTTCTATTAGGAAATTAGATTAGCAGGGTATGGGGGTTATATCCTTAGTCGGGTGTGTGTGTGTG
>NW_004797287.1:2570725-2571652 GCF_000002075.1 Aplysia californica | reverse complement strand
GGAACAGGTAATTGATATGCATCAACTTTTTTGCCTTATACTGCTTACATTTTTGTGCATTTGCAAAGTTTTGTATTATATGGGCACATTTGTGTTTGAGCGTGTGTGTGTATGTGTGTGAGTGTATGTGTGTGTGTGTGTGTGAGCGTGTGTGTGTGTGTGTGAGAGAGAGAGTGTATGTGTGTGTGTGTGTCTGAGAGAGAGAGAGAGAGAGAGAGAGAGAGAGAGAGAGAGAGAGAGAGAGAGAGAGAGAGAGAGAGAGAGAGAGAGAGAGAGAGAGAGAAAGCGAGGAGTGGGAAAAGGTACTCGTAAACTTTCAGTTATCTTACAAAAGTGCTTTAACTTCCTAACTTATGAATCGTTTGAGGTATAAACAGAAAGTGTTAACAAAGATAATGAATTCGAACCTAACATTGTTTTAGCTGACCTACCAGTCTACTTGCAGAACAAATAACTCCAGGGCTTTATAGATTTTGTCTAGACAGAAAAACCGTTGACAGTTTATGAAGATTGGTTGCAATGACACGGCTTATTGTATGAACATCTGAGGCAAGAATTAGACTTACGTCGGCAGTTTTGAAACCCTTGCTTGTTTTGTCTTTATCCGGTATTTTTGTTTGTTTTTTGTTTTGTTTAGGGTATTTTTTGTTTGTTTGTTTGTTTTTTAGGGTATTTTTTGTTTTGTTTATTTGCTTTATTTTATTTTGGGTATTAATTGTTTGTTTGCTTTGTTTGGGACATTTTTGTTTGTTTGTTTGTTTGTTTGTTTGTTTGTTTGTTTGTTTGTTTTTATGTTTGTTGTTGTTTTTCAGCCCAGAAGATCGAAACTCTGTAATTTCTGTCAATATGGGGGGAACTGAAAGTTTTCATAGCAGCTGTGAGGGTTTTGATATTTAATAATAATAACAATAATAATAAATAGCATTT
>NW_004797287.1:2567673-2568814 GCF_000002075.1 Aplysia californica | reverse complement strand
TACTTCTATATGTATTTATTTATCTATTTATTTATTTGCTCACAGACATTACGCCATTTTCCTACTCTCGACCAAGATTAGACTTCAAGCTTAACCAGCTACATCGCACTCAGCTACTGAACTCTGTCAATGTTCGGAGACTCAGGGGTTTCAACTCCTGTCCCTCCCCTCTGACAAATGCACCTTGGGAAAGCTTTGCAATAAACCAATTTCCACCTAGCCGGGTGTTAAACGCCTCCTTCTAAACCGTTTAGAGTCAGTCCCTGCAGTTCTGCATTGATGAACATTTCCAATTTCAGTCACTCGGTGCATCTCTGCGCCAGTCCCAAGAAGCTCTGTGCGGTCATTCGGTGCAGATCTGCAGCATGCAGCGTAGATTAGCGGCCAGTGACTTCTTGTAAAGTAATTTCCAGGCAATTAGAGTAATCTAAAAATCTTTCTATGGTCAAGCGGCATTGTAAGCAGAAGGAAATGATTGCTTTATACGTCAGACTCGGCCCTGATGTCTCATGAGAATGACATCTTGAATTACTTTGTTGATGAATGTTTCACGTGCGGAGTTGAGAAAATTCTGTCTTCACAAAGTTTCACTTAAGTTATTATTGGTGATTTCTTTTCTTTTTTAAAACCTGTGTATTATTATTATTATTATTATTATTATTATTATTATTATTATTTGACTTTGTACTTTCCTCTTAGTGTAACTAGACAGGGGATTAGACTTGTGAAGACTGCCCTATTGACCTAATTCTACCTGTACTGAAAACGCAGCGCATTTATTTCACCCTAGAGTAGATCTTGGGAAATAGCCTTTTATCATTAACCACTGTGATGTACACACAGTTAGACATAGTGTGCCGAAATTGGAGGACGTAGCCAGGGACAGACAAGCGTGGCGTCGACTGCTCCCAGCCTTATGTACCTGACGGTATAGGGAGAGAGATTTTGTTTTTAAAAGACTGTGTTTTACAATTATCTCTGCTAATAATTAATGTGTGTGAGAATGTTTTTTTATTCCCCAAATAGCTGTTTAACCGATGACATGAAGATGCTTGTATTACTGGCATTGCAACTATAAATTTCTTCTTCTTCTTCTTCTTCTTCTTCTTCTTCTTCTTCTCCTCCTCCTCCTCCTCCTCCT
>NW_004797287.1:2563798-2564980 GCF_000002075.1 Aplysia californica | reverse complement strand
GTGTGCGTGTGTGTGCGTGTGTGTGTGTGTGTGTGAGTGAGTGAGTGTATGTGTTTGTCTGAGCATTACATCTATTACATACATATAATAATACGTTTTACTCTTACAACAATATGTTATTGACAAACATATTATGGCGCAGTTGTAAAAGTTCTTGAAATGTCAGCACTTTGGTTCTACACTGTAAGTTCAATTCGGTAAATTCGTTGGGGAATCATTCAAATTGTTGGGTCTTCTGTTGAAAACGGTGTCGTGAATAGCAGCAGATGACACTAGATTGGCTTTTCGTGCGGCTGTAGAGAGACATCGTGACATGACCTATATACAGCATCAGTACGTTCGTGTTTTAGCGCCTATAAATGGCCGCTTGCACTGTATGCTTCCCGGGAAGTTGAGGTTGTTTCAGAATGCTCTCAGGTCTGCTGGAGTAATAGCATAGATTGTGAAGCGCACAGAGCTTGCTGTTGAGCGGGGATTTGCGCTATACAAATGCTATCTATTATTTTTTTTAAATTAAGTATGGCCTCTTAGATATTTAACTGTTAGATCTAGTTCACCCGTAGAGAGACATCGTGACATAACCTGTATAGAGCAGCAGGTTAAAAAATTAAGTATGGTCTCTTTTATCTTTAACTGCTAGATCTAGTTCACCTGTAGAGAGACTTGACATGACTTGTGTTGAGCATCTTGGTAAGAATTAAGTATGACCTTATATCATTATTATTTTTTATCCCTTTCCCGTTTATATAAGATTGGCGCCATCTGATAAGTAGAAAAGTAGAAAAAAGTGCGTATGATAGTGTCCAATAGTGTATTACGTGCATACTTAGTATGACAAGTAACTGTTACAGCAGATAGAGACTCCATGATTATAGATGTAAGTCATTGATCTGAGAGCGGTGATGATTTTAGAAATAATGGTGGGGATGAGTGATGATGTGGGGTTGCGTTTAAGTAATGTTAGCGTTAGTCCTATCTTCCTCTGCTCCAATGAGTCAACCTTATATTATGACATTGTATATCTAACTGCTAAATCTAGTGCTCAACATTCTGTGTCACCGCCAAGGACCGAGTTTGTAGATCTCTCACAATAAAAAGGAGCAGTGAGCTAAGATCGTTGCGAATCACCAAAACTAGCTAAAGGATATATTTTTTTGTCTGTTATTTTTTGAGTGGGGGATT
>NW_004797287.1:2561135-2562557 GCF_000002075.1 Aplysia californica | reverse complement strand
GTGTGTGTGTGTGTGTGTGTGTGTGTTTCTGACAGGTAGAAGTAGAATTGTGAATCTGAAAAAGCGTAGATCGGTAGGCCCGATTGATGGGGGTCTTTGAACTGACGTCTCTGTCTCAATGTGTGTGTTCTACTTTTCTGGTGTGTTGGTTTGTTGTGTGTTTGTGTTTGGGTTAGTGAGTGTGTATGTTTGTGTGTATGTGTGTGTGTGTGCATGCCATTGCGTCAGTTAAGGTGTATACGCCTGCTTGTGCTCGAGTTTACCTGTCTGTATGTGGGTTTTTATAACATAATAATTTGTATGTCTGAGCTCGGCATGTGTAGATTCCATTGAAAGCTATCAAAGCAGCAAAGAAGTGAGCAAATGAACCAGCATCTCCATGCCGTGCTTTTGCAAGGTTGAACAAAACAGGACAATTTGTGCTAGCCTTCAGAGTTAGGACGATCGCAGTATCCTGTGGCAGGATGGAGATGTGTTCCAATATTTACTTTGGGAGGATTTATGGAACGAGCGACAACTATGAGTAGAATAGAGGGTTCGGGTTCGGGTTCGGGTTAGGGGTAGGGTTAGGGTTAGGGGTAGGGTTAGGGTTAGGGTTAGGGGTAGGGTTAGGGTTAGGAATAGGTTAGGTTTATGGGTTGGGGTTAAGTTTAATGTTAGGGTTTGGGTCAGGTGTCTTCTATATTGTGTTTGTTGGGGTGGTCTCTCGTTACGAAGTCCTTCCTTTACTTGATAGAATATACATCCAGCTACAATCGTGCAGGTGGGTGGTTGATGGGTGCTCTGATGTGGCCTACCCCTTCTTTTCATATCAAATATATTATTAAATGATCATCAATTCTTTTGTTCTTCTTTTTTATGTTATTCTCTAATAACATATTATCTAATTTTGGACACTCATTATAATAACAGGCTGTGTTGAAAGTGCCGTAAAACATTTTCTAAAATTACAAATAATAAGTATGCAGTACTTTTTCAGTTTTGGTGAAAGCTTCGGAAATTCATCTTAATATTGATTTCTTGAGATTCTTCTAAAAATTAACCACTGGGAAGAAAAGCAAAAACAAGAACATTTTTTCAAAAAGTGGCCCATTTAGAGGAGAAGAATGGTGTTGTTCTCGAGCTATTGATCCGAACGTAAAGTGACACGTGCCTCCAGATGAGACAACCAGGTAATTATGGAAACTCATTAGGCTTTTTCGGGACATTTCACCTGAACACCCTTGACACGGGATGAAAAAAGCTTGTCTCATTTCAAATCGAAACACATTCACCCCCACCACCAGAGTAAACACTCACCGTCATCCATTCCCCTCTTTCTTTCTGTCTATCTATCTCTCTATTTTTCTCTCTCTCTTTATCTATCTATCTATCTCACATTCGCTCTTCCCATCTCTCTCTCTCTCTCTCTCTCTCTCTCTC
>NW_004797287.1:2555605-2559483 GCF_000002075.1 Aplysia californica | reverse complement strand
TCACTCTCTCTTTCTTATTGTCTATGTCTGTTTACCAACCCATACAACATCCTCTCTCTCCCTCTCTTTCTCCCTATCCTTCTGTCCAGCTCACACAGGCGTCAAACATTTTCCAGTCGGTTAACGTTATTGCTAAGGAAGCGACCTCTGTAAATCAGAATGTCCATTATTATGACGCTCTCTACAGAATCACCATGGTACCTGTTTGTGGCGGGAAAATTATCGAGTAGCTCTACCCTCCCTGAACAGACTGACAAAATGTCGGACGGACAAGTAGACAATGAAACGGGGTTATATTAAAACAAAAATGTATTTATGGGAAAAAAGAAACACCCCTCCTCTGAAAGAGCTATTTAAATCTGTAAGATCCCCGCCCCAGTGTTTGAGAAAATCCCAAAGTGGTTGTTGAAAAAACAGTATTATGTGTGTTTGCACTTTGTAATAATTATTATGCGTTTGCACATCGTAATTGTGTTTACAATATTGTAATATATGTATTACATAACCCATTTTGTGTTTCTTTATTGTAATGTGTGTTTGCATATTCTAATATGTCTTTCTTTTTTATTTATATGTCTTCGTAATGTATTTTGTGATTACATAACCTACTACTATGATGTATTTTTAGGTATTGCAATGAGTGTTTAAGTACTAAGGTAATTATTTGTAATTTCCATAGTAATAACAGTCAATCAGTGTACCCATGTTGTAAGAAGCATCTTTCCTCCAAACCTCATAATAATATGTGTAACGACATAGTGAAATCTCGTCAATTTGTGGGCATATGGAGTTATTTGTATCATCTATAGCTTGTTCATGTTGTATACTAATCTTTCTTTGAAAAAGATAACCAACTATCTTGAATAGACGTCCAGACAGTTGCGATTGACGGTGGTGGGGGTCGCCTGGTGTCAGTGTAACAATTAGCGAGAACATGGCCACCAAAGTTTGGTGACTTTCACAGCTTGAGAGTTCTTGGAAACGGAAAATTTACATTTTTGTGCCTTGAATCAATGTTTTTAAAAAAGTAAAAATCTATACAGAAATGTGTTTTCAAATGGACGTAAAAGGTATTCAGCAAAGAAACAAAAGTTCATAAAAATGTCCAAACCGACGGGAAAATGCCGTATCTTCGAGTTCATTATTCTGACCAGTGCTTTATTTCCTCATGATGCATCACATACTTTTACGTAATTTCCTTGTATTGAGGCTAGTCTAAAACACATTTCTTTTTACGTGATTTCCTTGCTTTGAGGTTTCTCTAAAACACTTTTCCTTTGTTATATCCTTACTTGAAAGGAAAAGAACTAACATATTCCCAATAATATTATAATAACCATCTACATGTACTGACCTGATAGACACCCACACATCATATAACCATCCACTGACCTGATACACACCCACCCATCATATAACCATCCACTGACCTGATACACACCCACCCATCATATAACCATCCACTGACCTGATAGACACCCACCCATCATATAACCATATTCTACTGACCTGATAGACACCCACCCATCATATAACCATATTCTACTGACCTGATAGACACCCACACATCATATAACCATATTCTACTCACCTGATAGACACCCACCCATCATATAACCATATTCTACTCACCTGATAGACTTTGGGCAAGACCTTCTCCTCGTCCCCGAACATCTTCCTCCGGCGGCAGAGCGTGTAGACTACCGCCGCCACCAGCACACAGATGAGCAGACCCAGGAGAGAGCCCACCAAGATGGCCGAGGTGTTGAAGGTGGCCACCATATCCGCTGTGAGGAGGGAGGGGGAGGGGAAGGAGAGGGGGAGGAAAGGGTTAGGTTAGAGTTGACGGTATAATAGTGGTGGTGGGGGTGGTGGTGGTGGTGGTGGTGGTAGTAGTGGTGGTGGTTTTGGATGTAGTGGTTTTGGAAATGTGAGGAAAGGAGGAGGAGGAGGTGGGGTTAGAGTTGATGGTATGATAGTGGTGGTGGTGGAGGTTTTGGAGCAGTAGTGATGGCGGTTTTGAAAAGGAAGTGATGATGGTTTTGGAGGTGATAGATCTTGTCAGTGTGTGAGTTTTTTAGCACGTGCAATCCACAAATTGTACTGCGTGCATCCCGGGAAGCCGAGATAGTTAATAATAATAATAATAGATAGCATTTGTATAGCGCACATCCCCGCTCATCAGCAGGCTCTATGCGCTTTACACTACATTATTACCCCTGCACTACCATAGAACACTCCGAAACATTCTCAGCTTCCCGGGAAGCATACAGTGCAAGCAGCTGATTAAGCGCTCAAACACTTACAAACTGACAAAATCTTTCGCTGTCTATAGCCGGGTACCCATTCCCACCTGGGTAAAGTGAGGAAACTTCGTGTAAAGTGCCTTTCCCAAGGACACAACGTTGGGCCCTTGACGGAATTCGAACCCACGACCTTACAGTTGCGAGTCCGAGAGCCTAACCACTAGGCCACCACTGTTTCTGAGTGTCCTAGGGTGTGCTGGTTGAATAGAGCATAGAACATGCAGTAGAGCGGGGATATGCGCTGTATGCATACAACTATTATTATTATTACTATAATAATATTATAGTGTTTGGAAAGACAGTGGTGGTAGGATAGAAGGTGATAACGAAGGTGTTTGGAAAGATAGTGAAGGTGGTTTTATAGATAACAGCAATGGCGTTGGGAAATATAGTTGTGAGGGTGATTTTCGAGGTGATGCTGATGGTGTTTGGAACACATTACACCATTTCAAAACGGAACACATTTCATTCTGGTGGTCTGTATACTTTGTCTCCTACTGCTGTCTTGAACGAGCCGTAAAGCTCCATGGGCACTTTTGACGCCCACTAATGTCTCCTCAATTCTCCCGTCAGCATTTTAAAACTAAAAGCCCTCATAAGCCGGCAATAGCATCGAGCTTGGTACGGCTGTAAACACAATTCTAGAAAGCTGTAGGCTACATGGTGGCTTCCGGGTTTACAAAATATCCGACCTTCTAGAAACGGATCTTGCGTAACCGTAAAAGGGCCGTCAATCCAGGGTCAAGAATGGCCTTTGGCGGCGTTCTACAGATTCTGCGAAATGTCAGACAACCAAACCTCGCCCACTCATCACAGGCCAGCGACAAACGGGCGTTTGGAAATGATATCGTTTAAATGAAACATCCCCCAAGACGGATGCTTCTCAAGCATTCGGAACAGGAAGCTTTTAAGGGTGCGCTCAGAAGTAGCGGACAGCAACATTCCGCTTCTCATGAGGGGCTGGCAGGCTTTAATTGAAGACGGCCCATGAAAGATAATAATCGATAAACAATTTATTGGAAGATCAACTGGCTACAGAAAGCCCTAGCTCAAAGATCTTTTCTTTTTTTCAATCCATTTCATTTTTTCTTTCTATTTCTCCGTGTCTGCGCGGGGTATATAGCCTCCGCCATTATTGTGCTACCTACTAGGGGATGTTTTCTACTGGGTGATAGCGGGCGCTCCTCTGTGAAAAGACAGACAGAATAGCGCTCATAGTGCTTGTTTAAAGCATCGTCAAACGCAGTTCCTTTTTCAGTAAATGTATCTTTGATCACACGGTTTTTGTGGGTGGTTCAAGACATTACTTTTGGGATGGTGACATCATGCTTTTCAGGTTTAGGGAGAGAGAGAGAGAGGGGAGGGGGAGAGAGAGAGAAAGAGAGAGAACTAAATCAAGAGAGAAAGAGATGAAGAGGGGATCAGACATAATGACAGAGAGACAGACAGAGGAAAACACAGAGAGATAGAAAAATATGGGGAAACAAAGAGAGAGAGAGAGAGAGAGAGAGAGAGAGAGAGAGAGAGAGAGAGAGAGAATGAGAAAGAGAAAAAGAAAGAAAGAGAGACGAG
>NW_004797287.1:2551867-2553335 GCF_000002075.1 Aplysia californica | reverse complement strand
CTAGATCCCCTGCTACCTTGTAAGGGAAAACACACACACACACACACACACACACACACACACACCAAAGAGACAGGACAGAAAGAGGATGTTTTCAACGCGCTCACGATGAACAGACAAAACCTTCCGCCATATTTGCTCACAGTGCGGGCAGATATGGCCTTCTAAAGGTGGTAAAGGCGTGTGTGTATGAAATCAATATTGAAACAAAATCACGCTCTCACAAAAGGAGAAAACCATAGTAATATCAAGAGATGTTCGTTTATATCACGTAATTTTTTTCCTAAATAAACCAGAGACGGGTAATCTTGATGCGTCTGTTACATAGACTTGGATATAGCCTAGATCGGACACTGTTATAGCTGCAGATTTTCACCGTGCCATGAGCGTAAATAGAATATAATATATACTTTTAGTTTAGTACAAGTTGCACGGAGCTCGCAACTGCATAAGGTCATATTATGAGCGCCAGAAGATTAGAGGTGTTACTAGAGAGTAACAAACATAAAAAAGAAGAAGGGGAGATAAGGACGATAGATGTTTGACAGGAGAGGAAACCACACCAGAGCACCCGCCAACCACCCACAATATATATACATAATCTTATACAAACGATATTCTTCATAGATTGCACATGTCTTGAAGATGCGTTTGGGCTAAGGGGCACCATACCCGTTCAAAGAGAATTGATTCTAGCTTAAAAACAAAACCAAAAAACAACCTCCCCCCCTCCCCCTCAGAACAGAATAAAACAAAAGAAAACAAGAAGAAAAACACGTTTAAGGCTTTACTATGAAGTTTTTAACACTTGTTCATATTAATTCCCAGCGTGTTGGTCGACTGAAAGAGTGCCTATCATTATACCTAAACAAAACGACACATTAATTCAATATTTTTGTCGCAGGTAAGAAAACAAATCGTTGTAGTTATTATTATTTTCTCATTTATTATTTTCTGTTCCGTAAAACAGTCTATTCGACCGAGAGGTTAAGGGCTCGGACGCCAAGCTATTGGGCTGGGAAATTCCTTTCCGATGTAAAAAAAAAAAAAGAAATAATATTATACACCTGCCATGTGACTCTAGTATAAACACAACTATGTGTTTGATGATTTACTTTTACCAATTATGGTTGGTCAAGTGAGGTAATGTTAATCTTGCAATCACAGGGTAGAAGACCTGAGTTTGATTCTCCTGTGGGGAGGATTTTATTGAGAATGTTGGTGTTGTTGCTTAGACGGTGTGCCCCTCTCAGCTAGAGTCTGGCCCGGACGATCATGGTCGAAGCCCGCTTTTTGAACGATCTCAAAAGTCTGACGGTGTGCCCCTCTCAGCTAGAGTCTAGCCCGGACGATCATGGTCGAAGCCCGCTTTTTGAACGATCTCAAAAGTCTGACGGTGTGCCCCTCTCAGCTAGAGTCTAGCCCGGACGATCATGGTCGAAGCCCGCTTTTTGAACGATCTCAAAAG
>NW_004797287.1:2548413-2549697 GCF_000002075.1 Aplysia californica | reverse complement strand
AGAGAGAGAGAGACATAGGACGAGATAGAGGACAGAAAAGAAAACAACTGGATCAACAGCAGCAACAACAGCAGCAATGATAGCAAAGACATTAACAAAAGCAATAACAGCAGCAGAGAGAAAAAAGGCAAACAGGACTGCGACCCAACAGGCCAGAGAAAAGACGTTGAAACAGACAGCTGGAGATATCAACTAATACTACGAAACAAGAGGACAAAAAAACAACAACATTGAAACAGTTGGTATCTGCCGGAAGACACTTTGGTCTGAAAGCTCCTGATTCCATAAAACAAACACTACAAACTGACCGAGTACCATCTTCAAGTGCCAGTTCTGCAAAAGACAATCAGGGGATCATAGTTCATTTGATGAAAAAAATGGATCTTACTTTGAGGAAGGTACCCTAAAGGAAATTACCTTAAAATGGTTCTAAAAAATATTTTCTAATGGAGGTCACGGGGGTATCGGTTCCTTTGACCCAAACATCGTATTTTGAAGACCCGTGCCTTCCCTTAACTCACTTGCTTTGATGTTCTCAAAAGCCTAATTTATCCTTGTGTGACCCCGTAACCCATCTGTTCAGGCTTTCCAAGTACATTTCTCTAGGTCATCTTGACCTGCCTTGATTGCCTTCACATTTACTAGTGAGAGAAATAATAGTATTATTATATTCAAAGCCTTTATGTCAACTCAACTGTCCCAGAAACTGCCTTTGTCTTCTCTTTATTGTTTGTATAAGTAAGACGCCCACGTAGGAAGCATGTTGGTGTGGAAATGAAAAGTTTAATTAGGAAAGTGATAGGGTGGGAGTGAACGTGCAATGAGTTGAGTGCGTGAGCTTCGTTCGTTTATGATTCTGTGGAGAGGAAGAGGGAGATCAGATAAGACTTTGGAGAACAGGAGGTGTTGTTAACGCTCTCATCTCGCGAGGTTCTTAACTTGTGGTTTTTCCAACTCCACCCAGTGTCCTTTTTCTTTCTTATTTCTTTTGGGTTTTTTAAAACTTTTTTTTTTACCTGGGAAGGGGGGGGGGGGGTTGTCATTCTGCCTGTCGGTTCCTTAAGGAATCTCCACTCGACTTTCAGGTTAGAAATCTATGAACAAGGTAGGGGAGACAATGGCGAGATGAAGTGTTCTGATCCATCGATTGATGAGGAAAGTGAGTACATGGGTCAGGGAGAAGAGTTTTGAGCAGGCACGGTGTAATCAATGGGTGGGATCCCGGCACAAGACACTCAGAAAACATCCTTCGTCATTTCGTCATGTTCTGACGGGAAAGGGGGG
>NW_004797287.1:2545825-2547187 GCF_000002075.1 Aplysia californica | reverse complement strand
ATGATGATGATGATGATGATGATGATGATGATGATGATGATGATGATGATGATAATGATGAAAAGATAAACTACAGCTCTCTGAAAGGTCGAATCGAAAGCTGAACACTCAGATTCAACAGCGAAAGAAGATCCAGAGCGTCTCCAGAAAAGAGGAGAAGAGCTCTCAGATTGTATTTAAAAGTTCAACATAACAATATGGGAGGATGAAGTTCAAAAACAAGTATGAATCTCAGGTTGTTAAAAATCTATAACTGAGGAAGGTGGAGATAACACAGCATTACAGAGAGGGAGTGTACAGTTCTGGTCTATCGATTGACGACCCAGGAGTGAGTCTTTGAGCAAGCACGAGCCATCTATGAGTGAGTTCCGGGCTCGAGACTCGTTGAAAACATCCTACGTCATGTTCTATCAGGGACGTTGAACACAACCTAGTTTTTCTTTGGAGTAGGAGTTTTACATCACTTGCAACACAAAACAGGTCATATAAGTGCCGAAGATTAGAAATGCTACAATACAGAGAGTAACGTACAGAGAACAAACGGAAGAGAGATTAAGAAGAAAGATGTTTGTTTGTTTTAGTAGAGGTTTTACGGCGCTCGCAACTGCAAAGGTCATATGAGCGCCAGAAGATTAGAGGTGTTACAAGAGAGTAACAAACATAAAAAAAGAAGAAGGGGAGATCAGGACGAATAAAAGTTTGATAGGAAAGAAGGAGCAAACCACACCAGAGCACCCGCCAACCGCCCACTGAAAGATGTTTGAAAGGAAAGAAATAACAAGCCGCACCAGAGAATCTGCCAACCACCCACAAAGCGCCGTACGTCATGATTGTGCTACCTTGTGGTGAGGAAAGCCCTAAGCTAAAGTGGACAACCCACGCACCCCCCCCTCCCCCCTACCATTCCAGCCCCATTTTCCTCCAGGACCCATTTCGCACTGCTTGACCCAGTGTCCAACATCCGGTGCCATCTTGTGACACAGTGGGGTGGTACTACTTAAGTGTGTGTGTGTGTGTGTGTGTGTGTGTGTGTGTGTGTGTGTGTGTGTGAATGAGTGTGTGTGAGTGAGTAAATGTGTGTGTGTGAGTGAGTGTGTGTGTGCGCGTCTATGTGTATACACAATTATGTGAGCATTTGTGTGTCTGTATACACAAATATGAGAGTGTGTGTGAGTGAGGGTGCGCTTGTGTGTTCGTCAATGTGTATACATATTATTCATGAGTATGTGAGTGAGTGTGTGTCTATGTATGTGTATACATATATATACGCCAGTGTGTGTGCGTGTGTGTGTGTGTGTGAGTAAGATTTACGTAGAACTGACACCTGCAGCAACTGGTACCGTGAAAAAAGCAGGTATTGAA
>NW_004797287.1:2544007-2545313 GCF_000002075.1 Aplysia californica | reverse complement strand
CAACACAATAAGGTCATATAAGTGCGGGAGATTAGAGGTGTTACAAGAGAGTAACAAACACAAAAAAAAGAAGGAGGGGAGATAAGGACGACAGATTTTGGATATGAAAGAAGGAGCAAACCACACCAGAGCACCCGCTAACCACTCACAGCTATTGTTGAATATTGCACAACTCTACA
Organism: Aplysia californica; assembly: GCF_000002075.1. Taxonomy (NCBI): domain Eukaryota; kingdom Metazoa; phylum Mollusca; class Gastropoda; order Aplysiida; family Aplysiidae; genus Aplysia; species Aplysia californica. The sequence continues at coordinate 2,545,134 of NW_004797287.1, read as the reverse complement.
ATTTGATTTATTTCAAAAGTGTAGACGAAAGCATAACGTTAAAGACTTTACGCCCGGCACAAGTATTTCAGTGTTGGAAGCTCTCACGGCTACCCTTTGTGTCACAACGCGATAGAATCAGACGCTCGTCAATTTTTGGGAATATAGAGTTATTGGTATCATCTTACATCTTTTTTCATTCGTCTAGCTTTTGAAGAAAGAATTAATATCCATCTGTCTTGAAGAGAAGTCGGGATATTTGTGATTGAAAAGGAGGTAAGGCTCGACGGGTTTCAGTGGTAAAATTAGCAAGAAAATTATGGCCGTCAAAGTTGGGTAACTTCATAGGTTTATTTAAAGTCCTTGGGAACACAAAATTGTGCAATATGTTTAAATATGCCTTTAATCAACGTTTTTCTGTAAAATCCACACCAAAATATGTCTCTAATTAGACGCTTAAAGTGTTGAGCCAATAAACACAATTTTGATGACAATTGCAACAGTGGCTGAAAATTGCCGGTTTCTCCGATTTCCTTATTTTAACAAGCGCCTGGTTTCACCAGGATGCTTCACATTTTCTTTGAGATGATCTCTTCTTTTGAACCAAGAACCTGAACGTAACAATGTTACACGAAAGTGAGCACCAACTAAGTTGTCAAAAGTCACGATCTTCTTACATTACGTCTCACAAATTGTACAGATAAGGAGAGTTCATACGGACAAATTGCAGAAATCAGTTTCAATAATTGTCTCAAGACGTTTTGTTAGAACAATTTCTGGAAAAAAAACGCCAAAAAAACGAAAGGAACAATGCAAAAAGACGATGTGAACTTTTATGATTACTGTTATTTTCTCTTTAGATGTTGATAATTTTTCTCCAACTGTACTGTTGTTGTTATAAAACCTGACGCTGATAATTCATCATTGTTTTTTCTCCACTATAGTTGTTATAAAACTTGAGGCTGATAATTTCTCACTGTTTTTCCTCCACTATAGTTGTTATAAAACTTGACGCTGATAATTTATCCCTCCCCCTCCCCCCACCGTAGTTGTTATTGCGTTGCTACTGATGCTGTCATAATCATCGCAGTTTTCATCATCGATTTTTGTTGTAGCTGTAGTTGCTGTTGGTGGAAACATACGCCCCC
>NW_004797287.1:2541554-2543415 GCF_000002075.1 Aplysia californica | reverse complement strand
AAAAGTAATCTACGTACTTCATCTGAGTGTTGTACAGTGTTATTGGAGAGATTCTCTCTTGCCTTTGCCTTCTGCTTTTGCTCTCAGAAATTTCTATTTTCCTTGAGGGAATTATGGCTTTAGATTTGCCCAGAGGCTCTAAAAGAACTCTTGTTTGCCGATTGACCTGGGAGGGATGAACAGCAAGACACAACTACAGGCGCATATGGACCTGCTAAATGGGAGGTGCGAGAAATATGACACAATGAAGATCAGTGTTAGCAAGACCGAAGCCATGACAATTAGCAGGAGACCAGACAAAGTGGATATCAACGTCAATGGATCCCACCTGAAACATACCAGTGAATTCCAATACCTGGGCAGCATTTTCACAGAAAGCAGCAAACTTGTTCGAGAAATAGAGACCAGATCTGAATGCCAGAAAGCCAAGGCAGTCAACTGCAAACTAGCCCCTCTCCTGAGACATCCCAACAATCTCAGGAGCACCAAGGCGAAGCTCATCAACGCCATTTTTTTTACCAACACTGACACATCAGTGCCAGAAATGGTCCCTAACAAAAGCCTTTGACCGGAAGCTGGTCACTGGCGAGATGAAATGTCTAAGAAGAGTGGTAAACAAGACAAGACGAGACAGGATTTAAAAAATAGAATTCATACGAGACATGGTAGGAGCAACACCAGTCCTACCACACATTGAAAAACAAAAAGTCAAGTGGTTCGAACACCTCACGCGAATGCCCTCAAACCATCCAGCTCTGAGAGAATACAACATCAAAATATTCTGGCTGGAGAGCCAGAGGAAGACCAAGGCGACGATGGAGTGAATCTGTGGCAGACACTCTCAGAGCTCACGGGATCCTCCTACAGGCCACTCGCCTTGCTGCAGACAGACGCCTGTGTCTCCCCGCGACACCCCCCGGTACAAGCGGAAGAAAAAAAAAGTAAAGTAAAATAAAGATTTTTGCCCAAAGTCATTCCTTTTCAGATACACCATGTTCTTAGGGGGAGGGGGATATTGGCGTTTTTATAACAGTTCTTGAAAGTGTTTTTAACAGGGTCACTTGGCGCAATAATGCAACGGTGCAAATTCTCCGTTCCGATCACCTGATGCAGGCCACGCCCAAGAAGTCTGTTGCAGTCACTCCCCTGGCTGGGTGACCAGATGGCGTATTTTGTACTGCTGGCAGTGTGACTGCAAAATGTTGAAGCTTTTTTTTTTCTGTGGTTGTTTTTTTTGTTTTTTGTCTCCCCGACATTGCTTGAGCTCTTCTGTAAGATTTCACTACTGTCACTGATCTCACAAAACTAAGTCACAGACTGCCAATAATATAACAACAACAACAATAATTATAAATCAACATCAGAGGACAACAGTCATGTTCTAGGACTAGAATCCTACTCTCCCTGATCGTCTTATGATTAAGGCCACAGGTGGCGAAAGTCTTTGTCCACACAGCAAATGAGATTGGGGGAAAGTCACTTGTTCTCGATAGAAGAACTACGCTCGCAGTAGAAGATTTACACATGGTCACAGAACTAAACTCAATTACGTTTGGAGTCTAAAAGACGTGGTTAGAAAAGAAAGAGAGTTAGAGGAGCGAATGGTTTGACAGTGACGTGAAAAAGTGGTTTAATGAGGGGTTTTCTTCTTTTTTTTGGTTACAGTTTTCCTCTGTGTTAAAGTTTACGTTCTATTTATTATTTCTATCGTTGTTATTGTGTGTGTGTGTGTGTGTGTGTGTGTAAGTGTGTGTTTGTTTGAGGAGGGAGAGATGCCTGCGTACGTGCATGCGTGCGTGTGTGTTTGTGTGTGTGTTTGTGTGTGTTTATGTTTATGTGTGTGTATTCGTAAGTGTGTGTG
>NW_004797287.1:2538613-2540361 GCF_000002075.1 Aplysia californica | reverse complement strand
GAGAGAGAGAGAGAGACAGACAGACAGACAGACAGACAGACAGACAGACAGACAGAGAAAGAGGGGGGGTAGAGATAGAGAGAGAGGGGGAGAGAAATAGAGGGAGAGAGTGAGGGAGAGGGAGAGAGAGACAGAAAATAAGGGCGTGTATCGGGGGTGGAGGTAGGTGAGGTGGGATAGGAGAAAGATAACAAAATGGCCCAGACAACAAGTATTATAGCCAAAGTATTTTACGGAAAAACCACGCCTTTCAAAACAAATAATATATTATTAGGACAATTTATGAAAACATGGGGCATTCCTTTTGTACCATACCCTGTCGTTTGTTTGTCTTTATGTCTGGTACCATGTGGTGTGTACTGTTTGTTTGTCTTTATGTCTGGTACCATGTGGTGTGTACTGTTTGTTTTTCTTTGGCTTTCTGAAAATCTTTTTTTTTTGTTGAGTGACAGGTGCGGGAAAAATCAAAAGTCCAACATCTCCACTCTCCGTTTCTTGCCTTCAGACCCACATGTAAGACCCTAACTCCATCTGCAGAGAAGTGGACTTGCAAATGTCATCCCCCTTTTGCAGAATCAATTTCTTAAAACCCCAAAAAAGTATTTTCCCCCAAGTGAAAATCCGACTTTTCACTAAAAGACACACCCAAAACACTGTGCAGTCTTCTTCATTCCTACAAGATGTGAACCAGTTTTAATCAGGGGAGTGAACTTGAGTTTTCAAATCTCCCAAGAGCACTCATTTATCTGCCCTTGGCTCCGTCTTTCTCTCATGCTTGAGTCTAACAAGTTCCGAGAGTTTTCTTCCTCTGCTCATCCTCAGTTTTTGTGTGGGTTCTTTTCGCGTTTGTTCGCTCTAGTCTAAAATACCTTGGGGGGATGTTGAAGAGCGCCACTGGTATATCCTATCTCATTTCCTTCCATCAGTTGTTTCTGTCTGTCTGTCTGTCTGTCTGTCTGTCTGTCTGTCTGTCTGTCTGTCTGAATGTCTGTCTGTCTGTCTGTCTGTCTGTCTGACTTACTTTTTTTCCTGCACTAAATGTCTAGCGTTGTGTCGATGTGCTTCTCTGCACTTTGACTTCACAGTACTTTCGGAATTGGTCATTTTGAGATTTAGTTTGAGGGCGAAAGAGAGACACGAGGTCGTATGTCTAGATTTCTAGCTTTGCTTCAACGAGAGGTTAAAGAAAGCCCTACGTGGTAAGTTACAGACAGGCAGGCAAACAAACCGTAGGACAGATTACAACAAGAAAAACGTATTTACCAGACACATGAGCATCATTCTAAATGAGGAATAAATCATCTTTCCCCTTAGCCTGAACAGAGTTCAAACGCACATCCAAGGGAATGAAGATAAATACTCGTAACCAACTAGCTACTCTATAATAACGGTTGGCTTTCCAGTTTTCGGAAAACCTCAGCAAAAATGTTGTTGAGGGAGGCCTCCCATGTTTAAAACCATGGGTTTATACGGCACGTGCCACACAAACAGGTCACAATTATTATAGGAGCTGAAGAATATTAGAGGTGTGACAAGAGAGTAACTTACGATAAATAAAAGGAGGAGAGATAAGGACGATAGATGTTTGATAGGACAGAAGGAGGAGAGATAAGGACGATAGATGTTTGATAGGACAGAAGGAGGAGAGATAAGGACGATAGGTGTTTGATAGGACAAAAGGTGGAGAGGTAAGGTCAATAGATTTATGATAAGACAAAGGGACGAGATATGAAGACGATAGATGTCTG
>NW_004797287.1:2536102-2538106 GCF_000002075.1 Aplysia californica | reverse complement strand
GATAGGACTGAAGGAAGCGAGAAAAGGTATAAGGAAGATAGACGTATGATAGGACAAAGGGAGCAAACCACGTCAGAGCACCCGCCAATCACCTCCTTGTGAGCGTGTGTTTTACAGCGTGTTCCCGTCTTTCCAACAGTACAAGCCATCCAGTCATACAGAGAGCTTTGTCTTGTAGACTACTCACTCTATTGTTCCGGGTTTGACGTAATCAGTTTGAAAGTACGGAATCTCAGTCAGGAAAACGGTAGAATACAAAAAGAAACAAAGATTCTACGAACACCCGGGCATTACATAAAATCATTAGGAGCTTAAAGGGAAAGATTCTTCAAAGTCCTATTTGACAGCTGTGACAGAAAGTCTCAAAGATGAAACATTTGGGTAAGTAACTAGATAGCGATCTGCTCACCATACGATGACGGATTTGGAGATATTCCAGACGGGGACAGTTCAAACTTTTGGCATGCTGTGGATCTGACGCTTCTTTCACAACTATGTTTAAAGAGAAGGATCTTCCGAATTAAAAGTATGTATCCTATTGCACGAAGTCAAGCAAATGAAGAAGCTTTATAACCCGGCAAATAACCCAAGTTTCGGACACTACGGAAGTAATTTCAACCTGGTTCAACCGCACAAAATCCAAGTCGTAGTCACAGATTGAGTCTCACAAGATGGCGGACGCGTCGAATTAATTGAGGCACTGAAAGAAGCGTCTCCCCCCAAAAAATCGCTGATGGCAGTATTTTTTTTGTTTTGTATTTTGATTATTTTTTACAGAGTGGGGAGTCTTACACTATGCGAAGAGTGGGAGCAAAGATTGTTGAAAAAGAAACGTTTTTGGGAAACAAAATTATGTCAGTGGCGATGAAGCAATATATTATTATTATTATGCTACCTGCTTGCGGGTTATTCGTGAGGCATTTTTTAAAGGTGAACTATTAATATATATTGCTTTTTTCTGTTTGTTTAAGTAAGAGTTTTACGGCGCTCGCAATAGCGAGGACAAAGAAAAGTGATGAGAAAAAAGGCAATTTGCAGGTTTTTCAAACGTATTTTTCTTGAAATTCGATCTACAATTTCGCTTCAAATTTGAAATAGCTCACCCCATACTCCCTTAAAAACTTTTACAATATCAAAACATTTTTTTTTCGCTTAGTTTTACGCATCCGTGGCATCTGGCTTATTATGAATGTATTGAACAAAAAATATCTGAGCTGTTTATAAGTGTGTTTATCCACTTCTTTGAGGCTTCGTTATCTCTCTGGAAATGGGCCCCTGATCAATACTCTCTGATTCCTGCCCAGCGGAGAAAGGAAATGCATTAGCAATGTGCTGTTATCTGCTCGAAACGGTCTCCAAGACTCTTCACTCCTATCTTCCCTCGTGTGTGGGTACCTCTCAACGCGAGTCAAATGGCTGATAACAAATTCCGCTCAAGAGCTCATTCATTCAAGGTCCAGAATGATGTTCTTGTAAAAATAAAACCTATCTATCTATCTATCTATCTATCTATCTATCTATCTATCTATCTATCTATCTATCTATCTATCTATCTATCTCTGTCTCTCTCTCTATCTATCTATCTATCTATTTGTATCTATTTCTTTCTTTCTCTCTCTCTCTCATTCTCTTTCTCTCTTCCTCTCTCACATTCTCTTCATCGCACTCTTCATATCGCCCCCTCTCTCTCTCTCTCTAACTCTCTCTCTCTAACTATTTCTCTCTCTTACACTCTCTTTATCTCCCTCCCTCTCTTTCTTTCCCCATCTTTTATATTTTTTCTTCCCCTTCCATGTTTCAGTCCCTCCATCTATCTCCCCCAATCCTTTCACCTCCTCTCTCCTCAGCATCGTCGATCAATCAGGTCGCCCTCTGTGACGTCACATGGGTTAATTTGAATTTAATGACAAGATTACGCGGAGCTGAGACCTGTTTAAACTTCCAACCAGTGCCCCTCCCTCTTACACACACACACATACACACACACACACACACACACATACA
>NW_004797287.1:2529853-2534304 GCF_000002075.1 Aplysia californica | reverse complement strand
AGAGAGAGAGAGAGAGAGAGAGAGAGAGAGAGAGAGAGAGAGAGAGAGAGATGTGCAGACAGACAAACAGGCAGACACAAAGACATAGACATGATTGTTTTTGTTTTGGTGAGTGTTTTACGCAACTGCATAAGGTCATATGAGCACACGAGGCACAATGAACATCTTCAATTGGTAGGAAATTTTGAATTTTGCCTGGGTGGCGGCTGAAGCCTACTCTTATCGAGTTTGAGACCACCAAGGGATCTTTAACGTGCACATCTTGCACACGTGACCTCCGAGATTTTTCACCCTTGTCCGAGAAGGCTAGGGGTAGATCTTTCCGACCATAAGATCAGGGGTGTGGCTGAAAGACAGCAGTAAGAAGGAGTCAAGGAGTAGCAGTAGAAAGGCTGCAGAAAGAGTCAGGAGCCCACAGTGGGGGGCAAAGGGGGTGAGGGAGTGGGGGTAGAAAGTGGATACGAAAGCAGACGACAGAACATTGCTAGAGAGCAGGAAAGGAGGTGAAAGGACACTCATTTAGAGAATAATTTTTTTTTGGCGCCCCCCGGATTCAAACCCAGGACCTCTAAATGAGAGGCGAATACTTTAACCTCTAGGCAACGAAAGCCCCCCAGACAGAGACAGAGACAGACTGAGAGTGAGATGACTGGTACACTGTTATAACAACAACATTTCACCATAAGAAAAAGATATAAATAACCTCCTGGATAAGAAAAATATGCACCCTGGCATCACCCTGGGCCGTATTGCTTTGAAATCGCGTTATAATTGAAGGAAATTTCGATTGGATGTCTTAACGGTGCAACGCCCATCCCTAAAGCTGAACAATAAGACTTCATTCTTACGAGGAACACCTTAAGAAATTACCACCGGAACATAATTTGAAAGGCCCGGAAAATTAGCGCGGTGAGGGGCGAGGGTGTGATAACAATGGCGTGACCTTAATGGACAGGGGGAGATTTCTGATGGGATTTCAGAACTTGCGTTCTTATGCCTTGTTTTTTGTTGTTGGGGGAGTGTGTGTGTGCGAGTGAGTGTGTGTGTGTGTGTGTGTGTGTGTGTGTGTGTGTGTGTGTGTGTGTGTGAGAGTGAGTGAGTGAATGAGTATGTGTCTGTGTGATGGAGTGTGCGTGTGTGTGTTTGTGTGTGTGTATGTGTGTGTGTGTGTGCGTGTGAGAGAGAAAGAGAGAAACAGAGAGAGAAAGAGAGAGAGAGAGAAAGAAAGAGAGAAAGAGAGAGAGAGAGAAAGAAAGAGAGAAAGAGAGAAAGAAAGAGAGAGAGAGAGAGAGAGAGAGAGAGAGAGAGAGAGAGAGAAGAGAGAGAAGTGGAGACAGGAACATGACAGACAGTGACGTCATGTCTTCAAAGTGACAATGGCCAAAAGGGAAACGAGGAAAGACACAGAGAAAGACAAGAAAAGAACAACAAGAGGTCGATAATGTAGGCGTGTGGCATCAAAGGCTTTGTTCCATGAAATCCTTCAACGTACTTTTGTGTGCAGAGAATATGACAAAGAGATTTTTCTCTGAAGAAAAATCAATTCAAGGATAGAACGAAAGATTTAATAATAGAGAGAAAAATCCAGACAGACTGACTGACAGACTGACAGGCAGACAGACAGACAGATAAACAGATAATAAACTGACAAACAGACAAACTGGACAATTGATGACACTATTAAAAGAAAGGTGCTCTAGCATGATTTGCTCTTTATTTCCTATCAAACATCTGTTGTTCTAATCACTTCTCCATCTTTTTTTGTTTGTTACTCTCATGTAACATCTCTGATCTTCGGCATTTATATGACCTTATTGTGTTACAAGTGCAGTAAAACTTTTATTAAAACTACAGAAATGTCGGTCATAAGGAGAGGGATCAAAATATCATCGACCAGAAAAAAGAAAAATTAAGATGTGTGCTGGAAATGGCAAACTTGAAAAAATCACCTATCGAGACAACGAAGAGGCGACACAAGTTCATGGAATTCATGGGATCAAGTGTACAGAGAAAGATGGACCGAACAAATGAATTTATCATGACTGGACCAAGTAATTTATCATGACTGGAACAAATGTAAGAGAAGAAAAGTCTTGGACGCCAACGCATGACATTCTCAACTATCATGAGCACATGGGCAACACATGTCATGACACGGTGGAATCAGGCTCTCGTCAACTTCTGGGCTTGTTGAGTTATTGGTATCGTCTTAAAAGTTGTTCATTTATTGCCTTGCTTTCGTTGAAAGAAATACCCATTCATCTCGAATGCAGGTCGAGATATTTGCAATTGACGGAAATGAGGGTCGCCTGGTTTCAGAGGTGAAATTCAGGAGAAAACGGGCGTCAAATTTGCGTTATTTCCTTAGCTTGAGAGTGCGTGGGAATTGAATATTTACATCTTGAATGCTTTTAATCAACGTTTCTCAGTAAAAACCATAAACCCAGTTAAGCGAAAAAAAGCCAATTTCTTCACTTTCATTTCTTTGAAGAGCGCCGGATTTCCCCACGATGGTTCACAATTAATGAAAAGTCTTGGACGCCAACACATGACATTCACAACTCGTATCTTGAGCACATGTTAATAAAAACACAACACACTAAAACAAAAACAATCACTAGAAAGCTACACCCAAATCCATTATTACCTTTTGTGTCGTTATTGTCAAATAAGACATTAGACATACTTCCTTCTTTATCAATCCCAAGTTTGTAATCATAATAATATATTGATCAACATCAGACTTGGAAAATACGCCAATTTATCAAAAGCTCTGGAAATTATTTTAAAAAGTAAAGCCCAGCTTCATCAGCCGACAAAAAAGTGACTTCAAGGAGCATTCACATCAGAAGTAAAAAACCATTCATCTTTTCCCCAAACACTCGACATTCTTTGTCTCTCTGTGGGTCACATCTATCCTTGGCCGCACGGAATTAATTTCTCATAATATTTGAATATCCGTACGTGTTTTTTAAGACGTGATTTATCACAAAATAAATTAATAAGAAAGCTTTATTTAGCTCAGCCTGCCATCTATTGTAGAAAATGTCGATATAATTGATTTGAAATGAGTTTATATAACCTTGGTTAAAGAGGTGAAAATGTTAAAGAGAAGTTTGTAATACAGAAGGCCATTTAGATAAGGTGGATAATTTTGTCTCACATTTGCTAAACTTTCATCTTAGAGAACTAGGCCAACATTTCACAACAATTTTGACTACACATTCTCTCTTCTACTATCTCACCTTCACCGTATTTTCAATCTTACACACATCTTTTTTTTTTAACGTAATTCTTCCTCTTTTCCAAATTGCTTGTGATTCTGGGAGATGTTTGATTTGTTCTTCTCCAAGTCGTTTTCTTTTCCACTTGCTGTTAATGACCATAGCCCAGTGGTCTAGCATTCTTTTCTTTTCACGACATCGGACGCTTAGATAATATCCCATCATTGCTAAAGAATGATGCACACCTTTCTATCTTTGAATTACAGTCTTCTTAATAAGCCATCAAAATTAACGAGCAGCAATTAAGAATGTTTCAGGATCAGTCATTTCTTAGTGTACTTTGTGCTCACAGGCTGATCAGTTGGGGGGAGGGGGGGTGAATTGTTGGCACACAGAAGTCACTTCAGTACACCCTAAGAATGAAAATAGTCTCCAGAATTAGGTGGGGAGATTGGGAGAGGAAAAAGGAGGAGGGGGTCGGGGGGAGATAAAATCGGCTCCAAGAGGCTGGCTATCAGGAAAAGGTCGTTCGATCTTGGTAAATTCTTCGTTTCTGTATCTGTCTGATCAGTTGTTGACCCAAGGCTGCTTGCAACCTCCCCCTCCCCCTTTCACTCCTTTACCCCCTCCCCAACACACACCTCTGTCTGTCTTTCTATCTGCCTCTCTCCGCCTCTCTCTTCTCACACATTCTCTCTATTTTATTCTCTTTCCCTCTCTTTTTTCTGTCTATCTGTGTATATTTATCCCACCCCCCATCTATATACCCCCCCACTCTCTCTCTGACTCTCTCTGACTCTCTCTATCTCTCTGACTCTCTCCGACTCTCTCTCTCTCTATCTCCAGGAAAACCGTCTCTGATCGTCTTGTTATACCCTCTCTCTTTATTCGTGAAGTTTAATGTAATGTCCTATTTAGACAAAAAGTTATCGGTTATTGTTCAAAGCACCACCGTAGAGAAGCGGTAAAACAACAATATAACAGACATAAAGAGGAAAATTAAGACACCACTTTGGTTGAACTCTGTAAAAAAATGTATTAGTTTGGGTGATTTTCGGAAATAATTTGCGCTCTAAGAACGGGACGACTGAATGTTTTGTAACTCTGTTTTTATCTACTGTTTTACAGCGTCTTTTAGCAGACAATTGGCATTGCGTGGGTTCATTAGTACAGTGTCCAGGAGTTTGGGGACATACCTTCACCCAGGGGTGGGTGGTTGGGGGTGGG
>NW_004797287.1:2527969-2528939 GCF_000002075.1 Aplysia californica | reverse complement strand
AACCCCCCCTCCCCTCCCCCACACACACATTACACACACATAGAAACACATATAAGCACGCCAGGTTTAAAAAATGGGACTAATTAGGTTTTCATCGATATACAACTACAGGCCGTCCAGTCGCTGCTTGCATTTCCTTGTCCCGACCAGCCCAGGCGCTAGAGGTGGGCAACATCAGGATAAACTATCCGGTTAACTGGACAATCCTCGATGACACATTATCAGAACCCAGACTCTTAACTGTCTTTCCTGACCTGTTTGCCGAAACGGTTCATAACATAATAATTATTTGCTGACGAGGTGCACTAACATTGTATCCGTGGTGGAATCAGGCGCTCGTCAAGTTTTGCGTATATTTGGTTATTGGTATTATCTTTAAAACTTTAAGCCCCTTCCTTTTTGCCTTCCTTTTGGTGAAAAAAAATATTCATCTGTGTTGAACAGAGGTCGAGATATCAGCCATTGGAGGTCAGGGTTGCCTCGTTTCAGAGATTTCAGAGGAAAATTTAGCGAAACAATGTTTGGTCGCCTCCATAGCCTGAGAGTCCTTGGAAACTGAAAATTTGCAATTTAAAAAATTCCTATAAAATCTACACAGAAATGTGTTCTTAAATTAACACAAAAGTTATTGAGCCTAAAAATGAAAAATAAAAATAATAATTGCCCACCCCCCCCAAAAAAAATAAAACATAAAAAAATATGCCGATTTCTTTGATATTTTTATTTTGACGAGCGCCTGATTTCACCACAAAATTTCACTATGTTATATTGACTCTTGAATCAATGTCCGTTTGCAGTGGACACGTTGAAATTCACGTCATGATCAGGGAGAGATGGTGATTACACTCAGATCAATGGAGACCCAGGTAGCCCTCACTTTGCTGTTGATACATATAACAGACAAACAAACACACATACATGCTCACACATGTACACACACACACAAACACACACACACACACACACACAT
>NW_004797287.1:2525989-2527553 GCF_000002075.1 Aplysia californica | reverse complement strand
AGAGAGAGAGAGAGAGAGAGAGAGAGAAATGGAAGGGGGTGAGATGGGAAGAAGGAGAGAAAGGGGTGGGCAGACAGGAGGAGAGAGGGAGGAGTGGGGGAGAGGGACAGACCTGTCAATGGAAGTAAATAACTAGAAAAAAGGAGAATACATGAAGTAAGATCAGAAGAGAGCTTGAGAGGACGAGAGTAAGAGGAGGATAGAGAACGAGAAAGAGAGAGAGAGAGAGGGTGAGGGGAGGGAAAGAGAGAGAGAAAAAAGAGAAAGAGAGAGAGAGAGAGAGAGAGAGAGAGAGAGAGAGAGAGAGAGAGAGAGAGAGAGCGAAAGAAGCAGAGAGCGAGTCAGCACAATTTGTAAAGAAGAACGGAGAACAAAGTAATGTGTCTCCCAAAGTGACTTCTGCCTCTCTAACCAATTCAGTCATTAATCTCGGTTTCTAGCTCTAGGAAATCAAAAGCAAAAAAAACAACTGTTATTGTAAAATCAGAATTTCGCCTTTGTTCCACTTAAAGTTCTAAAGTACAAAAATAACTCTCTTGTGGTTTCCCAACATTTTCGAAGACAGGAAAAACAGATGTCCTACATCTTTAAAAGACAAAAAAATAAATAAAAAAGGAAACTGTCCTCCTCTCTTTCAGTTCTCAATACATAGCGTACTTTTAGGAATGATGTTATATCAAGACAAGGAGAAACAAAACCCCAGAATGTCACAAACTCCAAGGTTTCTTTGACTGCTAGAATCAGCGGATGTTTGTGTATTGTCTCTGCCTCAAGCAATTTGCACAAGTCCTAGTTTTGTGAATGTTCGATTTTCCCCCCTCTCAAAACTCAACCAAAGATACACCTTTCAACGTCACCAAAGTACCCTTTAATACCACGGTCAAGGCTTACAATGTTTTTGCCTTTCATGATTCCTGATAAAAAAAAACATAACAAAACGATGCGTTTTTTTGTGGGGTTGTTTTTTTTGTTTGTTTCTGAAATAAAAAGTAGCCCAAACGAACTTATGTGGATAGGTTGCGACACCGACTAAATGTTCTGTTCACAGATACGTCACAACCACAGGACAAGACCATTAGCCACTAGATAGGCAGGAATTCACCGTATTAGGCTGTTCGGCTTTGGGAAATCTCAAAACTTTCTATAATAATGATTCTTTAAAGTACGCCCCCTTTCCTTTATCTCCCGGCTACTGGTCTTGTTATATCTAATAATGTGAGCATATCTCTCATTGTGATGTATTATTCTGTATTCTTTCCTTGGGAGCGGAGGGTGGGTGGTAACGTTTGTCATTTCGCTTCCCTGCGTAGGAGTTACAATATGATGCTGCTTGGCTGATGTTTAAGTTGTTTTTTTTTCCCATGAGTTTTTCCTACAAAGACATACAGAATGCACGTGCTTATTTTTTGCGTCATCTCTCCAATGTACTCACTCACACACTCACACACCGTGCACTTAAAAGTACCCATACCAAACACGTCTAATTAAAAATCCTTAAATATGTTATAGCTACGTTCATCATTATTATTAAATAATAGTAATAATAATAATAGTAATAATAATA
>NW_004797287.1:2522369-2523902 GCF_000002075.1 Aplysia californica | reverse complement strand
AGGGGTATGATGAAATGGGAAAGGAGTGCGCCTCCTTTTGGACGGGGGGATACTGGGTTGTAACAATTATGGCATTAACAACTTTGAAAACATTGATTTTTATACAGAAAAATTGGAGACAATACAGAAAAAAACTGGAATTATATGGCACAAGGCATTCATTAACCGTGTATTATGTTTAGTTTCAAAGGCAAGCTTGTGTAACACCATTGAGAACGGTGACAAAATCTCCCAAAAGTCTGAGATTGGAGTAAGTTTAAGATAGTAAACAACTAAAAGAATGGTAACATTGTTAGTGTGTTCTCTTTGTACACTGTTCTCCGTCAGCGTATTGATTCTTTATGGCACTAATATATTATCCTTATGCAGATGCGAGAGCCATAAAACCTACTTTTCAAAAAATTGATTTTTTAAAATAACATTGTTCCCAGCAACACGACAACTTTATCTAAAGCATTACTCTAGCAAACAGAAGAAATTTTACGATAATTTTACGTTTTTTAAAACGGTCAACCCATCTAAGCGCCATGACAAAGACGGTTGTAATCCCCAAAGGGACGTGGCTAAAAGTTTTTGTTGTACAGAAAATTCTTCGATTTGGTACCTTCACGTGTGAACGATTTTTCGCTTCTGTGTTGCTGTAGTTGTTGCTGTTGTTGTAGTAGCTGTTGCTGTATTTGTTGTTGTTGTTGTAGTAGCTGTTGCTGTAGTTGTTGCTGTTGTTGTTTTTGTTAATTGTAATGGGTTATTGTTTTGTCCCTTGCCCTTTTTAAAGTACCGTTATAGAGCGTGTATAGTTTTAGTAGAGCTTTTACGGCACTCGCAACTGCACACGGTCATATGAGCGCCAGAAGATTAGAGGTGTTACAAGAGAGTAACAAACATAAAACAGAAAAAGGAGAGATAAGGACGACAGACCTTTGACAGGAAAGAAGAAGCAAACCACACCAGAGCACCCGCCAAACACCCATTGAGAGAGCGTGTATGCCACATAATGTTTCACCAGATATTGTTGAGAATATTATTTGTCTCGTACATAAATGTATTGACCTTATTACGCAGATGTTCAGTTAATCCATTAATGTTTTAGCTTCTTCCTTCTCGATCTGTCAATTGAGTATTTCCTGTTATGTTCCAGAATCAAATGTGTTGATAGAGGAGCTATACCTTAAAGATCCCAATACTTTCATGGCAGCGATTTCTGAACAGTGGAGAGTTGGTGTCGAGGTTCTGTTCTTGTGTGTCTGAGAGATCGAGACTTGGAAGCTGAACACACGCACACATGAGCTTGGAAAAAAGACGGAATAATGTTTGGAAGGCAATGAGTGTGGCAGAAGAATGTAACAGAAATAAAACAAAGACATGAGGAGAATGGAAGGGAGGAAATGACGATTGGAAGGAAGGTAGATGCTTGGACAGGCAAGGATAAACGGTTCAAAGTAAGACAAAGAGAACACGTGTGTGTGTGTGTGTGTGTGTGTGTGTGTGTGTGTGTGCGTGTGTGCGTGTGTGTGTGGGTGGGTGTGTGTGTGT
>NW_004797287.1:2516585-2519853 GCF_000002075.1 Aplysia californica | reverse complement strand
TAAATCAGGCACAGTGTTTATAAATGTTGATTTTCTAGAGGATGAACGCTGCCTTTTAATAAACATCGGGGCTCAGCAGAGTGGTGTAGAGGTTAGGGTATTTCCCTCACAGTGCAGGACTCCCAGGTGTTTAATTCCCGCCGAAAGAGCCCCATAGGAACTTATTGAGTATTGAGGAGGTTTTGTTTCTCTTGATTTGTGTCCTATCGGAGATGGACGTTGACCGAGTAACACCAAACAACCTAACCTGTATTGAAAGGGAAAGTGGCGCGTTAGACATTAAGCTGTATAACTAAGTCCTATTTATGAATGCTTCAGCGGCTCGATTGTTTGTCTGTCTTGACTCTCTGTCGTCCATCCGTCTGTCCGTCCGTCCGTCCGTCCGTCTGTCTGTCCGTCCGTCCGTCCGTCCGTCCGTCCGTCCGTCCGTCCGTCCGTCCGTCCGTCCGTCCGTCTGTCTGTCTGTCTGTCTGTCTGTCTGTCTGTCTGTCTGTCTGTCTGTCTGTCTGTCTGTCTGTGGAGGGCCCCATGTTGGTCCTACGTCTGTAGGCATACTCTCTCTGTGTGTGTATGTCTCTCTTTCCCCCTCTCTCTCTCTCTCTCTCTCTCTCTCTCTCTCTCTCTCTCTCTCTCTCTCTTTTGCTGGCTATCTCTCTCTCTCCCTCTCTCTCTGTCTGTCTGTCTGTCTGTCTGTCTGTCTGTCTGTCTGTCTGTCTGTCTGTCTGTCTGTCTGTCTGTCTGTCTGTCTCTCTCTCTCTCTCTCTCTCTCTCTCTCTCTCTCTCCACGCTCTCATCTCACATTGTAGCAACAGGATTTGGCAATCTGTGCAGTGTCCATTTGGCACACCTTTCTCTTCTCAGTGTGAGTGGGTGTGTGTGGGTGTGTATGGGTGTGGGTGTGTATGGGTGTGTGTCAGTATGTGGGTGTGATTGTATGACGAGTGTCTGTGAGTGTGTGTGTATTTGTGTGTGTGCGTGTGTGTGTGTGTGTGTGTGTGTATGTGTGTGTGTGTGTTTGCGTGTGTTCGCGCACATGTGTGTGTGTGTGTGTGTGTGTGTGTGTATGTGTGTGTGTGTGAGAGAGAGAGAGAGAGAGAGAGAGAGAGAGAGAGAGAGAGAGATATTAGAGAAAGAGAAGTTCCAGGCATAGGTATACAACAAGAGATTGTGTAAACCAAAACAACCACCACCAGGGAATCAGTGCAGTTGTCAGAAATCATAATTATTATTTTTTTGTCTCTACAACCAAAGTTGTATTCCTTCCCTCTGTCACATAATACCTCTTAAAGCAGCTGTTTATTGCTTCTGTTTGTATTTTCACAAGTGGAAGAGAACATTTTAAAATGACCTTCCGAGGATAATCAAACGAAATCTCCCCATCTCCTGTTGACTTTATACTACACGTGTTCATTCATCCAGTGCCAGACTGCGACAGACATCGGCGATCATGGTTCTACATTCATTCATCCAATGCCAGACTGCGACAGACATCGGCGATCATGGTTCTCCATTCATTCATCCAGTGCCAGACTGCGACAGACATCGGCGATCATGGTTCTCCTTTCATTCATCTGGTGCGAGATCTGTGACAGACATCGGCAATCATGGTTCTCCTTTCATTCCTTTGCTCGGACGCTCTTAAAAAAGCTACGTTTCCCTGATCTTTCCACGTTACCCATTTGTTTAGGTTCCCTAATTTGTTGCTCTGGGTCTACCCCTGCCTCGTTTGCCTTCAATTTTGCCAGTGAGAGCTAGATGTTCAAGACCTTTATGTCTATTCAGGTGTCACAAAAACTGTATTTATTGCTGTTTCCTGATTTTTTTTAAAACAGCGAGCATCTCACGTGGGCTTCATCAAGCACTTAATGAATCAAACAATGCCAGCAGGGGAAGAGATTGTGGTGCTATAGTACGGAACGAGGAAAGACATCGTGTGGAAAAACCCGTGGATATCCTGTGTATTCAATCTCACCACCGATGTGTGGCCAAGAACTTGTGAGGGGCTTAGCTCGTGGCTGTGGTCGTCTTGATTAATTACATCACGCACATTGAGACAGAATGTCTTACCCTGAATGGAATGCTGCCAAATGGAAAAACGGATCAACTGCTCATTTTATAATTGAGAAACAAACAATTTAAAAAAATGCTCCCTCTCCCCCCCCCCCCCCTCAAGAAAAAAAAGCGCGAAAATTTGTTGGCGTGCATTATTGAGATCAGTGCCATTTATTTTGTAGCTTTAATAATAATAATAATAATAATAATAATAATAATAATAATAATAATAATAATAATAATACATAGCATTTGTATAGCGCATAACCCCGCTCTACAGCAAGCTCTATGCGCTTTACACTATATTATTACCCCAGCAGACCCTAAAATACTTAGAAACATTTTCAGCTTCCCGGGAAGCATACAGTGCAAGCAGCTGACTAAGTGCTCAAACACCAACAAGCTGACAAAATCTTTCACAGTCTATAGCCGGGTACCCATTTTCACCTGGGTGAAGTGGGGAAAATTCGCGTAAAGTGCCTTTCCCAAGGACACAACGTCTGTCCCTGACGGGATTAAAAAGCTAATATTTCAGATGTAGATATGTCGCCTGCCTTTGGCACAAGAAGGGTGAGGGCAAGACTTTGTTAATACACACAATAAAACCAAAAACTCTATTTTGTCACATACGTGGATCTGTCTCCCTCTGAGTGGAGTAATAGAGATAGACGTTTGATGGCGCTCACGCTGTGGGAAATGCCAGGAGTTGACAGTTCCTCTAATGCGGGAAGGCAGATGGTCAACCTCACCGTCCTCCCTCCCCGCACCCTCACCGTCTCCCTCTCTCCTCACCCTCACTCCCTCATCGTCTCCCTCTCTCCTCACCCTCACTCCCTCATCGTCTCCCTCTCTCCTCACCCTCACTCCCTCATCGTCTCCCTCTCTCCTCACCCTCACTCCCTCATCGTCTCCCTCTCTCCTCACCCTAACCCCCTCGCCTCACCCCCTCCCCACCCTCATTCATTCCTCTCACACGTCCACATCATGGTTTTGCTACTCGTACACATTTCTACAGGTTCCGCTTTCTTTTGCCGCCATCTGAAGACCTTCATTAGTTCAGCAATGAGCTTCCGGGCAGAAAATCAGTAGGTGGGCGTTCTTGCTAGCTCTTTTTTACGCACATGCTTTTGCTCATACGTAGACTCATCATTGTCACTTTGTGGGGGTAAATGTTTACCGCCCTCGCAACTCTATAAGGTCATATGAGCGCGCGGGA
>NW_004797287.1:2512478-2513985 GCF_000002075.1 Aplysia californica | reverse complement strand
TGTGTGTGTGTGTGTGTGTGTGTGTGTGTGTGTGTGTGTGTGTGTGTGTGTTTGTCCCATTGATCCCTTGTCCTTTCTGACAGAGCTGACTGAATGATCGAATTTATTCTCAACAACCGGACTCGTAATCGTGAGCTTGCGGGTTCAGGTGTTCGAGCCCCGGGCCCGACGTTGTGTCCTTGGGAAAGGCACTTTACAAAAATTTCCCTCACTTCACCCAGGTGGGAACAGGTACCCGACCATAGACAGTGAAAGATCTTGTCAGTATGTTAGTGTTTTAGCGCCTATAAATGGCCACTTGCACTGTATGCTTCCCGGGAAGTTGAGGCTGTTTCAGAATGCTCTCAGGTCTGCTGGGGTAATAGTATAGATTGTGAAGCGCATAGAGCTTGCTGTTGAGCGGGGATACAGAACGAGATGCTATCTATTATTATCATGAATATTATATTGTTTACCTTAGAATCGTTCAGTGACAACTTTGATCTTGAATTCGGGTCTGGGTGCAAGTTGATAAAATATCATTGCTCTTATGTTTTGTTTACTTTGAATGTGTGTAGTTTATTTTAGATTTGGGGGGGGGGGTGTTGAGAGGATATTGGAGTACAAAACATACCGGCTTTGCAGTAACAATCTCCGTGTGTAAATATCTGATATACATTTAAACCCAAAAATTGACGAGCATGTGATTCCACTGCGTTGTAACATAATATCATATGCTTCGTTTTTGTAGTTGTTGGAGACAAACGAAGCCAACTAAAGATAGTGCGTTGCTCGTTTTGTCTTGCGGAAAAAAGAGGGAAAGAGGGGGGGGGAGAGAAAGAGAGAGAGAGAGAGAGAGAGAGAGAGAGAGAGAGAGAGAAAGACCGACTGAAAAAGTGAAAGATGCACCGTACCCGCAAGCTCTGGACTCAGGGACGGATCAATAAATCAATAAAATGATATCTCATCTCCCTTTGTTCGTCCTTTTTTACAAAAGTTCTTTGAGTGACTTTTTCTGGCAGTCAATTATTTTAGGGTCATATTTGGGTGTTTTTGGTTCTTGTTTTAAGGTGGTTTTTAAAATAATTTTCCTTTTTTTTAAGGGGGGGGGGGGGATATGAAAGCAGACTTTGAAGAGGAAGATCCGAAGGTACCGTTCCAGAAGAAAAGAAGTTTTATGGAATTTTAGTTTTCACTTGATATTTTCAGTTCTTTTGAACCGTTATTTTCATGTGGGAGGATGGGTTAAATCCTTATTTCTCCAGGCTAGATAACAGAATAGGGTAAATTGTAGGTGTAGAAAGCCTATTGAGTCCTTGTAAAGGAAACAGCGTGGAGAGGAAAAGTTCCTGGAAAGACGAACAAAATAAATAATAGCCCAATCTTTGTTTCAACATCCAGCTTCTTTCCCGTACAGACAGTGTAGCCCGGGGAGGTAGAGGAAATAGCTGTACTTTGCTGTTGTGATTTCTCTTTTTATCTCTGATTTGTGTCTTTTCTAGTCAAGAGGATACACCCACACATCTAC
>NW_004797287.1:2509173-2510485 GCF_000002075.1 Aplysia californica | reverse complement strand
TTAAGTGGTGGCACAGAGTTCCCCACGTCGTATGGATACGATAGTAAAACATGACATACGGAAAGGGTTAAATGGTGGCACAGAGTTCCCCACGTCGTATGGATACGATAGTAAAACACGACGTACGGATAGGGTTAAGTGGTGGCACAGAGTTCCCCACGTCGTATGGATACGATAGTAATACACGACGTACGGATAGGGTTAAGTGGTGGCACAGAGTTCCCCACGTCGTATGGATACGATAGTAAAACACGGCGTACGGATAGGGTCAAGCTCACTCTCTTGTGTTGAACTGTTTTCATTGTTATTAAATATAGAGGTACGACAAGAAAACACTGAGCTTGCGCTACTTTCTTCTTTTTCAACAGAAGTGAACTATGTTTGAGGGTGCATTACCATCCATGCCAGACTCCAAAACCGTTTTCTCACTGGTCCAATCGGGAGAGACGCCAATTCATCAAATTACGAAGGGCTGCTCTTATTGCCTAGGGCCCCCACAGGCTACTCTGGGAAGTCAGGGGATGTTGTCACTGAGGGAGTGAGGGTGTGTCGGAACTGGTGACGGCCGGTTCCCGATCATTGCAAACTAGGATTCGTAGGAATCGAGTCCGAACTCAATTTCTTTCCACTGTTGTGATTTCTTCCGTGTGTCCATGATTTCTTCCAGCGGTTCCTACCCGAGACAATGACATGATTGATTACTTCCAATAAGTCCAACACCTCGCCAGTTCCGGTTACCTGGTCGGCTTCCAGCAGTTCCAGGATCCAGGATAAACTCAACTTCAAACACGGCGAGACACCAACAGTTTTCTTGTAAAAAAAATAGTTTTAGAAAAAAGAACATTTTAATAAGTGTTGTAGTTGGTAACCGCTGGTTTATGTAAAAAAAAAAATCGGACATTTTCCTATGTAGTACTAACCGAGGGAATCGGTTCCGGAATCGATTCATCGCCCAGCTGTAGTCTCGACTACGAACACAGCATCCTCGTCAGAACAAGATTAGCTGCTGCAAAAACTGGTCGCCAGATGAGACACCTTAATGAAAGTAAACAGTTTTTGTGAGACTAGAGAAAGTCCTTACGTAGTCACCTCTCTTGTAAGTGAACTCAAAAACTTACAGCAGTTCTTTGAGTGATTAAATAATTTGAGGAAAATGGCAGAAGTTCAACTTCTCTAACTCCACCTTTTTTTCTTCCTTTTTAAAAATTGAACCTCGGATATACCGAAGGCTAGATTCCAAAAGGAAAAAAGGTGTGTGAGTGTGAGTGTGTGTGTGTGTGTGTGTGTGTGAGAGTGTGTATGTGTGTATGTG
>NW_004797287.1:2507029-2508918 GCF_000002075.1 Aplysia californica | reverse complement strand
CACACACACACACACACACACCTTCTTTTTTTCCTTTGGAATCTAACCTCGGACATACTGTAGTTTTTTGAGTGAGTAAATAATTCTCCCAGACCCTACAGCAGCTGTTTGAGTGAGTAATTAACTACGCCATGAACAGCAGACTGCTCGGCGCTGATAAAATTATATCGAATTTGCCACGCACTTGAGATGAGACTGGGCCCGGGTGCATGCGGGAGGTCAAGAATTCTGTGACCGCCCCAAGACCTGTTGTGAAACCACATGTTATCGGCGTCTGACCACGCTCACAGTGGGATTCTATTTTTTTGGTAAGTGTTTTTCGGCGCTCGCAACTAGATAAAGTCATAGGAGAGCACGGGACACACCTAACATTTATTTCAGTTTGTAGGGAATTTTGAATTTTACACGGCTAGCGGCCGAAGCCTACTCTTATCGATTTGCACCACCAAGGGATCTTTAACATGCACAACTTGCCCACGAGACCTCGGAGATTTTTCGCCATTGTCCGAGAAGGCTAGGTGTAGATCTTTCCTACCAGAAGATCGGGGCTGTGGCAGAAAGACAGCAGTAAGAAGGAGCCACGGAGTAGCAGTAGAATGGCTGCAGAAAGAGTCAGGAGCGCAGAGGAGGGGGCAAAGGAGGTGAGGGGATGGTGGCAAAAATGGACACGAAAGCAGACGACAGAACGTGGCTAGAGAGTATGAAAGGAGACAATTATAGAGGAGAACATTTTCAGTCGCTACCCGGATTCGAACCCGGGACCTCTAGGCCACGAGAGCCCCCATTTTTTGAGTGAGTAAACAACTTTTGAATTCTCGGAAGACAAGGGAAAATTCTACTTCGTCACTCCTTTTTGGAACCGACCCCCGGACCTTACAGCAGCAGTTTGAGTGAGTAATTAACTACACCATGAACAGCAGACTGCTCGGCGCTGATAAAATTATATGGAATTTGCCACGCACTTGAGATGAGACTGGGCCCGGGTGCATGCGGGAGGTCAAGAATTCTGTGACCGCCCGAAGACCTGTCGATAGGAAACCACATCTTATCGGCGTCTGCCCACGCTCGCAGTCCAGTAGTCATTCCAGTGGTCAAGTATTAATGACTCCAGGAAGGCGACAATCCCTTGTGTACGCATATTGACCGTTATGGGAAACAAGACAAATGGACAGGAAAAGGGGCATTTTGCAGACCGCAGTGAGACTTCCCCATATGGAGTGGGCAAAAATCAATGAGATCTAGCAGACTTGAGGAGCTGAATAGAAATCTGAGACAGCCGATAAAGTGGTAAGCAAAATAGAGTGCCGTGAAGTTTATGCGTGAGTACTCTCTGGCGTCCCCTTTTGTTGGAAATGTGAGCAAGCCACACAGCGCTCTTGAGTTGTAAGTTGTTATAATGCACCCAGGTCAATATGCGCACTGGGTGTTTGGCGAGTGCTCTGGTGTGGTTCGCTCCTTCTTTCCTATCAAACAACTTTTGTATTTATCTCTCCTCCTTCTTTCCTATCAAACAACTTTCGTCTTTATCTCTCCTCCTTCTTTCCTATCAAACAACTTTCGTCTTTATCTCTCCTCCTTCTTTCCTATTAAACAACTTTTGTATTTATCTCTCCTCCTTCTTTCCTATCAAACAACTTTCGTCTTTATCTCTCCTTCTTCTTTCCTATCAAACAACTTTCGTTTTTATCTCTCCTCCTTCTTTCCTATCAAACAACTTTTGTATTTATCTCTCCTCCTTCTTTCCTATCAAACAACTTTCGTCTTTATCTCTCCTCCTTCTTTCCTATCAAACAACTTTCGTCTTTATCTCTCCTCCTTCTTTCCTATTAAACAACTTTTGTATTTATCTCTCCTCCTTCTTTCCTATCAAACAACTTTCGTCTTTATCT
>NW_004797287.1:2502382-2506929 GCF_000002075.1 Aplysia californica | reverse complement strand
AACCAAGCCAACCATCCCAGCACTCGTCACCGATACCATTAGATCAAATCCTTCCTCAACAACTTCATTATAGCAATTTACAAAGTACCTATTGATTGATTTAAGGTTCGAATCCAAGCTAATATATAAGTCCACTTTTTCCTGCCTTGACATATCTGAAGTATTTCCTTTCCCCCTCGCATCCTGCGATTGAAGCAAAGATTTGGGCATACAACGCACCCCTTGTCAAGTGGACCATTACACGGAGACAGAAACAAGCCTTAATGACCACCCAACCTCCCTTAATTTACGACCCTGGCTATCTGGTGACGTGAGCCTTCAAACCGGAAGTGGACGCCTATTCATGTCCAACTTCCTGTCCGCCTGTTGACGTGACGTAGGCCTAATGGCGGCCGGTGAGCGCGGTAAACCATATCTCTGGCCCCCGGGTCACGTGGTGTGGCCTATCGAGATCCACAGCCATAATCGAAAATCTATATGGATTGATTTAGCCCTGGGGTCCTGCCATAGAAGTGGGGAAAGAACAAGAAGAAAAACTAGGAACATGTTGCAATTTCAGTTGTTGTTTTTGTTTCCCTTTCAATGCTGTTTTCATAACATCCCTGGGATTTTCTGAATGAAAAAGAGGGGAGGGTGGGTGTGTGTGTGGGGGTGGGGGTGTTATTTTTAAACTTCCTATTACAAACAAAACGTGTCTTTTCAGAAACAGGACGCATTGTTTCATTCTTCTGCTTTTATTATTTTTTTTCTTCTTCTTGAAAAACATCCGGGAAGTAAAAATATTTCTGAATAAAACTCGAAGAAAAGAAACCCCACGGGTGTATAGTTTAGGCAATTCGCCGTCATAAGCAGGACACTGGAGTTTGATTCCCGTGTGTGGGGATTTTATCGAGATATCCATGTTCCTACTAAGACGCTCTCCGACCCTACCCCCATCCCCCCTCTCCGCATGGATATGCCCTCAACAGGTAAGGTGTGGGGAGATTCTATCACGTATAATATATCCATTTATCAACGTTGCAGATCTATGTATCCCTCTCTGCCTGGGCATGCCCCCCCCCTCCCCGATAGACAATGTCGAAGTGTGCCTCTCAAACGAATTAACTTGTGTCAATTTGGGACGTAGAGAATGTCTACATTTACAATTTTAGAGACAAAAAACTATGGCTTTTGTTTGATAAAAGTTAGTATTCATGTCTACGAAATGATAATATGTAATAAAAATATTACTCTGACTCTATCTGCTCCATAGTGAACAATACCTAAAGTTGTATTTCCAATGTACCTACCCATTTCTATTTCAGACTTCTCAATGACCCTCAGTATAACAAGCCCCGTCTCTCCTCTCCCCACTTCTATGGTACTAGGGCGTGCCTTGGACACCCGAGAAGACTCCAACGGTTCAGAAAGGGGCAGGACAGACAAGGGCTCCTAGCACGCCCTCTGGAAGGTGGGGCTCAGAACTGCAAATTTGATTTCACGCTACGCGGAATCTATTTCCCAATAAACCGTCAGAGTTCTATCAAGTTGGAGGAAGGGTATCTGGATTATATCCCGGAACCACGTGGTTTAATTACAGTGCCTGGAGTTTGATAAATGTCATGTCAGTCAGTCTTCTTCTTTTTCTTCTCCCTCTCCTTCTTTTTCTTCTTCTTCTTCTTCTTCTTCTTCTTCTTCTTCTTCTTCTTCTTCTTCTTCTTCTTCTTCTTCTTCTTCTTCTTCTTCTTTTCCTTCTTCTTCTACTTCTCCTAACTACCGTAAAGAAAATGTTAACTTTCCGAGAGAAACACTATAAATGTATTTTGTTTGCAATGATGGCTTAAAAGCGTGCACAGAAATCGCATGATCGACAGTTGTAGTTACTGAGTATTCGCAAGGGCCTTTGCCACCAAAGAAATACTAACACGTTGAATACAACCTTTTAACTCAATGTGGACGCGCATTATTCTGTGCATTCGAACGCTTGAAGACACGATGTTCCGGAATACAAAAAGAAGCATGATAACTTCGTTTATAAATTGATATGTAGCTTTCAAATCTGTTTTCCTTTATCTGGTACTTATAAAAACAGATGGCAATAATTGTGTGCTAGAATATGTGCAAACCTGTATTTCTAGTCTGTATGATGGTTCGAAATATCCCGCAACTTTGCTTTTGATATGCTGCGGTCGGACATTAAATACGTGCCCGTTTCGTCCTTAAAGAGTTAAAAGGTGGAATATTATTTATGATAATATAAATATTATTTATGATAATAGGTAGAAAAATCTAAGGCGTCCAACGTACAACGTCCTTTACCCTCAAAGCAGACTACTTTAGACTGCGTATCGAATTTCCTTCGCCGGACATCACCAAATAAACCCCTGAGGAATATAAAAAAAGTAGACACGCACAATACGAAAGAAGAAGATGTCTAACAGGGCTGTGTTTGATACATTGATTCTCCTTCCCAGATTCCCCTTTGAGAGTTGTGTAGGAAACACGTTGTACGTGTGGCCCATTACGTCTTTGTCGGGACCTCTTCAGACGATGAGAAACTATTGACCAAACAACAGATGGAGGCGTGTGGGCAGGGGGAGTAATCCCGGCTAATGAGCAAAGAGGCAGCTACGCCGGGGTCTATCAGAAACGCAATCCAGACAGCAGAAACAAGGGGTATAACCACTAGTCAAATCTATATCAGTCTACAAGGTTATGGGGACATATTGGATTCCTCTCGACACTTCACCACCTCAGATTTACAAAGTTTTTTCTGACGTTTTTGGCTGTTTTGAGTTACTGAGATCACGTGGTCAGAAAGCAAATCTTCTGCTCTATAGAAATCGTAAGATTATTCGGAGTCGTTGTCAAAATATTTAAAGAACTGTATTCGAAAAGGCTTGGCATGGTGTGAAACTCAACATCTTTGACGTCAAGTTTCTCAAAACTTGGAACTGATCAGATAGAACTTTGTAATTCTGAGACATGGACTTGTCTTGGCCCGCTAGAATAGGCTAACACGAACAATGTCACCTTAGCAGAGACTGTGCCCACCATTTCGAAACTTCTCGGTGACTGTAAAAGATGATTCCTGTAGGGAACGGGATAGAGGGTGCCCACGTCCCTCATGACTCATTGGAGCAGAGGAAGATAGGACTAACGCTAACATTACTTGAACCCAATCCCACATCATCCCTCATCACCACCATTATTTCTAAAAATCATCATTTATCTCAGATCAATGACATACATCTATAATCCTGGAATCCAAGTATGCACTTAATAGACTATTATGCACTATAATACGCATTTTTTTCTACTAATCAGATGGCGTCAAAAAGGGGGACATATTGCATTGTTTGTCGAGCTGATGGACATTGAGGGCAGGTCCGCCCAGTGTCTTGTTTATCATGTGTCTGCCTGGGGACGTTGCTGTATTTGCTTTATCCCCTGGCCTGCTGGTCTGCCAACTCCTGCATGTTTTGCGCAAACTGCAATATTATTATGCACTTTCGTCCAACAAAACTCTTACTTTCATTCTTTTATTTAAAAATGCTTTCATTGTGAGTGTGTGATACCACTGTTCTAGATTATCATGGCTTTACGTGAGGTAGAATAATTTTAAAACCCCATCATTCCTGCAGTGAGTCATAAAGGAAACGCAGACAGAAGAATTCATATCATACCATAATGTTGCTTCAAGTAAACTAATCAAATGTTTGTTTTAGTTCAGTTTTACGGCGCTCGCAACTGCATACGGTCATATGAGTGCCAAAGGGTGGATGTCAACGGAGAAGTCCAAACAGGGAATCAGGCTTACTCTGCTCACCTCTCTAGCTTCAACAGCACAAAGTCTACTTCGACTATCAAGGCACCCTGGAAATAGCGGGTCACAAGAGAGTGACAAACGTACATAAGAAATCGAGGGAAAATGACGATAGGATGAGGAAAGAAAAGGCAGCAGTTCCCCCTATGTTGTTCCGGCACCATATGACAATGGCATTGATAAATCGGCCCATTTACAATTTTACTGTGCTTAAGAACATGTAAACATCTCCCCTTTGGGAATGGCCTAAAGACACTTCAGTCAGCAGCACTGCCCTAGTGGGGGTAACTAATCAAAGACTAAATTAGTTTTTGTGTCGTTCTTTGCTTTTCCTAAGTGAGTCATGGCTCAGAATTCCTTTTTTTTAAAAAATGCCAGTTAGGACGATGGATTTCAGAGAAACGGAACTGCTCCAAAACAACAGAGAAATATTGTGGTCGGGATATAAAATGACGATGTTATGTTGAATCAGAGTGTTTGGGGAAAACCGTTATACTGTATACGACAGTCCAAACGAAGCGGTGTTTTAACAAATCTTTTCTTTGAGGTGTCCATCAAACGAACAGAAGATCAATGACTGTCGCAGCATCGGAGGTAAATATGGGGAACGGGGAAAACCGTGGGGCAGTAAGAGTCCGATCTTTGATGAGAGAGGGAGAAAGGGAGAAATAGAGAGAGAGAGAGAGAGAGGAGTTAGAGAGAGAGGTAGAGAGAGAGGGGGAGAGAGAGGGAGAGAGAGGGA
>NW_004797287.1:2499271-2500516 GCF_000002075.1 Aplysia californica | reverse complement strand
AGAGAGAGACAAAGAGAGAGAGAGAAAGAGAGAGAGAAAGGCAGAGAGAGAGACAGAGAGAGAGAGAGAAAGAGTGAGTGAGTGGAGGGAGAAAGAGGGAAAGAGAGAGGGAGATAGAGAAAGAGAGAGAGGGAGATAGATAGATAGACAGATAAATAGATAGATAGATAGATGGAGACAGAAAGTGATTGAGTGAGAGAGAGAAAAAGAGAGAGGAGGGAAAGAGACAAAGAGAGAAAGATAGAGAGAGATGGAGAGAGAGAGACAGAGAGAGGGAGAGAGAGAGAGAGTAACCGAGAGTTGGTGTTTAGAGTTTAGCTGAAGACAATGTAACAATGTGATCGATCTAGCCTGATGAGTTAGTCGATGAAGCAGCGGACCAAAACGTGGACAAAAGACATCTGATTAGGAGAACATCAAGAAGTGAATTCCTGAGAATGTCTATTGTTGTTTTGTGTCTTAGCAGAACGGAAGGTCCTTGTTGTCTACGGAAGTCAGAATGTGTTGCCAAGGTCGAGATACTGATGGTTGTTGATGTTGTTGTTGATGTTGTTGCTGTAGCTGTTGTGTTGTTGTTTTTTGTAGCTGTAGTTGTTTTTGTTGTTGCTGTTGTTATTGTTGTTATTTTGTTATGATTTATATTGATTTTTATTATAGCTGCCGCCATGATTATCCCGATCAAGACATTTTCTTATCTTTTTCTTTCTTTCGTAACTGAGTTGACTTTAAATACAGTTTTGTTTAATACAATGTAACTTATCGGTCCTCATTCGTAAAATGTTTTAAAAGGTACTATAGAGGACAGATTATGAATATTGTTTTCGAAGTATTTGTTTGAACATAGTTTCTTTAAAGAGTTTCCTAACAATATTTTGAATTTTAAAAGTCTCCATTCTGGTGTTTATTTTTCCTCAACATCGAGCGTTCTTTAGTGTGTCTCTTCAAAGTAAGGGTTTGTTTATCTCACAGATCGAATAGAATTACCTTTCCCATTATCTCATATTACGGTCACTGATGCTATTTCCTAGATGACGCATTTACTCGAGCACACACGCACCTACACACACACACACACACACACATACACACACTCACACACACACACACACTCACACACACACACACAAACACACTCACACACACTCACACACACTCATACACACACAAACACACGAAAACACACACAAACACACGAAAACACACTCACACACACACTCACACACACAAACACACGAACACACACAC
>NW_004797287.1:2496449-2498565 GCF_000002075.1 Aplysia californica | reverse complement strand
ACGTACTTCACCAAAAAACACACAACAAAAGGGGGAAGTCTGACGTACTTCACCAAAAAACACACAACAAAAGGGGGAAGTCTGACGTACTTCACCAAAAAACACACAACAAAAGGGGGAAGTCTGACGTATTTTACCAAAAAACACACACAAAAAAGGGGGAAGAAATCCGCCGAGCGCTCTTTGTAGAAATGAGTGCAGAAATGTCAAAGCACTCTCCTTTTGTCATCAAATGTGAGGTACTTGAAATGTTAAACCTCCCAGGAAATGTTATTAGAGAAATGGTGGATGGATGATTGAGTGGGTGACGGGAGGAGACTGCAAAGAGGGAGGGGGAAGGGGGATGCTGGAATTGTTTTATGAAAAAAAGGGTACGGGGTTCTCAATACTTCTGACAAAACTAGAACAAGCTTTCTGGTAGTACAATTGATTAAAATTTAGTATTTTAAAAAGTAGTAGACATATTATTAATATTATGATGTTTCATCATGAACGACGAGTAAGATTTCAAGCAATTCACAAGCAACATTCATCCTGCCATTGTCATGTTTCTCACAACCGTTTAATTCTCGGAGGAAGTACGTAACAAATATCGCTAAGTTAGATGTACAAAATTCTACCTGATATTTTGGCCCGTTTTCAGTTACGAACCCGGGCCAACCCGGGCCATGAGGTCAGAAACCAAATGTTCTGTCTGCTATATCAAAATCGAGAGACTATTTATTGAATTCATTATCAATATATTCAAAGAACTGCATTAAAAAAGCTTGACATGTTAAACTCAAAATGTTTTACGACACATTTCTCAAAATGAGGTACCGAGCAGATAGGACTTTGTATTTCTAGTCTAGGCACATAATATATCCCACCACCAGCAGACCAAAGACAAGTTGCGAAAAACTTTGACTCATCATCATGCACAAATTGGGACTACCAATTTTCTTATTTCATAGGATACGGCATACTCTTGTTCGTATTTTTAAGATCCTGAATTGAAAATCAGGAAACGCAAACTGCAATGGTCTGGACACATCACCCGTTCATCCGACCTTGCCAAGGTGATCGAGCAAGGCAGCGTTCAGCGGAAAGGAGCCGAGTAGACCGAAGAAGAGTTGTAAGAACAACATCAAGGAATGGACAGGACAGTTACTGTAATATTCCTTACATACACGTTCAGGAAAGCAGAAGACTAGAAGGAGTGGACGACGCTGGTGGCCAGATCTTTAAAAGCGCCCCGACGGACATCCAGTCTACGGGATAGGTGAAGGTGAAGGGGAAGCTGGTAAATGGAAGAATAATCTTAAATCACAGTCAAGCTTTTGCCCACAACAGCAAGTCTTCAAGCTGTCAACTGACACAATGCGCTCACTCAATGAGTTGTTCGAATGTTGGCAACACGCACCTTTCTGTCAAAGAAGGAAATGTTTACTTTGCACCCTGCTCGCTCACTAGCAAAGCTAAATGTCGCTTTGTTTATAACTGGCAAAACTAGATGTTGCTTTGTTTATAACTAGCAAAGCTAAATGTCGCTTTGTTTATAACTAGCAAAGCTAAATGTCGCTTTGTTTATAACTGGCAAAACTAGATGTTGCTTTGTTTATAACTTGCTTGCTCACTGGCAAAACAAGAAGTTGCGTTGTTTACAACCAATCTCAGTGTTTGTGCAATGTCGTCCAAGTTCCGAAGATAAAAAGTAAAACAGCAAATCGGAGAATGCAATAGGGGAAATGTTCCATGATATCCCATGCCCACAAAAATTTTACACAATGGAAAAACTTTCCCACGTCCATTATTAGATTTGCAATATCTCGTGGAAGAAGAAACGACAAGAGAGATAACTCTAATGTTTTTTTGAGCTATTCGACACGTTTTAGATTTTTTAAAGAAAAATATTATTAATGTGAACAGGAGAAAGACGAAAAATACAGTGTGAGAAAGAGAGACAAATAGACGATAGATTGGCAGATCGGGACAGAAAGAGATAGACAGGAGAATGAGAGAGTGAAAGGAGACGGGGGAGAGAGAGTGAATGAAAGAGAGAGTGAGAAACTAATAGACAGGAAAATGAGAGAGTGAAGGAGAACGAGAGAGAGAAAAAAGAAAGAGATGCAGATAG
>NW_004797287.1:2494389-2496206 GCF_000002075.1 Aplysia californica | reverse complement strand
AGTGAGAGAGAGAGAAAGAGAGAGAGAGAGTGAGAGAGAGAGAGAAAAAGTAAAAGAGAGAGAGAGATAGATAGAGAGAGAGAGAGAAAGAGAGAGAGAGAACAAAAGATAGCACAATGTGTCAAAACGTTCTCGCTCTTCCCACCATGTACAGATCTCCCCAAAGCTTTGACATCAGTGTCGTTTTGACAGCGATAATGTGCCGGTCATCGACCTAGTAATTGTGAGGTATCGTCGGGAAATCAGCCGCTCGTCAAAATAATAAAACCATAGAAATCTGCATTTTTTGGCAGATGAGCAATTTTTTTCTTCTAATTTTCTGGGGATTTTAGGCTCAACGCCTTTTATAACAACATGTGTGTGTGGGTTTTACTGGGGAAAAAAATTGATTAAAGACCAAAAAAAAGTAAATTTTCAGTTTCCAAGGACTCTCAGGCTATGAAAGTTACCAAACTTTAGCTGGCATTTCTCACTAACTTCACCTCTGAAACCACGCGAACCTGACTTCCTTCAAGCGCAAATATTTCGACGTCAATTCAACATGGATGGATATTTTTTCCACCAAAAAAGGCAAATGACAGGCTTTAAGATGATAAGAATAACCCCATATGTCCAAAAAATGACGAGCGCCTGATTCCTCCACGTCGTGCCACAGTTGTCTTGACTTGAATGTCGCCCTTCGTCGTAACAAGAGCGTATCGTGAATCGTCGTGTTTTATTCTATAGACAACATCAGATAAACGTCTGGCTCAGTCCGATTCAGCGTCAGATTTTTCATTCTGTTGTATAACAACTTCATCAAAACAGGTCACAACTTTCAGAAATGATTTAGATATCTATGCGAGGCAAGCAAAAGAGAGACTATGTAATCAAATCAACGCTTTTGACGCTGTTTTTAATTATGTTTGTTCAAAGAAGGGATCATTAGCAGTGTTTTTGAGTCACGAGGAACTGAATGCTATTTTGTTTTTGTGCCGGTACAATAGGTGATTTGGTCATTAACACTCTTAGCCCGCGTCAGACAGATTGGTCCGACTAAAAGCAGTTCACAGTCAATGTTGTGGCACATTTCAAGTCCACATACACAAACCACAAACACAACATTTAACATCTCATATCAATATAAATGTTGTTGCCAGCCTTTCTAAATTTCTCAAAAACAGAACGGAATTGGAAAATCTGTGTGGATATAACGAAGTTAAGCTTTTCCAAACATTTGAAAGGACAGGATTGGCGTCTTCAACGAGTTAAGCCCCAAGCCAGAGTTCAGGCTTGTAGAGAAGTCGTCCAAAACCAACCCATCAGCTGCATCTAGGTTTAGTTATCATTTTGAATGCAGGCGTCTCACGATCCCATCCTTTCAACGTTAAACAATTATGAGGCAGAAGTTGACCCTGTCTTTCAGAACCAGACCGGGAGGAGAGGAACACAACATCCTAGAAGAAAGACCGAGATACTCGATACAAATTATCCCCCAAAATCTGCTGCCTTGTCCACGAAAGTAAATTGGAAGGACAAGCGGGCTAACCCAGATTTCGGAAGTTTCCAGAAATCTTGACCTACACCACAAAGTGTACCTACCTATAGGAGAAGTTTTGTTTCATAGGTGTGTGTATTTGTTTGGTTATAGAAAAAAATCTCCTTGTCTTTTAATGGAACTGAACAAGGGTCCAAAAATTTTACCTTCCATTTTCTCAAAACAGCAATTTTCGGGATAGCCCCCTTGTGCTGTTTTGTTTGTTTGTTTAGTATAGGGTTTTACGGCGCTCGCAACTGCATAAGGTCATATGAGCGCGCGGGACACACCTAATACTTTT
>NW_004797287.1:2492872-2494101 GCF_000002075.1 Aplysia californica | reverse complement strand
GGAGGTGAGGGGGTGGGGGGAGAAAGTGGAAATGAAAGCAGACAACAGAACATTGTTAGAGATCAGGAAAGGATGTGAAAGGAGACAATTTTAGAGAAGAAAAATTTTTGGTCGCTACCCGGAATCGAACCCGGGACCTTTGAATGAGAGGCCAACACTTTAACCTCTAGGCCACGAGTGCGCCCTCCCCCTTGTGCGTAAAAGCGACCAACTATACTTAGATCTTAGATTTCTATGTATGATAAAAGTCATTCTATTCTTGGAGAAAAACGTGGAAACCGATGGGAAACGCAAGATCATTATTTTTCAACTTTCAGAATCTGCTGGTAAAAATATAAAGGATAAAGTCAAGTTCACATTTGGAAGAAATGCTCACACTTTGCCTCTTTCCCTCTTCATGTTTTCAGTGTCTCCTCTTGCCTGGGGATCATTCTGTGTGTAAGTGGCGCACGCTAAAGATACCTTGGTGATCTAACATCGATAAGAGCAGGCTATGGCCATCTCCAGGGCAAAATTCAAAATTCACTACCAACTGAAAATGTTTTATGTGTCCCGTGCGCTCATAATATGACCTTATGCAGTTGCGAGCGCCGTAAAACAATTGCCAAACAAAAAATAAGGGACTGACTCCATCCTACTCGATTTCACGTTCCTAAATACTCGAGACGTTTTTGGGTTTTTTGTTTTGGACCGAGGGTTGATTGAGGGGGAGAGGAGCAAACTTTTAAAAAAGCCCAGCTTACCAAAGCCAACCGTATGACTAGTTAAAAATACCTGAAATACATGAATTAATTCTTGTTTTTGTTGGCGTACGAACCGAAATCATACTCTATGGAAGATTCAAAACAAATAACAGGCGGAGTTTTTTTTGGCTATACCAACAACGCAAAACAAAACCAAAATCCTCCCCCCCCCCCCACAAAAACAACAACAACAAAAACAACTCTTACTTAGAAAATTGTGTTATGAGTGTGACGACGTGAGCGCTAATGTTCCCAACCAATCACATTAACAAACACAAAGATAAACAAAGTACATTGGCAGCCTCAGGGCCCATGTTATCTTTTGCACTATCGCCAAGACTAAAAGGGATACCCTGCGTTTGGGGTGGTGTAGGTGGGGTAGGTGGGGTCCTGGTCGGTTAATCAAGTTAACGGTTCTGTTCTTTTACGTGTGTGTGGTTGTGTGTGTGTGTGGTTGTGTGTGTGTGTGGTTTTGTGTGTGTGTGT
>NW_004797287.1:2487529-2492634 GCF_000002075.1 Aplysia californica | reverse complement strand
AGACAGACAGACAGACAGACAGACAGACAGACAGACAGACAGACAGACAGACAGATAGAGGGAGAGAGAGAGAGAGATACGGAGATTGAGAGAGAAACAGAGAGAGAGACAGAGACAGAGAGAAAGAGAGAACGACGGAGAGAGGAAGAGAAAGTAGGAAGACTATCATCCGTGTCTGGTGTAGTTCCACATCCAATGACTTCCCCCCGGAGTTCGAAGGTTCTCGTTACTGTCACAATAACGTAGGTCCGGACTACTCTCATCCTGGCTGATACATCGGTCATCTACGCTTTGAACTGAGCACGGGTGGCCTACATCTTTGCTTGCCCTCTCCACCCTTGACCCCCTCTCCCAAACACATATACGCACACACACATATACACAAACACACACACACACATATACACACTTACACACACATACACACACACACACACACACACACACTCACACACAGATACAAGCACACACACACACACACACACACACACACACACACACACACACACACACACACACACAAACGCACACTCTCACACTTCCCTCCATTCGGAATTTTTGCTTGGTCTACTTCATATATCCACAGCCTACAGTCTCCGCGGAGGCACATTTGGGTCGCCACGACTTCAAGAGCAAAGACGACTTTAACGTATTCAATGTTAATAAAGAGGAGTCAAAATTTGCTTGATTCTAACTATTAATTCATGACTGAACTTTTTTTACGGCGCTCGCAACTGCATAAGGTCACATGAGTGCCAAGGGGTAGATGTCAACAGTTACGTCCAAACGGGGAATCACAAGTACCACATTAGCGACCATTAGCATGTGGCTATGAATATACAGCGAGCTGCGAAAGGGTTCAGTAGAACGGACAAGTGTATTTGTACACATTACGTTTGTCAATATCAAACTGTTTTATTTTACACGAGTTGACTTTGTAGTAGTGTCCCCTAACGAATAAAATGCCAGGGAACAACTCGACGATTTTAGTGAAATGATTAAACCTCCGGACAGCCAATGTGTGATTTGCAATCAGAGAAAATCTTCGCAGTGGCATAAATTAACAAGTACAACCCACCCGCTCCCACCAAACACACACACACACACACACACACACACACACACACACACATACACCCCCCCCCACACACACACAACTCTCCCCCCCCAAACCACCTTCTCCTATCCAAACCTCCCCTACTCCCCCCATTCCCCTCACCCTCCTAACATCGTTTTGTTTAAGGTTTTGTTCAATTAATGATTCTTCTAACGCCCTTGTTTGCTGCATTTGTATTCCTCAACCTGAACAAGGCCCCTAAAAGCATGGAGGCTGCGCAATAGGGAAGAGGTGGCTTTGTCTGGCTTGGGTTTATTCATCTAGCTGTTTGTTTTTGTTTCAGTTTTGTTTGGTTTCCTTTCGTTAAGTTTATTTTTTGTTCCATCACTCACGCTTTTTCGGAAGGGAGTCCGGGGAATCTTTTGCACATCAATTCAGATCAGGCGCGATAGCTGTTTGCTTAGGATGGGGAGGCTCAGTCAATCAGCAGGATCTGCTCACTAGACCTGGGCGAAGCATCGATTCCGGAACCGAATCCCACGATTAATGCTACGGAAGAAAAGTTCCGACTCCTTTTTACGTAAACCAACGGTTACCAGTTACTTTAATCATTAAACCTTTTTTTTGTTGTTAAAGAATTATATTTTTGGTGAATAAAAGTTGGTGCCTCGTAGTGTTGTGAAATCAAGGTTATCCTAAATCCCGAAGACGTTCGGAGCCAACCAGGTAACCACCGAGAGAAATCACATCGTTAGAAAGTAAGTAATTGGGTTCGTAGTCGATTCCTACGATTCCTAGCTTTTAATAATCGGAAACCTAGCTGCCCAGCACTACCTGCACACGCCTGGTTGTGCCCCGGAGTTCAACAAAGGCTGTCTGTCGATAGTTCAATACCCTAAGCTATCACAGATCTCTATCGTTACTGATACCATAAACCTTTTTCTGCACTGTGGGAACTTTTGAAGCTGGGAGTATAGGCTTGGCTTTTTGCGTTGTTTTAGCCAAGGCAGATTTCTGATTAACTTCTTTCTGCTCCTATTGGTTTGTCCAATTCTGCAACCCCCCCCCTCCCTCACACACACCCACACACGCACACACACACACACACACACACACACACACACACACACACACCTTTAAGCAATATACAGACAGGCGTCTATATTGTAGTAGTTTGGTGCTCTGCTAGCTGTTGCACGCAGACAATCTCAGTTCGAGTCCCGTACAAGGAGACTTTTTATTGACTATCACGGTTTTTCTGCTGAATCGTTGTATCCCTCTCACTTTCAACCCGGGTTGATCCGACCTGCTCCTAAATTATCTAAATTGTGTTGATGGGAGCGTAAAACAGTTTTTTTAAACAATCTATTTATGTCAGGACGTTGTGGATTTAGGCGCTGGTCAGTGTTTGGACATGTGAAGGTATTGGTATCATTTTTTGGTGAAAAAATACTCATAATACATCGTTAATAGAAATCGAGATATTTACGATTTACAGAGATTTCAGGGGTAAAATTTGAGAGAAACTGGCCGCAAAAGCTTGGCGACTTCTAATGCTTGAAATATTTCAGAAATGGCAAATTTACATTTTTGTGCCTTAAAGCAACATTTTTCAGTAAAATCCATTCAGAAATGTGTTTTTAAATGGACCTTAAAGGTGGTGAGTTAAAAATAAAACAAAAACGTCCATAAAGATTGCCAAACGGACAAAAAATTGCCAGTTTCTTCGTTATCATTCCTTTGACTAGTGTCTGATTTCACCACGATGCCTCATATATTTGCAACACGAGACAACCGAAGAAAATGGTAATTTTCATAAACGCCTTCCCACAAAAAATGTATATTGGGCGTGTCGGACAAAAACTCATCTTCAACTCACACACGTGTGCGCATAAAACCATGTTACATCACTTTTGATGTCGACGTTTTTCTACAAAATGATTGTGGCTTCCTCAAACTATTGGGCGTCTTCCCGTCTCAAATAGCGGACCCTTTCATCACAGGGGAGTTAAGAGCAGGGCAAGAAATGACATAGATATTCCATCTCTAGGAAAAGCTTCTGAAGACAGAATCACTGCTTGCATTGATGTCTTGATGGGGTGGTGGATACAAGGGCGGGATGTTCTTGTCAAGTGATTATTTTGTCAGTTTTGCTGTTGTTGTTGTTGTTGTTGTTGTTGTTGTTGTTGTTTTTGTTGTTGTTGTTTTTGTTGTTGATGTTTTGTTGCTGTTGGTTTTGCTTCTGTTTTTGCTTCTGTTTTTGTTTTTTTTGTTGTTGTCGCTGTTGCTATTTATGTTGTTGTTGTTGTTGTTGTTTTGTTGTTGTTGTTTAGGCTTCCGTTATTGTTGTTATTTTTGTTGTTGTCGTTGTTGCTGTTGTTGTTGTCGTTGCGGCTGTTGCTGTTAATTTTTCGTTTTTTGGTTTTTCTTTGAGCGGTTAGGTTTTATTTTGATTTCGTGTTGTAGGTGCATGTGTCTGCGTGTGTGTGTGTGGAAAGGGGGTGTGGAGAAAAATATAATAATGAAATGGAGGGTTTTTCTTCTTGCAGATGGGAGTGCGATGATCTATTTCCTTGTGATTATTACGTGAGGAAAACCTTTTAGCTTTTTATTTTGTCCTTGCCCTACCCCGACATTTTGTCTCATATCTTTTTCAGATTTTGAAAAAAAAATCATATTGAGGCTCGATTATTAATTTGGCAGCTCGCGAAGCCGACACACAGGTCTATAGAAGATGGAAGTAAACAAAATGATTAACGCATAATATATTATTTGGTCAAAACAGACAGATGGAAAAACAACAACTTATTAAATAGGATGGATGGAAAACGGACACACTGTACAAATATTTTAATGCGGAATAATCCGACGTACCAATAGAGGCAGACTGAGGGTTGTGTAAATGTACGTGTAGTCTGACATGAGAGATCAGAGTATTTCCTCGTTTGTTTGTTAGTTTCTTTAGGCTTTTTTTGTTGTTGTTAGTTGGTGTACAGAGAAGCAAGTTGACACGAATAAGGTCACTTAGTGCTGGGGGAAAAGAAAGAGAGGACGAAAAACCCCAACAAAACAAACAGCAGAGAAAATGAAAAGAAGTAAGATCAACACTGGCACATCCACCGTGCAGAATGTGTGCATGAGAGAAAGATGGGAGGTAAAAAGTAAAGAGCAAGATTGTGTCACAATTTAATAACATGAGCTGAGAGCTGAAAAATGGAGCCATGCGTAATGGGAAGACAGATTCCGAGCAGGGAGATATCTACATTAGAACAGAAACCGAACGACAAAAAGAGAGAGAGCGAGACACAGAGAGAGAGAGAGAGAGAGAGAGAGAGAGTGAGAGAGAGAGACATAGAGAAAGAGAGAGAGAGAGAGAGCAGCAAACTGGCAAGCAGAGCACTTTAAAAAGCCACCACTCATGCCTCGTTTGCCTTCGTTTTTCCCCATCGTGCATTAGCGGATTCCTCAATATCTCGGGGTCCTTTCCCATTGATTTTTATCTCCCATGTTCTCAAAGAGGCCAGCTTTTCCACAACTGGCATCTGAGCAATCGAAGGATTCAAGTCTCCAACCGGGGAACTGCCGGGGGCAACTCTCTCCCCCCTTAAAAGTGCTAATACTGTTTGGTATATAAACTTTCCCTGGGACGAGGTTTCCAGAGACTGTATTACTGTGCGAGTATTCCGGGCGTCTCCGCTAATATTTTTATTTCGTTTGAAGTCTTACGTCCTTCGGGACATAGTTAGTACTCATGGTGGCTTGTATAATTTAGTGGAGGGTTGTTTTTTTATCAGACAGTACACCTGGATTGTTTAGAGAGGGAGGAAGGATGTTGGTGTTTCTCGGGATGTATAAATTAAATTATCATCAATTTCGTCTGACCGCAGTAGTCGGGTACTATGAGCTTTCTGTCATTCCGTCGGTCGTTACACGCGTTCTGTCATCAGGGATTTCATAACGTCTAAACTAGGCAGGAGAAAAAACCAACAAACAAACACGCACACAAACACACACACACACACACACCAACACACACACACACACACAC
>NW_004797287.1:2485800-2487186 GCF_000002075.1 Aplysia californica | reverse complement strand
GGGGTGAGATATAAAATCATCGATTGAGCAGAAATTATTACAACTCGGTGTCGACAATCTTTCAGATCATCGATTATCATGGTTTCATATTCGAACATCAAATAGATTTCCTTTCAGGTTTCACTACCATGCACGGCTAGACAAACTAGTTCTGCCACCTCACAGTGGTATGGTGTTGATGCATACGTTGTATAGTTCAAGTGGCGAAACATTTCAACATTTCAGAATAAATGTTAACACATTATACATGTCTCAATCTGAAGAGCAAACAATTACGACGCAGTGGAATCAGGCTCTCGTCAAAAGTTGGGCTTTTCGAGTTATTAGCTTCATCTTAAAGTTTGATCATTTTTTTAAAATTTAAAAAACCCCAACCTATTTATCTCCAATAGAAGTGGAAATATTTGGGATTGAAGCAAGTCGAGAGTACTTGGTTTCAGAGGTAAAACTAGAGAGAAAATAGCAGCCAAAGTTTAGTTATTTCCATAGCCGGAGAGACCTTGGGAACAGTAAGTTTACAATTTTAGTGCCTTTAATAAATGTTTTTCAGTAAAATCCACACGAGAATTTGTTTCCAAATAGACATAAAAGGTGTTGAGCCAAAAAACAAAAATTCAACAAAAATTGCCAAGCGTGAAGAAAAATGCCGTTTTCTTCAATTTTATTATTTTGATTTTTTAAACTTCTTTTTTAATCACTCTACCATAACCCCCCAACTCTTCGACATTTACACGACTTGCTGCTTGTGAGGAAAATACCGTAAAACTGGTAGTTGTACAAAAAAATCCTCAACCCCAACACCCCCCCCCCTCACGCCCAAGCAATTAAAATGTCAGCCAGCCAGCAGTACCCCCATGTGTTAATGACTGATCTAATCAATAGCCCTGATTCCCAGCCGGGGCGCGAGCGAAAAAAAGGAAGGGGACAATTCACGGTTGAGCGCAGAGTTGATAGAGTTGCCAAGTTCCCCCCAGAAATAGAACTGAAAGACTCAGACTGACACGTCTAATATTCTTATCAATACAAGACGTCTTAACCATGACGTGTTTATTTGTATTCTGTCATGATTGAAAGGAACCGCTTCTAGACAGACGACTCGATATTTGTTTGTTCTTTCTTTCATACCTTTTTATTAGAAAGAGGGGAGAGGGGGTCACTCTTTTCTTTTGTTCCTTCGTACCTTTTTATTACAAAAGAAAAAGAAGAGGCGTGGGGTTCTATTGTTACTTTTTTAGGAGAGGGGGGAGGGGTGGTTGATTAATTTTTTCAGTTGTATTAACTTGACATGCAAGAGTGGGTAGAATAATTATTTTATTTATCTCCTAAATACGTCATTGTGTATGAATGAGTGAACCATTGTATTGCTTGTGATTGTTCACCCCAACT
>NW_004797287.1:2481515-2483270 GCF_000002075.1 Aplysia californica | reverse complement strand
TCTTTCTCTCTCTCTCTTTCTCTCTCTCTCTTCTCTCTCTCTCTCTCTCTCTCTTCCCCCCCCCTCCCTCTCTCCCTCGTCGTTAGATCTACCCTGTTACTAACGCTGCCTTGAACCCTTCCCCGCTTTCTTTAAAATTTCTTTATTTGGTAATGTTTAAATTATTTGAAACCTCCTTCCTTATCGACCAGCGTTCGCTTATATTGCAGGCCTTGAGTCCCGCCTGGGTTAAGAACCTTCGCTTGAGCAGAGATTTTAATATAACAGAAGACGGCTGTTGAATTGGAGAAGAAAGACTTAAACTTTTCATTTTTATTGATTTGTTCTTAGAAACGAATCCTGATTGTGGAATCCCGGAATAAGTACAGTGAAGAGTTTTCTTTGATAGATACGTAAGCTGTTTTTTGATGTGTTGCTGGAAAGCAGTGCAAGATGGACCATCAACAGTTACGTGAGCTCCTCTTACTGTCCTATTTAAACAAATACTTTTTGTTTGTTTGTTTTGTCTTTGTCTTGTTTGTTGTTTTTTGTGTGTTTTTGTTGTTGTTGTTGTTGTTGTTTTTTGTGTTTTGTTGTTGTTGTTGCTGTTGTTTTGTTGTTGTTGTTGTTTTGTTTTTTTGTTTGTTGTTGTTTTGTTTTTTTATTGTTTTTTTATTGTTGTTTTTTTTTGGGGGGGGTGTTCGTATATGAAGAAGAAAAAAAGAAACAACGGTCACAAAAGTGGGGGCTGGCATAGAACAGAAGAACAGAATCAGATTCTGTTCATGAAATGTAAAAGTTTTTGTTTGAGAAATATTAGTCACAAACAACATAACCATGCTACAGGGAACTAGCGGTCCAACAGACAAGAGACAGACGTTTTTCCTCAGCGCTCCAAAACACGAGATAACAGAGGACAGAACATTAGGTGGTACAAAAAAAAAGAAACAGGGCAAGATGGGCAGTCGGCTTTTGAACTCATGATATTTCAGCTGGAGGTATAATTACATTCTCACTGGACTAACAAAACTGATTTTATTTTCTTTACCTTTGAGTTTATTGGATGAAAATTGGTTCATTTTCTTTAACGTCAGGACATTTGGTTTTCACCTTAGGCTGACAAGAATTCTCTTCACAAAGAGGATAGATTATATTATGGCTTCTATAACGTTTATCGCGAACCCCATAAAAGAAAGGACGTTGCAGTTTATTCATTCACCTACTACCATTTAAAAACCATAATTGATTCTACCTCATCATCCAGTGCCAGATCGGCGACAGACATTGGCGATCATGGTTCTCCATTCATTCCTTTGCTAGGATGTTCTTTAAAAAGCTACGTTTCCCTGGTCTTTCCATGTTACCCATTTGTTTAGGTTCCCTAAGTAGGTTGCTCTGGGCCTACCCCTGCCTCGTATAATTCTACAACAAATATCAAACTATTTGGAACAGTAGCTCAATAGTCAGTAATAATATGTTGATTTTAGTTGTCTGCAATTGATCTCATTTTTCAAATACGATTTTGATGAGTTTGAAAACCCGAAAGGTTATAATTTGTCTTTATATGTTTATAAATGAATAGAAAAATAAATCCCCCCCCTCTCCCCCCTCAAAACCAGCGCTCTGTAAAGGTACATAGAAAAACACGCTCAACTTTACTGGTAAAACATTTTCAGACAAACTTCCAAGTTACAGCTTCGGATTTAAAAATGATCTGCGTTGTTTTC
Organism: Aplysia californica; assembly: GCF_000002075.1. Taxonomy (NCBI): domain Eukaryota; kingdom Metazoa; phylum Mollusca; class Gastropoda; order Aplysiida; family Aplysiidae; genus Aplysia; species Aplysia californica. The sequence goes on along the minus strand of NW_004797287.1, from coordinate 2,481,564 downwards.
CTTTTTATTATCTGGGAGTTCTTTTGTTTGTGAGGGAAGTGGGGTGAGG
>NW_004797287.1:2478628-2481415 GCF_000002075.1 Aplysia californica | reverse complement strand
CAGGGGGAGGGGGGTGAGGGAACTGGGGTGAGGGGATGATCATGTTTTATGTCTGTAAAGGTCAACATCAAAGACTTGTGAGTTGCGTGGGCTGTGTAGTTGCTGCTCACGATGTGGCTTTGGGCAAGGACAAAGCTGAGTACTGAACATAAATTCCCGCCAAAATAGAAACACCGGGTTTTGCATAACGCCTAAGTGCACACAGAATGGCCACATTGTTTTTTTTAATATGATATACGTGATTTTTCGTAAGGTCACTAGTCTAAGAATATGAATAAACTGTGAATGAAGAAAAAAGAAAACACATTAAAAAAAACAGCAAAAAAACAACCAAAAAAAAGAAGAAAAAAACGGACTGTTTCATACGACCTTATGCAGTTGCGAACGCCGTAAAACCTAGCTTAACTTAACTAAAATAGGAAACAGTCCTCTTTCGGGTTCAAAATAGAAAAAAGATTGCATCAAGATCCACATTTAGAGCTTACATTACCGCTAGGACTCTTAACACCGTCAGATCTTCTCGAAAAGCTGAGGGCAAATTTATTCCTCAATGCGTTTTCCTTACCCTGTTCTGAGTGGGTGGATTTTGGAGGAAGCTCACGGCATCAGACATTGGCCAATCCTGCTTTCGAATTGGAACGCGTCAGTAGAGAAAAGTGAGGCACGTGCATGCGTAAGACCGTTTTGTTCGTGCGTCAAAATCTCCTTGGAGAGAGCAATGGTTGGTTTATTTCTCCTACGCATGTGAGTACATGTACGATAGAAGTTGTACCAGACAGTCGCACAGTGTCGAGGGAAAGAGTGTCTGTCTTAAACAAGGTATATAAGAGGGAAATTGGAGCGAAGAAAATATAAACAGTTTCAGTCAAGATAGTCGTACCGTGTTGGCTCTAGTGTATTTCCTCTTTACTTTCTTATCCTTCTATGCCTCTGCCTTCCCTTCTTCGTCTTCTTCAGTCTCTCTCTCTCTCTCTCTCTCTCTCTCTCTCTCTCTCTTTATCTCTCTCTCTCTCTCTCTCTCTCTCTCTCTCTCTAAATCTTTATCTCTATCGATTTCTCTATCTATCTCTCAACCCCTCTTTCCACCTTTCTTTTTCGTTCTCCGCTATCTTTTTCTACACCATATCTCTCCCCTTCTCTCTCTCTCTCTCTCTCTCTCTCTCTCTCTCTCTCTCTCTCTCTCTCTAGCTCTCGCTCTCTCCCCTCTCTCTCTCTTTCTCTTATTATCTCTCTGTCTGTCTCAATTGTTTTCTTATTTCTTGGTGGGCTTTTCAAGTAATATATTGTTACAAAGTTTGTATCCACGTTCCCAACATGCCATGTGATATTACAATACTCTGCTGTACGGGTCTAATGTCTATGAAATCAATAACACATTTTGATGACAGTTGAAGCGTTCCACCTCACACACATCATTGCACTTCGCTTTGTCTTTCTATCTACCACTTTCACTCTCATGCATGTCTTAAGCAATCTATGACGTATTACTTCTTTCTTAATTTTTATTGAAAGTGAAAAGAAGTAATGTTTTTATTTGTGCTTAACAAGGTAAGAACATTTCCTCGGGAAGTATTGATTTTAAATCATTTGGGCATTTTTTGTCTATTGTGCTGAAATATTCTTTTAACTAAAATGAATTGGTGGTCATAACACTTTATTTAAATTGTTTACTTTAGTAATTAACACCTCATTACAATTTATTATATGTTTAAATCGCTTTGTTGTACGTTTTCCACCGTCTTTCGAAGACTCTCTCTCTCTCTCTTTCTCTCTCTCTCTCTCTCTCTCTCTCTCTCTCTCTGTCTCTCTCTTTCTGTCTCTCTCTGTCTCTGTCTCTCTCTGTCTCTCTTTGTCTCTGTCTCTCTCTCTCTCTCTCTGTCTCTCTCTCTCTGTCTGTCTCTCTCTCTCTCTGTCTTTTTGTTTCACTCTCCCTCTGTCTCTCTCTTTCTCTTTCTCCCCCCCCCTTTCCCATCTCTCTATCTCTCTTTCTATCTCTCTCTGTTTCTGTTTCTCTCTGTCTCTCCCTGTCTCTTTCTCCCCCACTCTCTCCCTATCTCTCTTTCTGTCTCTCTCTCTGTTTCTGTTTTTCTCTCATTCACTCCAACACAGCTTTGTTTTCGTGTGAATCCAACCTCAATTACTTAAAATGGTCGTCACCGATTAGAAAAAAGACTTTGCCCATAAACCCAGCTTATTGTTTCAAGTGGAAGGACCGACAGTCATCAATATTGCATCCTGCACCAATGCAGCTTTAGTTTCCTAAAGTACATATGTGAAGAATCATAGTGAAATCAGGCTCTCATCAAAATAACGAAATAGAAAAAAACAGACATATTCCCACTAGTTTGGTAATTTTCATCAAATTTTTGCCTCTTTGACTCAACACATATGATATCCATATAGAAACACATTTACATGGAAAACTTCGACGGCCACTCAAACTAATCGACTCCAATCGTTCAATCGTGAATATCGCGACTTCTAATCAAACTTTAAGATGATATCAGTAACTCCAGACTCCCAAAACTTGACGAGCGTCTGATTCCACTGCGTCATGACACATATGGGTAGGGCCCACCAAACCCTGGAAGCAAACTATGACAAACAGAGACAGCCAGCGCAGCACCGATATCGAGTGTTCGATTCTGGAAGCATGTACAAGTATTTTCAAACAATTTTTACTATTTGCACTCGTGTAGGATACAGTGCAATATAATCGAAGTAGTAGTAGTAATAGTAGTAGTAGTAGTAGTAGTAGTAGTAGTAGTAGTAGTAGTAGTAGTAGTA
>NW_004797287.1:2474349-2477187 GCF_000002075.1 Aplysia californica | reverse complement strand
CAAACACACACACACACACATACAGACACATACACACACACACACACACACACACACACACACACACACACTTTCAACTTGCACTCTGATGACTCATTGTAGCACTCTTAGTTTACTTCCGTTTTCTATAGACGAATATTTTTTTTTTAAGCAAAGAACAAAGCACCTTGCTTCATCGATTCTATTTTTGTTCTTATTTCCTTTCTAGAAAGCCACAGTTTTGGGAACGAATCTTTTGTTTTTGCTCATGTTGCAGTTTTGTTGTCCTTTGTGTGTGCAACCATCTTGTTGTTTTAGAGAAGGAGCGCCCCTCTCATGACGAGACACATGGCACAGAGGAACAATATTCCCACAAGGACAGGAAAAAACCGCAATATCTTTCCGATTCTCGGATTCAAGACTCCAACGTGCCATTCGACAAAATGTCAGCAGACAAATCTTGATGGATTGTTTTGGAAAAGAAATGGACAATAAATCAATTCAATATCAACGGTTTTTTATAAAAATGAAATCATTTCCTGGAATGTACGAAATGAATTTTTTTCCAGAACTTAAAAAGGTTTCATAACAACGATATTCAACACAGCTGAGGCCCGTTGATTTGAATTCTGATTTATACATTCGGTAAACTGGCATGTCCTGGGCAGATAGGTGCTTCTAAAAACAAAGAAAGAAAGACATAAAAGAAGTTATTTAACCATCTAGCATACGGCTACTGTCAGAATAAGCATCAATGGGTATTGTTCTTTCGAGTATGTATCTATATAACTAAAAAGATCTTGTAATTATATTTCTGCATGTGGTCGAATGATGCATCTAATGTGATATGTACTACTTTGTCAGATATAATTCTCTTTGAATATTGAATTTTAATGAGAGTAATATATGATTTAAATTTTTATGTTTTCCTGCATGTGTTATAACGGTTCTGTACAGCCGAGAAAAATTTTCGTCTGGAATAATAAAGTATTATCTTATCTTATCTTGTATGAAGTGTAACACTTATACGCTTATCTATTTGCACGCAGAAGATCCGAGTTCAATTCCCGTATTGGGAGAATCAGTATTGATTTCGTAGGTCTTTCTGCTGGGACGTTGTAGCCCACTCAGAATGGATTAGCCTTCTTAATAGTTGATCTAAATCATGTTGATTGGGATGTAAAACACTCACTTTTTAAGTTTTTAAAATAAAAAAAAATTAAAAAAACTAATACCGTTTGAAAGTCCTTCCAGAATAAGACAAAAGTTATTTGGATGTTCATTTTGTATTGTTCATGGAGATTGAACCATGCAGAGGTGGGACCCAAGATGTGTAGACCAGACACTTACAAAGTATACCACACTGACTGTATTTTGGTATTCATTTTATTTTTTGTTTTCTCTTTGTCCAGTGAGAGGAAAACGATAAACAGATCACACAGCTGTATAAAGTTATTACTTTGTAGCAAACAACTTTTAAGTGTATCCAAGCGTTCGTCATAGGCAGTGCGCACTTCAGAAAATCTCATCAAATTAAATCTGCTTGATATAGTTTCATACATTTGAAGGAAAAAAACTGAATTTTTAAAAATCCTCCGAACAATTTTCTATTTCTATGACATTATTGTGTGCTTTTTGTGGCTCTCAACCAAATAAATTACAATACCTTACTGGACATTTCTGGACAAGATCTTGCCAGCACTCGAAATACAACAGAATCAGGTGCGTTTAATGCACCCCTGGGTGTAATTTGATGTAGCCAGGCAGAGGTCAATTTGATAACACCGTGTGCATTGTCCAGAGTCATTGTTCAACCCCACGCGACCCGATCTGATCATGCAAATCAGAACAATTCGATCAGTGGGCATCCATTTTTTTAAAGATAAAACGCACTCGAATGACGCGTTGCAGAACAATGTTTTTTTTAGAGAAGAGGTTGCTATAGAAGGCTATTGCTGGAACGAGAGTGGGTCACTCGACGTAAAGTTACATTATTGACGACAAGTTCACTTAATAATAACAATAACAATACTAGATAGGATTTTTATAGCGCCACAACAGCAGGCTCTATCCGCTTCACAATCTATACTATTACCCCAGCAGGCCTTCGAGCCTTTTGAAATAACCTCAACTTCTTGGGAAGCATACAGTGCAAGCGGTCATTTATAGGCGTTAAAACAGTAACATACTGACAAGATCTTTTGCTGTCTATGGCTGGAAACCCATTCCCACCTGGGTTAAGTGAGGAACATTCGTGAAAGCGCCTTTCCCAAGGACACAGCTTCGGGCCTGCGACTCGAACCCCCGAACCCGCAACCTCACGAAGGGGCAAAGGAGGTGAAGGGGTGGGGGCAGAAAGTGGAGACGAAATCAAACGACCGAACATTGTTAGAGAGCAGGAAAAGAAGTGAAAGGGGCAAGTTTGTGAGAAGAAAATGTTCCGTCCCTATCTGGATTCGAATCCAGGACCATTGAACGTGAGGCGAACGTCTTAATCTCTAGGCCACGAGAGCCCTCTATTCTCCAACAATGTAAGTAAGTGAAAACAAGCCCATTAAGGAGTGTTCCTTTTATTACATTAGTGCTAGGAGAAAAAAGAAACGTTCATGTGTCAACGGCGCATTTTAACCTGGATCAATAATTAATTTGTGAACATCGTTAGCGCTCGATAGATTAAATTTATGTGAAACCACACCAATCACAGCGCAATTCAGCCTCGTCTATTTCTCTCTCTCTCTCTCTCTCTCTCTCTCTCTATCTCTCTCTCTCTCTCTTTCTCTCTCTCTCTTTATCTATCTATCTTCTCGCTCTCTCTCCCTTTCTCTTTCTCCCTCTCTCTCTCTCTATCTATCTATCTAT
>NW_004797287.1:2469882-2471081 GCF_000002075.1 Aplysia californica | reverse complement strand
CATTCCCACGTGAGTGAAGTGAGGGGAATTCGTGTAAAGTGACTTTCCCAAGGACACAACGTCGTGCCCGTGGCTCGAACCCCCAACCCCGCAACCTCACGATTACGAGTCCAGTAGCCTAACCACCAGGCCACCGACGCCACCAAGTGGTTGCCCGATCATCCCTGGTGCCCCAACGGTCATCTAAGACTAGGGGATACGTGAAGTGAAAGTGAAAGTAGAAGGGGATTCATCAGTGCAAGAAGCGTTGTGTTTACAACATTTCAGAAACGTGAGGTACCCTGGTGAAATCGGGCGGTCTTCAAAATAATGAATGTACAGACACGGACTCTTTTCCTATGGTTTGCCAATTTTCATTGAAATTTTGTTTTTTGGTTCAACACCTTCTATGCCTAAAAACCTTCTAAGAACCCATTTCAGTGTGAATTATACTTTAAAAAGAACGTTGATAAAAGGCACACAAATGTAAATTGTCAGTTTCTACGGACTATGAGGTTTTGTAAATAACCAAACTTTGGCTTCTATTTTCTCACTAATTTTACCTCTAAAACCAGGCGACCCCCACCTTATTCAAACGCAAATATCTCGACATGTACTCGAGATAAATGAGTAATTACTTCATTGTAAGCAATGCAGATGAACAAGCGTTAAGGAAATACACATAACTCCACATGCCCCCCAAAAATGACGAGCACGTGATTCCACCGCGCTGTGACACAAATGCCATCATTTGAACAGTACCGACTACTCTAGACCTGCGTCCAAACGTTCTATACAGCGCCCTCTTTATCCCAGGACTGGACCTGCGTCCAAACGTTCTATACAGTGCCCTCTTTATCCCAGTACTGGACCTGCGTCTAAGCGTTCTATAGAACGTCCTCTTTATCCCAGTTCCCCTCAGAGAATGCAGAGTCAGCAAATCATCATCATACTCTGACAGGCGCGGTTTCCGGGGTAATTTCTGACCGTTTCCCGCCCCTGGCTCCTGTCTTCTAATTATCCGAGGCTGATACAGAATACCGGATAGGATGAGTATTTAACTCTCCGTCTTTAGTGATTGCTTTCTACCTTCCTGTTTTTGCTGTTCACTTTCTCTGTCTGTTTGTTTGTTTGTCTGTCTTTCTCTATCTCGGTCTCTTTCTTTGTCTCTGTCTGTTACTCTCTCTGTCTCTCTCTGTCTCTTTCTCTCTCTCTCTCTC
>NW_004797287.1:2461942-2469782 GCF_000002075.1 Aplysia californica | reverse complement strand
TCTCTCTCTCTCTTTTCCCCCATTCTCTCTCTTTCTCTCTCTCTCTCTCTCTCTCTCTCTCTCTCTCTCTCTCGCTCTCCCTCTCTCTCCTTCGACCGCCCTCTCTCTCTAATTACAAATAATGTCACAATATATAACATAGGTCTTAACTTTGTGTTTGATTCACATGTAGAATGATTGATGCTTGTAGACAGCTTTGGTCAACAACAGCCTTCTCAGTTTTAATACAAATGTCACAGAATCCCACAGCTTACCGTAGCATGTCTGAAAAATATCATTGCTCGTGCGGTTAATTTTTCTCTCATTCTTTTTCTTTCCTATTTCCTGTCCCTCTTAGTCTAGCTTCGTTCTCTCTCCATCACTTTCTGTCTGTATGCCACTCTGCCTCTGTGCCCTGTCTCTCTATCTTTCTGCCTGTCTGTTTGTCTCTCTCTCTGTGTCTCACACACAGTCTCTCTCTTTGTGTGTGTGTGTGTGTGTGTGTGTGTGTGTGTGTGTGTGTGTGTGTGTATGTCATTCTCTCTCCCACTGTCCCTATTCCCCTTCTCCTTTCTTTCTTTCTTTCTCTCTCTCTCTCTCTCTCTTTCTCGCTCTCTCTTTACCTCTCCCCCCCTCTCTCTCTCTCTCTCTCTCTCTATCTATCTATCTCTCTCTCTCTCTCTCCCTCTCCACTCCAAAACGGTCCGAAAACCTTAGCTATAAACCCGCAACATTAGTAATCAAAATTGCTTTGTCTCCCATCTCTTTATGCTATAACTTTTCTTCGAAAACACATGATCTATGTTAGTAGTTTTCTTAAACTTTACACTGAATCATTTCACATTACAATTTTATTTCTCAATTCTCGTACAGGGAAAAAGGATTATTGTGCCTGGTGGGTTTTTTTCTTTTGTGTATATTTCCTTGGAGATCACGGAAGAAAATCATCATCGCTCTGATGAAAATCATTTATTATCACTAAGCCAATACTTGATTCCAGTTAATCTTGAGAAATTATTATATTTAAGGAGTCGGGCGTCATTTTCAAATGGCAACATTTTCCCGTTTCAGACAACAATACCATTCTTTAATGATCTCACAAATTTGTAATTTACCACCAAAATCATTTCTACGTCCGGTAAAATTGATTACCTTGGGAACGTGGGTAACATTTCTACCGACCGCAGACAAATGTCATTGACAGATTCCGGCCGATCCGCCCGTGTGGGATCGATACTTTCACGCTCCACAAAAGAGACGTCCAAACAGACAGGCAAGACATTTGGCCACTTCCGGACCGCCAACATTCTCAACAACCGATAAATAATGCAGTCGAACATTTCCCCGTCAATCTACTTGTGGTATCTGCCTCATTACCTCCTTCTATCTCTTTACTGCCCGAGACTTTTCTGTCGCGTATCCCTGTCTTGTTTCATCCACTCGCCAGAGACCTTTCACTATCTCCCTCACAATGCTGGTCTCACTCCCTGAAGAGCTTGTCTATGGGACTGTGGGACAAGATTTAGACCAACGTCCTTTTGAGCGCTTACGTCAGTCCCTCGTGGAATAATCATGTGGTTACGTAATGTTGATAATGTACTCTCTTAGCATCGGTTAGTAACCGGACGGTTTAACATTATCCGTATGCCCTGGGGTCATTTTGTACCAACCGAGGTTGTATTCTTCACATTTTAGAATACTTCTAGTACGAAGATCTCTTTGAAACTTTCAGTATTTCTCAAAAAATATTTTTGCCAGACTGCTATGCAAAGCGTACAGATCAGATTAATGAGTAATTAATTTCCTCTTTTTGGAAGTGGTGGCACAGAGTTTCCCTCGTTGTATGGATACGATAGTAAAACACGACGTATAGATAGGGTTAATGACAGAATGACAAGCTGATGTTTGAGGTTAGTAAATGGGTAGGGGTTGACAAAGACGCCGGTCCATTTGACAATCTACGGCGACAATGCAGCCTTCCGTATGTCCCGTGTGAGTGACCATAGGATTAACTTGACGATAATGTAAGACCTGCGCGAGGTAATTTTCTGCGATCAATCATGTCATACTTAAAGATAAGATATTCAAAAAATTGTTTTAAATGTTTATTTATAAATTGATTTATTTATATATTAACCTGTTAATTTATTCATTTATTCCATGTTCATTTATTCCTGTATTCCTTTCTTATTTTGTTACTTTATTCCTTTCTTATATTCCTTTATCCGTTTATTCATTTTTCCCCCTTTAAGTCAACGTCCTTCAGAGCACTTACATGAGTCAGTCGTGGGATAACAATGTGGTTATGTGATGTGGATAATGTGCTCTCTAAACATCGGTTAGTAACCTGACGGTTTAAAGACAGAACGACAAGCTGATGTTTGAGGTTAGTAAATGGAAAGACGCCGGTCCATTTGACGGTCTACTTCGACAATGCAGCTTACCGTAAGTCCTGTGCGAGTGACCATAGGATTAACCTGACGATAATGTAAGGTATGTGTGCAGTAATTTTCTACGACCAGTCACATACTCTATCATACGACATTCATGAAATCTTTTTTATTTATTTATTTAGGATTTTTTCAGTAATTCCTTCTTTCTTTTAATCCTTCATTTCTCTATTCCTTTATTTAATTATTTATTTTTCTAAATATGGTAACTTATTTATTTATTCATTTATTTATTCTATCCCTTTTTGATGGAAGGTGGGGTGGGGGGGGGGGGTGTGGATGATTGTCCCTCATGGAATACAAGCCCTCAAACTAGTATAAGGCTTCCTCTTATGACATCAGTCATAGTTAGTTCTTCAAAAAGACCCACTGTTTGATGAACAAGTGTTAGATTTCATCTCAACCAAACCTAACATATTTAGCAACAGTACCTTCTTTAAGACAGTATTGAATAAAATGATTGTATAGATAACCATAACCCTGATTCCTTGACATCTCGTACAAAGACAACGTTTCAAATGCTGAGGTACGAAAGAGAATTACCAACGCAGTGGGGCAGCATGAAGATCTACTGACCACAGTGAAGAGACGAAAAAAAATTGTAAGGTCATGTCACAAGACCCACAGGACTTGCAAAAATAACCCTACCAGGAACAGTACAAGGAAAGAGAAAGAGAGGAAGGCAGAGAAGGAGATGGGAGGACAACATCGCAGAGTGACGGAAGACGATGGGTGACAATCTGAGGAAAGCTCTCGCCATTTCTCTTTGTACTCTGCTTTCAGATGTAGTGGTGCCCCCGCGATTGTTCCAGCCTTGGCATAGAAGAAAAAGGAGAAGAAGGAGAAGGAGAAGGAGAAGGAGAAGAAGAAGGAGAAGAAGAAGGAGAAGGAGAAGGAGAAGAAGAAGAAGAAGAAGAAGAAGAAGAAGAAGAAGAAGAAGAAGAAGAAGAAGAGATAACCATAACTGCCAATGTCTGATCCAGACACTGACAATAGAGATTAAATACAAGTTATCTTCTATAACAAAATCATAACAACAACAACAACTACTACTACTACTACTACTACTACTACTACTACTACTACTACTACTACTACTACTACTACTACTACTCTACTACTACTACTCTACTACTACTACTACTACTACTACTACTACTACTACTACTACTACTACTACTACTACTCTACTACTACTACTACTACTACTACTACTACTACTACTACTACTACTACTACTACTCTACTACTACTACTACTACTACTACTACTACTACTACTACTACTACTACTACTACTACTACTACTACTACAAGACCTAAAATGCAAGGTACTGAATCGCTCATGAAATAATATTTATAATTATTATAGCTCCGAACGTTTATATTAGACGCTTTCATTTTTTTCCCTGACTTTCGAATTTTTTTGTCTGTTGTCTTTACGAACGCTCCCTGAATCAGAGGATTGTGCTCTATGTCCGTCTGGTGAACGCTCCCTGAATCAGAGGATTGTGCTCTACGTCCGTCTGGTGAACAATCACATCTTTGACAGTCGTACCGCCACAAACTAGATATCTATGTATTACTATTTTTGTTTCCATCTGGTTCTGTTTTCCTTTCCCGCCCATCACAGTAACAAAGTTATCGTTCGTGTTTTATTCATGACAGCTGCCGCTGTTTCCCTCTACAGAGTTACTCTTGTTGTATGGATACGATAGTAAAACACGACGTATAGATAGGGTTAATGACAGAATGACAAGCTGATGTTTGAGGTTAGTAAATGGGTAGGGGTTGACAAAGACGCCGGTCCATTTGACAATCTACGGCGACAATGCAGCCTTCCGTATGTCCCGTGTGAGTGACTATAGGATTAACTTGACGATAATGTAAGACCTGCGCGAGGTAATTTTCTGCGATCAATCATGTCATACTTAAAGATAAGATATTCAAAAAATTGTTTTAAATGTTTATTTATAAATTAATTTATTTATGTATTAACCTGTTAATTTATTCATTTATTCCATGTTCATTTATTCCTGTATTCCTTTCTTATTTTGTTACTTTATTCCTTTCTTATATTCCTTTATCCGTTTATTCATTTTTTCCCCTTTAAGTCAACGTCCTTCAGAGCACTTACATGAGTCAGTCGTGGGATAACAATGTGGTTATGTGATGTGGATAATGTGCTCTCTAAACATCGGTTAGTAACCTGACGGTTTAAAGACAGAACGACAAGCTGATGTTTGAGGTTAGTAAATGGAATGACGCCGGTCCATTTGACGGTCTACTTCGACAATGCAGCTTACCGTAAGTCCTGTGCGAGTGACCATAGGATTAACCTGACGATAATGTAAGGTATGTGTGCAGTAATTTTCTACGACCAGTCACATACTCTATCATACGACATTCATGAAATCTTTTTTATTTATTTATTTAGGATTTTTTCAGTAATTCCTTCTTTCTTTTAATCCTTCATTTCTCTATTCCTTTATTTAATTATTTATTTTTCTAAATATGGTAACTTATTTATTTATTCATTTATTTATTCTATCCCTTTTTGATGGAAGGTGGGGGGGGGGGGTGGCGTGGATGATTGTCCATCATGGAATACAAGCCCTCAAACTAGTGTAAGGCTTCCTCTTATGACATCAGTCGTAGGTAGTTCTTCAAAAAGACTCACTGCTTGATGAACAAGTGTTAGATTTCATCTCAACCAAACCTAACACATTTAGCAACAGTACCTTCTTTAAGACAGTATTGAATAAAATGATTGTATAGATAACCATAACCCTGATTCCTTGACATCTCGTACAAAGACAACGTTTCAAATGCTGAGGTACGAAAGAGAATTACCAACGCAGTGGGGCAGCATGAAGATCTACTGACCACAGTGAAGAGACGAACAAAAATTGTAAGGTCATGTCACAAGATCCACAGGACTTGCAAAAACAACCCTACCAGGAACAGTACAAGGAAAGAGAAAGAGAGCAAGGCAGAGAAGGAGATGGGAGGACAACATCGCAGAGTGAGGGAAGACGATGGGTGACAATCTGAGGAAAGCTCTCGCCATTTCTCTTTGTACTCTGCTTTCAGATGTAGTGGTGCCCCCGCGATTGTCCCAGCCTGGGGATAGAAGAAGAAGGAGAAGAAGGAGAAGGAGAAGGAGAAGGAGAAGAAGAAGGAGAAGAAGAAGGAGAAGAAGAAGGAGAAGAAGAAGAAGAAGAAGAAGAAGAAGAAGAAGAAGAAGAAGAAGAAGAAGAAGAGATAACCGTAACTGCCAATGTCTGATCCAGACACTGACAATAGAGATTAAATACAAGTTATCTTCTATAACAAAATCATAACAACAACAACAACTACTACTACTACTACTACTACTACTACTACTACTACTACTACTACTACTACTACTACTACTACTACTCTACTACTACTACTCTACTACTACTACTACTACTACTACTACTACTACTACTACTACTACTACTACTACTACTCTACTACTACTACTACTACTACTACTACTACTACTACTACTACTACTACTACTACTCTACTACTACTACTACTACTACTACTACTACTACTACTACTACTACTACTACTACTACTACTACTACTACAAGACCTAAAATGCAAGGTACTGAATCGCTCATGAAATAATATTTATAATTATTATAGCTCCGAACGTTTATATTAGACGCTTTCATTTTTCCCCTGACTTTCGAATTTTTTTTTGTCTGTTGTTTTGACGAACGCTCCCTGAATCAGAGGATTGTGCTCTATGTCCGTCTGGTGAACGCTCCCTGAATCAGAGGATTGTGCTCTATGTCCGTCTGGTGAACGCTCCCTGAATCAGAGGATTGTGCTCTACGTCCGTCTGGTGAACGCTCCCTGAATCAGAGGATTGTGCTCTACGTCCGTCTGGTGAACGCTCCCTGAATCAGAGGATTGTGCTCTACGTCCGTCTGGTGAACAATCACATATTTGACAGTCGTATCGCCACAAACTAGATATCTATGTATTACTATTTTTGTTTCCATCTGGTTCTGTTTTCCTTTCCCGCCCATCACAGTAACAAAGTTATCGTCCGTGTTTTATTCATGACAGCTGCCGCTGTTTCCCTCTGTCTATCTGTTCAGGTCAATGACTCCACGTCACCTTTTCTGTTCACTTCTTTTTTTAGACTAGACAATGGTGGTAGTCTTTTTGTGGAGTCCGTTTGTACTTTTGACACTCATTTTTTGTTTTCTGTTTTAAGAATTCTTTTGAAAAACTGTTTTGCTCCTTGTAACTTTGTTTGTAAATCAATTTGTGGGGCTTTTTAAAGCAGGAATTATTCCTGATTGTTGCTGTTTGTTTCATTCGTGCGTTTCTTTCTTTTCCCGTTTCTATTGAGTTGTTTTGATTCAGTCTGTTTTCTTCTGTTTAAACAAGTTATAAAAAGCACCATAATGACATTGTTGTAATATGTCTCAGTTGTTGTTTTCTGTACATTTATTTTCATTTAACTGTTTGGATAGGTTTGTGGGTGGTAGGCGGGTGCTCTGGTCTGGTTTGCCCCTTCTTTCCTATCAAACATCTATCATCATTATCTCTCCTCCTTTTTTGCGCATGCTACTCTCTTGTAACGCCTCTATTCTTCGGTATTTATACACCGTATTGTGTTGCAAGTGCAGTAAAACTCTTACAAAAACTACAAAGTAAAGATGTTTTCTGTTCTTTTATCTATCAGGTCATGGTATCCTGGAAAGAAAGATTTGCTGTTAAAGAGTGCTTCCACCTTTCAATCAGAGCCATCGACAGTCAATATTTAATGACATCTTTGTGTTTTTGTCAGCAGATTCACAATTCGCATTACAGCCGACTTTTGAGATCGATTTGAGAGAGAGACGAAGCTACAAGAGAGCAAACGCGGAGAAATTTCCGCTTCAAGTCGTCTCCGTTTCGCTTCTGTCTTGTCACATAGCATGACACATCAACAACGCCACAGTAAAGTGTCACTTTGCCGGTTCCCAATTTACAAAGATAACCCTTCATGATTGCTAGAAGATCGTAGCAATTGAACCGTCTTACGCCGCAATAATGAGATAATTGTTGCTATATTCACGCGATATTCTCACCGGAAAATCCCCTTGTGACGAGGAGCGCACGTATCAAACAACATACAGACACCCACAGGACATGTTTTTGCCACAGAGTGTTTCTGTTTAGTACCTTTCGTTTCCGTGTCTCTCTAGAATCCCCTGTAATCATTCCAGGATGCTGCCCATGAAAATCCCCGGTAGAATCTTCTTAAATTGTCCAGTCGACATCACAGTAATTGGAGCACGGAAGTGGTGCTTTTGTTCAACGTTCTACTTTTGGGATTTTTATTTTTCCTTGTTTTCGCTTTTCGTGGTTTTGGGGACG
>NW_004797287.1:2454926-2459926 GCF_000002075.1 Aplysia californica | reverse complement strand
TAAAAAAGTGTACTGTTACTTCTTGAAAACAAATAACTGATGTGTTTCAAAACGCACGTCAACTCTCTTATAAATGACCATAATAATATACTATCTTTTAAGTGAACATGATAGTCAACTATCTTATAAATGAACATAATATATTCAACTATCTTATAAATGTACATGATAATCAACTGGCTCATAAATAAACATAATAGTTCCCCACATAATATATTCATGGACGCCTAGAGAAACTGTTATTATTTTATCTAATACAAAGAGTGGAACTTCTTTGAGGGCGATTCTGGTGAAGATGAAATAGCAATCAGATAATTAAATAAATATCCACAGTAAGCCCCAAAAACGCTCAAACACATGCCTTTTCCTTAATTTGAACTTAAAAGCGTTTTGTTAAAGTTCACGCAAGGTTAAAGTTATTGATTTCGGAGAAAAACGTTGACGGAGTGCATTGGGGGCAAGCTCACGAATCTTGGCACAATCAAAATGTTGTAACGCATAAACACAGAACTTTAGTTGAATTCTACCTTTGGTTGCCTTAATGTATTTTTTGAAAGCGTGATCATTTGAGGACTGTGTAGCAAACAAATGAAAGGATAAGTTTGGTTTCATTGATGTGTATATTTGTTTGGTTGTTATAGAGAAAACTCTCCGTGTCTTTTAAAGAAACTGAACGCAGGGCAAAAACTTTACCTTCGATTTTTCGTGATAGCCCCATTGTGCTTAAAAGCGACCGTATATTTTTCTCAGTGTATCAAAGCGTGACATCGACGCAACCAGCTGTGAGACGGACAATCGCTATCTAAGCCGCACACGATTCTAAGAACATTATACAAACTCTTCACAATTTCATCTCTCAGATTGAGATGAGTTTGAAAACTCGCTAAACCTGTCGTGTTATCCTCCACTCATTCTTGGATTTGTTTTAAATTTCTGAACAACAATTCCTTTCTCCTCCTGCTTAATCTCGTGTTGTGTTCTCGTTTATTCAAATCCTTATCTCTGTTCCCTGCGGGCTCTTGTTTTTTTCCTTCCGTGCAAATCTTCCTGTTTCATCCGGTCTTTAAATTCTCTTTTCTCACGGATTGTCGAGGGTAAAAGATCTCTCTCAAAGCAGACACATTTTTGCAACTCCGTGTGTTCAAAGGCCCCGGATTTCTGTTTAGAAATTAAGAATTCTTTGGAGAAAAAGTTGTAACGATAAATGTTTTCTGTGTTAAGAAAAAACATAAAGGAAAATAAATCCGGGTTTTCCAACAGTTGGAAAAGAGAAAAACTTGGGAAGATAAACTAGTCAACAAAAATCTTTGTAAGCCTCGCTTAAGGCTGTTTGAACTAAACTAGTCAACAAAAGTTAAGGAACGTACTGTAAAAAGATAGTTCAAACAGCCTGAAGCGAGGCTTACAATACCCGGATCGGCTGGTGCAAGTGCCTTAAGAAACTACATGTAAATCTTGTCAGCATAATTCTCTGTCTTCTGGGGTCTTGTGTCGTTTCTCTCAAAGTAAAGTATGTAAATGTGTGTGAGTGTAAGTGATGTGTGTGTGTGTGTGTGTGTGTGTGTGTGTGTGTGTGTGTGTGTGTGTGTGTGCGTGCTATCTTGCGTACGTGCGTGCGTGCGTGAGTGCGTACGTGCGTACATAGTGTGTGTGTGTGTGTACGTGCGTGCCCAATTTATGTTAAATATCCGATGTGCTGCACCAATGTGTGTAATTGCTGAGCCATATGTTAAAATGTGTGGATGTATGGGCCAAAGGCCTTTCAAATCAATAAATCATTTTGAAATCTGAAATCTCAAAGTTATCGCTCCGGTCAGTTATATTGTTTTAGCTCCAACATTTACGATGTATATTTTTACGGGAATGTTTTCTGTGAACCATCGGTGCACTAGTGTCTTCTGTTACACGTGATCACACTTTTTTTGTTATAATATGGTGATTGATTCCGACAATCAATCCAGACTTCGAAAAAGCTTTGAGAAGGAAATGAGAAAATAACGTTTCAGAGTGATGAATTCATGCAGGCCATCAGGGATATCACACACTTTTTGTTTTGATTTAATTGTTTTTTTCGGGGGTTGAGGTTGATGGGAAGGGTTGTTTGGAGAAGAAGAGGTGGGGAATTGTTGTCTGAAGCGCAGCAGCAAGAATCTTTACGTTTGCTTTAAGAATGTTTGAGTTTTATTCCCTTGATGGGAAATCTGTTTTACAGTGGGAAAGGGGGGGGAGGGGAGGGGAGGTATGATCTGTGGGAAGGGGAGACAGCAATACTCGGGCATCGATCAGACATTACTAAATAGTCAAGACATTCGGCTTAATCAGCCCTGATGCCATAGACGTGAACTATAACATCCAAGACTGTGCACTCTTGCGAAATTCCAATTCACCGAGTTGTGCACCATGTATGGGCTGTATTTGGGGCTTCTTCTTTCCTATCAAACATCTATCGTCTTTATCTCCTCTCCTTCTCTTTTGCGTTTGTTACTCTCTTGTAACACTTCTTATCTTCGGCACTTAAAATGACCTTATTGTGTTGCAAGTGCCGTAAAACTCTTACTAAATTTAAAACTATTTGGGGCCAAAACAAGGGAAGATTGCTCTTGTACTCGACCATAACATAGACAATAGTATTTCCCCCATCGTCAGAGCGCACAAGGAATGCACTAGTATAGCAATGTCTTTCTTTATCAGGTGAGTGCTACTTTCAAGACTTACACGGCCTAATCCAGCTCATAGACGGAATATGTTTGAAGCGCTGTGTGTGCATGTTTATGTTTCTTTCGCTGAGATTTAAAAGTCACAAATCACGTCGAACCACTTTTAAGGCAATCTTTTCATCAAGTGAAAATTAAATAGAGGTAATTTGGAGGTTAAACGGCTTCGTCTCCTCCATCCAGAAGAATTTAACTAAAAATAAAGAGAAGGAAGATAAAGGTGACTCTTCTCGTTTGAATGATTCTCAAAATGCCATGGCTCGCCGTAAGTTTAAAAAAATCATCACTGTTTAGTTTGTATTGTTTGCTATTTGGTAGTAAAGAAGTGGAAGCAACCTAAGCCCCACCCAAATTTTGGTCCACCCACCGCCACTGCCCCTATCTAGGATGATAAATTAAAATTCCAGTATTTAGGAGATGCCAAAAGACCCATCTTTCATCCGGCGCGCAGTGTGGGCCGTCTCTGTTGTGTGCCAGGTAACAAAGATCCCCGAGGTCTTTCCCAATGAATAATGGAAGCGAAGGAAGACAGAGCCGCTAATAGAATCAATCAAGTTTGTGTGTACAGGTGACTAATTACCCCACAAACCCATCGCTGTAACAATAGCAGTCGCCTTTGGGCGTTTGGGAGGTGTGAGGTGTGGGGTGTGACAGGCACGCAGTAGTGGAATAACATTCCAAATCTCAACGTCTGCTAAAACACATTTCATTTGATGAGTAGAATAATTTTTCATCATTTTCGTCTTGTGTCAGATCTACAAAACATCGGCACGTGGGTGGTTCGCGGGTGCTCTGGTGTGGTTTGCTCCTTCTTTCCTATCAAACATCTATCGTCCTTATCGCCTCTCCTTCTTTTTTGTGTTTGTTACTCTCTTGTAACACCTCTAATATTGGGCCTTTAAATGACCTTATTGTGTTGCAAGTGCCGTAAAACAGTTACTAAAACTAAACTTAAAAAATCGACAGTTATAGTTCGCGGCCCATATGCTCTCAAAAAGCCAGTATTATCCCTGTCCTTTCATCTCATCAGTTTGTTATAACTTTTCTTATTGTTCTATTCTAAGTCTACCTCAGCTTTTTCTTTGCCATCTATTTTTTGGTTGTTGTCCGGGGAAAGCAAACTGTGAGGCAGCGTTTTGGAATCAGGCTCTCGTCAAAATAATCAAAGTGAGGAAACTTGCATTTTTCCGCAGGTTTGTGAATTTTTATCAAATTTTTGTTTTTTGGCTCAACACCTTTCATGCCTATTAAAGAACTCATTTCTGTGGGAATTTTCTGAAAAACGTTGATTACAGGCACAAAAAATGTAAATTTTCAGTTACCACGGACTCTTAAGCTAAAGAAATAACTTATCTTTGGCTGCCATTTTCTCACTAATTTTACCTCTGAAAACAGGTGACCCCCACCACCTTCTTTCGCACATATCTCGACTTTTATTCAAAACAAATGGATATTTTTTTCTTCCCAATAAAGACAAATGAACAAGCTTTAAGATGATACCAGTAACTCTACATGCCCAAAAATTGACGAGAGCCTGATTCCACCACGTTGCCTCACAAATGTTTAAGTCCTATGTGAGGAAAGTACGAGAGTTATTCGACCCCATCTGTACAATCTCATTATTGTGTATTATTGAGAAGACGGAAATGTCTCAACCTTGTCTAATACTAACAGGGCCAACCTGGACTGAGAGGGACACAACATCTCAGAATACTGAACAATATTATTATGACAGGTTCATGAACTCTGTGATTAAGTCCAGATAAAGTAAAGATGTTACAATCTAGCAGTACCTACCATGAAATGAATTAAATAATGCACGGGACTTCGTTTCTTTAAGTTCT
Organism: Aplysia californica; assembly: GCF_000002075.1. NCBI lineage: Eukaryota > Metazoa > Mollusca > Gastropoda > Aplysiida > Aplysiidae > Aplysia > Aplysia californica. The sequence continues at coordinate 2,455,368 of NW_004797287.1, read as the reverse complement.
GACACACTTGACTTATTTTTTATTTTTATTTTTTTTGTTGAAAGGGCGGGGGTGGGGGGTGGGGGGGAGTGTAATCATTTTTTTGTTTGGTCATCTTTCGTTCGTTTTCCCTAAAGTACTCACTCTATTCAGTACGAGACCAAGTGAGTCATTTTCAATCATATAAGTTAACTTCATAATGAGGGATTACCCTAGAACTAACTGGCGTGGAACTCCCAGGAGATTGGGGAAATTAAGTAAAGGTATCGTGCGTGACCGCCATGTCTCTCTCTCTCTGCCTCTCTCCCTCTCTCTCTCTCTCTCTCTCTCTCTCTCTCTCTCTCTCTCTTTCTCTCTCTCCCTCTTTCTCTCTCTCTGTTTGTCTCCCTGTCTTTCTCTCTCTCTCTCTCTCTCATTCTCTCTCTCTGTCGCTCTCTCTCCCTTCCTCTCTCTCTCTCTCTCT
>NW_004797287.1:2452858-2454826 GCF_000002075.1 Aplysia californica | reverse complement strand
GGGGGGGAGGAAAAAGAGAAGCGTGTGCACGTTTCTGCGGGTGGTTGGCGGGTGCTCTGGTGTTGGTTGCTCCTTCTTTTCTATCAACCATCTATCGTCCTTATCTCTCCTCCTTTTTTGTGTTTGTATGTTACTCTCTTGTAACACTTCTAATCTTCGGCACTTATATGACCTTATTGTGTTGCAAGTGCTGTAAAACTCGTACTAAAACTAACTACGAGTGTGTAAGGTTCGGTGTGTGCTCACCCCTGGCCTGGCCTACAGCACACGTGGGTGAGTACAGAGGACAGAGGACAGAGGAGTCCTTCATTAGCACGTGTGTCGATAACATCGGAACATCGCTAACTTAACTCTCTCCCTCCCTCTCTCTCTCTCTCTCTCTCTCTCTCTCTCTCTCTCTCTCTCTCTCTCCCTCTCTCCCTCTCCCAATCAAGTTGTACCGTTTTGGAGATATTAATTAAGGAGTGTGACAGCAGCTAATCCCGTTCATCACGTCAACTACCTTCTCTCGGACAGTCAGGGCTGCTGATTTATTCATCCCTACTGAGCAAGTCGCTCTCCGGGGGGTCTCTTTGGGCGTTGTCTCACGTGGGTGGTTGGTTTTTTTAGTTTTGTTTTGTGTTTTTGGAAAGGACGGGGGGAGGGGGGCTTGTTTTTGTTTGGTTCTTGTTTTGTGTGGTTTTCTTTGTTGATGTCTTTCTTCTTTTACTTTGATTTCACGAGCTAAAGACACGTCTTCCCTTTGCTGTTTACTGTTTTCGTTTTGGTAAACATTTCCACTGCCCTTGCAACACAGATAGGTCATAGAGACATTATTGATGTCCAAGATGAGAGGTGTAACAGAAGAGTAACAGATAAAGAAATTATCAAGAAGGGGAGATGAGATTAAGCTAAGTTTGTTGTGTTTTTCCTCCTCAAAGGATGTTTATTTTGTCTTTTAAAAATAAGCAAGAAGCTCAATACCATTGCGTGTGCTTTCCTTATAAGGTTGTGGGGCTGACAATGTTGAATAAGCAAACCCCGCCGGGAATCTGTTTGTTCGAAATGTTTATTGGAGTGACCGTTGATTCTCATTTCCGCTCTCGAATCAGAGTCGTAAATATCGGAGGGTTATCGTGTCTTCTTCAAGGCTGGATTACTTCCCCTCCTGAAAGACCTGTCGCTATAATGTGAAGACGCAAAGAACATTCTTGCTTCTAGATTATTGTTTTTCCTTTTCTATTGCTTATAAAAATTATGTTTGAAAAATACAATTATAACAGTCAAACTATCAAAGCCGCGCACTTTGGAGAAAAAACTATCACAGCCGCGCACTTTGGAGAAAAAACTATCACAGCCGCGCACTGACGTTCTCCCAGACAGAGTGGCTCACCCCTGCCCATCACTTTCCCTCCCACCCCACGTGCTCATCCAGGCGCGTGCCTAGCGGGAGGAGCGAGAGAAGGTCACGTTCTCTAAGGGTACCACCGCACGTGTCCCCAGAACTACTTTATGACGCAAGGCAGAAGCCAAAACGTGAAGACAGACGAGGAGAAGAGAAAAAAGGCTTTACTTCAGAGTTCTCGTGTCGTGATTTATCTTGTTGGAGTTCCGGTCTGTTTCCCTGATTTGGACTCGGCTACGTCTGTGGGTTCCATTGTTTTTCTTGTTGTTCGTGTTCTATGGGGGTTTGGGGTTGTATTTTATTGGGTTGAATAAGCATTCATGTTTTAAAATGTCTGTTGTGTTTTATTTTTTCTTAAATTTTCGTCGGTGTTGTTGTTGCTTCTCTGCTTCTTGCTACTTTTGTAACTAAACCAACCAAACAAAACAATGGTATTGTCTTTGTTTGGTTTGATTGGGTTTTTATTTTGCTTTGTTTTTTGTTTTTGGGGGAGAGGACAGTCTTGTTGTTATGTTGGTCATAGGTTGTTGGAATGTTTGTTATTGTGCGCGTGTGTGTGGTAGCCTATCCGTTCGAAATGTTCG
>NW_004797287.1:2451035-2452758 GCF_000002075.1 Aplysia californica | reverse complement strand
GCTCGTGAGAGAGAGAGAGAGAGAGAGAGAGAGAGAGAGAGAGAGAGAGAGAAATCCAGACAGACAGAGACGATGTTTACCGTCAGCATTTGTCAGGTAGATCAGATACCTCTATGACGATGACCGTCTTACACATTACGTATATATATTATGTATTCACTAAGCTGGGACAAAAAATATATATATACATGTATATAATAGGTATTGCGTAGAGGAATGTTGATTTAACGTTAGCCAAGTGGTTAGGCTACCGGACTTTTAATCGTGAGGTTTCGGGTTCGGGGGTTCGAGCCTCAGCTCGGTCCGACGTTTTGTCCTTGGGAAAGGCACTTTACAAGAAATTCCTATTTGACTCTGACCTTTCGGAGATGGACGTTAAACTCGACGGAGACCCCGCCTCTTAAAATGTATTTAGAAATGGGACCCGAAACAAACAAACAAACAAACAAACAAACAAACAAACGTGTGTATATATATATATAATAAATGGTATAAATAACTACAGTTATGTTTTGTTTCCAATGGATGGTTAAACAGGGAAAGTGGTGGATCCTATATCTTCTCTTTCCTTTTATTGTTTCTTCTGTCTATCTTACTTCCTCCGTTATTTTAGCGATGTGGAGTGGGTGGTTGGCGGGTGCTCTGGTGTGGTTTGCTTCTTCTTTCCTATCAAACATCTATTGTCTTTATCTTCCCTCCTTCTATTTTGTGTGTACGTTGCTCTCTTGTAACACCTCTAATCTTCAGCACTTATATGAACTTATTGTGTTGCAAGTGCTGTAAAACTTTTACTAAAACTAAACTAAAAAAGCGATGTGGCATCTGTTCCCTCAAATAAACAAACTAAATGTGGGGGATTGGCGGGTACTCTGGTGTGGTTTGCTTCTTCTCTCCTATGAATCATCTATCATCTTTATCTCCCCTTTTTCTTTTTATGTTTGTTACTCTCTTGTAACACTTCTATTCTTCTGGCGGTCATATGAACTTAAGCTGTTGCGAGCGCCGTAAAATGTCTACTAAAACAAAGAGGAATGATGATTTAGCGTTTTTAAAATGTATTTAAAAAAGGGAACCGAAACAAACAAACAGACGTATAGAATGAATGCTATAAATAACTACAGTCATGTTTTGTCTGCAATGGATGGTTTAACGTCGAAAGTGGTCGATCCTACATCTTCTCTTTCCTTTTATTGTTTCTACATGTCTATCTTACTTCCTCAGTTATTTTAGCGATGTGGCATCTGTTCACTCTAATAAACAAACAAACAAAATGAACTTTATATTTTCAATGTACATATCTTCACTGAAATAAACAAACAAACAAAGTGAACATTATTTTTTCGATGTACATCTCATCACTCAAATAAACAAACAAATCAGATGAACGTTTTGCGTCGATGCGCTTCCGTTCACCCAAACTCGGAACTCAGAATTCTTTTGTGTCGGTGGAAACTGATGCTGTTTTCAATTCTATCTCATTTTAAACGAACAACTCCTGAAAGAAATTATTATAAATAGATTTCTAGAACCTGTTTTGACAATGAGCACGTCTTGTTTATGCGATCAGCCCCACAAAACAGACTGCTGGGCAGAACTTTCCGATTTGTCAAGGGGAAATTTACGAGTCGGTGTTGAGAAAAAGTTGGCTCCGCTGCGCGAGGTATGATCGCAAAAATAGCCGTTGTTGTGATTAGAAGAAAGATATTTTACTCCCTGGGGGGGG
>NW_004797287.1:2448875-2450602 GCF_000002075.1 Aplysia californica | reverse complement strand
AGTGTGTGTGTGTGTGTGTGTGTGTGTGTGTGTGTGTGTGTGTGTGTGTGTGAGGGTGTGTGTGGATGGAAAGGGGGGGAGCGAGGGGGGAGATTGAAAGTTTTCCCTGCTTGGCACGAACTTTAGTCTCGATCTTACCACAACACATTTTTATTTATTATTATGTTTGTCTTAATTAAAAGCAAAAAACAGTTTTAAACACCCGTATCAACACTATTGGGTTATTTAACAGACGGGACCTCCGAGTTTATCGTCGATCTCCCAAAGGACCGAGACACATGAGAAATTCGTCTAAAGTGTCTTTCCGAAGGACACAACGTCGGACCGAGCTGAGGCTCAAACCCCCGAACCCGCAGTCTCACTATTCCCAGCCAGTAGCCTAACCACTAGGCCACTGACGCCACATACTTCTTTTTATTAGTAGTCGTAAAAGCTTATCTTACTTAATTATTTGGTATTCTAAGTAATAATACTATTTTTTTTAGGAAGGTGGGATTGGAGAGGGGGGGGTGTGGTGGATGAAAACCATATCATAGCCTGCCCTCCCATCATGTCTCAGACTACCCCATACCCCAAACAAATAATAAACCTTTGCACCCTGTCTGATCACACTTGTTCCTCCTCTCCAACTCCCCTCCTCTCCCCTCCTCTCCCCTCCTCTCCCCTCCCCCTTCCCATCTCCCTCTCCCTTCATCTTCCCCCTCCTCTTCCCCCTCCTCATCTCCCCCTTCCCATCTTCCCCCTCCCTTCCCCATCCCCCGAATAAAAAAGTCAACATCTTTCCCTTTTCAGACACCTATTCTCGACCCTTTACCGCTTGGTTTGCAGCCGATCTTATTGTCAGGAGGCTACAGACAGGTCAACCAGCCACGCGAGAGATATGTGTCTCAACGCGGTGGACTCAAGCGCTCGTCAGTCTTTGGACTTGTAGAGCTACTGGTATCGTCTTAAAGATTGTTCGTTTGTCTTACTTTTACGGAAGAAAATACACATCTATCTTAAATAGAAGTCGAGATATTTGACTTTTAAGGAGGTGGGGTCGTCTGGTTCTATTTGAAAAATAACGAGGAAATAGCGTAAACGTATGGCGACATCCATAGCTGGAGAATCCTTGTGAACTGAAAATTTACAAATTTTGTACTTTTAAGCAACGTTTTTCAAGTAAAACTTCACACAGGTTTAGGTTTTCAAAAGGACAAAAAAATGATGTCCCAAAAAACAAAAATCTGATTTGAAAATTGCCTAACCTGTGAAAAATGCCGTTTTCTTCGATTCCATTATTTTCACGAGCGCCTGATTTCCCCATGGTGCCTCTCATATTATGATACTGCTCTCAATATTTGAGGTGCCGAGACAGGACGTGTGGTCATTTATGTGACGTGCTTAACGTCATAATCTCAGGGAGAGCTTTTGGGAGATTGTCTCATCTCACTGTGGGTCTGGGGGAATGTTTATATTGATGTTGGTAATCTAAGAAAAAAGGGGAGAGTGTTTTTTGCTTGAATGAGACGAGACTGTCTCTAGTTCTCTGGTGAGATAAAGAAGAATAGAAGAAGCGAATCACCGCGTAGCATAACGTTTGGTGTTGATCACAGCATTGTTCATTTAAAAAAGTAATTGTAGCAGTTCTATGTTCCTTATGACTTGATTTTTCAAGATCAATATTATTATTGCCTACACACACACACACACACACACACACACACACACACACACACACACTCACT
>NW_004797287.1:2446622-2447971 GCF_000002075.1 Aplysia californica | reverse complement strand
GGGTCTTTGGGACGTGGGTAACAAACATGGCGAGGCCGGTGTCCTCTTGAGATTGGAGTCGTTTCGTTTGGCCTGCTTTTCCCTATGATAATTTAACTTTTATTTGTGAAGAGCACTGACAAAATGAGTTACTTCTCGGATTCGAGACCTATGGAAATAGATACAACACGCTTATAGGTGAAGTTTTTGCAATTTATAGGTATGCAATAATAAAAGGCTTATTATTTTAAAAGAATATGGCCTTAATAAAAAAAATCTACAAATTTGACCCTAGTGTCGATATCTGGCCAATATCATTCTCCAATTTGTGGATTGCGAGAAGTAACTCATTTTGTCAACTCATTTAATTTATAACCCCTCTTTTTGATTATGTAGTTTTTGTATACTGTTTAATGGCCTGGAGGTGTCATCTCTGACTCAGAGGTTGACGTGTATGATCCTCCATCTTTCATGGTCGCGAGCTGCTGTTGCACATTCTACCAATACCAGGCCAGTCCATAAAAGTGGGAGAAAAAAAGTGTTCGCTTGTTGAAAAAGAAATCTTTCGACATAATTTTGCACTCGGTGCAGCGTCACTTTTCGCCCCATTCAGTGACTTTCACCTAGCGTGACTCAGCAGCACTCCGGAGCTCCACGGCTCGGGGTCAAGGGGTTAATTAGCGATGAAGGGACACAAATTAAAACTGCTGAGCCATAACGGCGACGGGGAGCTGACCCCCGTGACATCGACGTGATAAAAAAAAAATCCAAGCCGAGATCAAAAGTGTAAAAGTTCAAAAGTTCAAAATTGACCTGGACCTGAATAAAACAACACTTTCTACACTCCCCCAACACAGAAAAGTTGAATTATATCTTGTAATGTTCTTCCTGTCAAGGATACTTGTATGACACATAAATCATCATCATCATCATCATCCAGTGCCAGATCTGCGACAAACATCGGCGAACATGGATCTTCATTCATTCCTTTGCTCGGATGCTCTTAAAAAGCTACGTTTCCCTGATCTTTCCACCGTTACCCGTAACACTTAAATAACAAGATCTTAATACACACGGTGGTACGATTTTTGATAACATCCAGAACTTGTAGCAGTCAGAAACACGACAAAATTATAAACTAAGCAGAAACACATGAAGTAGGCAGTCAGTTGGCGTGATATCAATTACTACATCTGTTGTTGGTGGTGGTGGTGGTGTTGTTATTGTTGTTGTTGTTGGGGGTGGTGGCGGTGGCGGTGGTGTGTTGTTATTGTTGTTGTTATTGTTATTGTTGTTGTTGTTGTTGTTGTTGTTGTTGATGATGATGATGGTGATGATGATGTTGTGATAGGACATGCACATTTAGCTAG
>NW_004797287.1:2444804-2445713 GCF_000002075.1 Aplysia californica | reverse complement strand
CTCTCTCTCTCTCTCTCTCTCTCTCTCTCTCTCTCTCTCTCTCAAACTAATGCTTAATCAAACGGAAATAATCACATTCGAAAGCTGTCAACTCGAATTACTTTTAATGTGTCCTTGAAATCGCTCCATTCAATTTCTTAATTGTAATCAGTTTGGCTCATAGCTGGGACAAACGAGTGTACGGCAGTCAATGAGCTAGTCCCGACAGTTTCAGGGAAATAATGCATGCCGCTAGGGTGTCGTTCGACTATCGCTTTTTATTCCCCAGGTCGGATTTCTTTTTTAGACCGGGTTTACTACTAGTGGGTCGATAGCTTCATTCTTTGTTGAAGGTTGTTGTTTTTTTAATCCGCAGTAAACTGTAGACCTACATGGAAACAAGATTCATCATGAACGAAGTGAGGAATATTTTCTTACTTTGACACGTAAATTTTGAGAGCTCAAAACTATTCTTCGTAAAAAAAACCCAACAACCCTGTTCTAAGAACACACAATAAAACAGTTATAAAATTCAGTAAAGGTTGGAAATAATCTCTACTGTATCGTCTGCATTAAGCTCAAATTGGATTGTTTTGCAACGTTTTGTGTTTGTTATTCGTGTGCACAATCTGGACTGATAGTACAAGACGATTTCGTGTTGTAAATTAATGTAGGGTCTAAACACATTAAAAACATAAAGCTCTCTCTGGTTCTTTCAAACCATAGCACATTAATTATGACATGCTTTCGCTTATCTGCAAAATACATATAATTGTGGATGTTGTACTTCTCAATCTACACACTTTAGATGATTTTGGAAGGGTATTTTTATACTAAGAGTAGTCAGACAGAGATGCCCATAAAGAAACTGTACGCCGTGCCTTACTGGTACACCACAGATGCCAGTTTCCTGTTCCTGTTTTTTTAGAG
>NW_004797287.1:2442521-2444107 GCF_000002075.1 Aplysia californica | reverse complement strand
TGGACATCCATCACTGGACATCCATCACTGGACATCCATCACTGGACATCTATCACTGGACATCCATCACTGGACATCCATCACTGGACATCCATCACTGGACATCCATCACTGGACCGGCCAAGGACGGAAGTTTGGCCGCCACGGGGTGTTCTGGGAGCGAATTACGCAGAAATTGTGGGTCGGATGTAATAATACATGTAGCTTTATTACGTTGTGTCATGCTACATTCAATTAGATTGTGGTGTATTATCTCCATCATCATCATCCAGTGTCGGATCTGCGACAGGCATCGACGATCACGGTTCTCCATTCATTCCTTTTCTCGGATGCTCTATAAAAAGCTTATCTTTCCAAGTTACCCATTTGTTTAGGTTCCCTAAGTAGATTGCTCTGGGCCTACCCCTGCCTAGTTGGCCTTCAGTTTTGCCAGAGAGAGCTAGATGTTTAAGACCCTTATGTTTATTCAGTGTCCCAAAAACTGCATTTGCCATTTCCTGATTGTTTTCAACAGTGAGCTCTGTATTATAATATTGTATTATATAATGTCATATTCGCCTTTCTTTTGTATAGAATGCACTTGTCAATTGTTTGCGTACATGGACGTGTAGGATGTGAACATAAATGTGAGTGTGATAGGCTTAGAAAAACAGACTTTGTTGGTGGATGTTTTGTAGCGTTCAGACGTGACGTGTTGTTATCGCACGCCAAAAACATGGGTTCGATTCCCGTGCGGAAGAATTTTCATAGGGTATCTCATTCTTTCAAGCTAGTCTAGTGAGTTATCTTTTCCTAGGTACGCCACCGAAATAAACCAAAATCGTTTCGATGTTTGAGTAAAACACACAAAAATATAGTATTGTTTAAAAATCGAAAACAAACTTGTTCTTTAACATGGCTGATTCAGCAACTATTTTTTTTTCAGTGAAAGGGCATTTGAATATCAAGATCTCAAGATCTGGAATGCTTTGCCAAGTACTTTAAGAGAGATCAAGTCTTTTGATTGAGGTAAAATTATCGAGAAAACGCCTGCCAAAATTTGGTAACTTCCATACCCTGAGAGTCATTGGAAAATAAAAGTTTTCCATTTTTTTGCGCCTTTGATCAATATTGGAGATCAAGTTCTTAGCCCAGATCATTTGGATTATTTGGAGGTGGGTTGCTTGTGTCTTGCTGTAATAGTAAGAACCAACCCTGGCTTAGAGGAACACAAGGTCTCCACAGACAGATGCCAACAGTCGATATAAAACCTTCCCACAGGGGGATCGACTTCACATCGTCTGCGTGCGGAGGACAAGCGGCTAAATGTTAGATCACAGACATTGGTGGGATGAGCCAATATCTGAACAATGACGATATATTATGTTTGATCTGTTCTTATCTCTTTTTTTACCTACCTTATCTTATCTTATCTTGGAAGTAATGAGGTGTTGACCGTACAGAAAAAAAACAAATCCCCAAAAATCACACTCCTCTCCCCCTAGAAAAAAACAACCCAAAACAACAACAACAAAAAAAACAACTACAGAAAATCGTCTTTTCCTGTCTGCTCGGACAGATCTAGCTTGTTTTGTTTGTTTTTCTAA
>NW_004797287.1:2440367-2441795 GCF_000002075.1 Aplysia californica | reverse complement strand
CCACGAGAGCCCCCCTAGATCTAGCTAAATGACGAGCCAAAGCAAATTAAAAAAATAATAGAGGCTCACTTGAGACCACCGCACGTGCATTTCAGAACGAGGAATTGCCTCGTAACAATAACAGTAACAATAACAGTAACAATAACAATAACAATAACAGTAACAATAACAGTAACAATAACCAGTAACAATAAGCAGTAAATAGCATACCCAGCTAGTCAGACCAATCTATGACCAAGTAATGAATAAGTTGTGAAGGTGCAGCATAAACGGTATTGCATAATCACTAGTACCGTGCACCCGTGCAAAGGGTCACATTCATAGAATATTCAAAGATGCGAAAAAGGCACACCCACTTTCGCTTCCATTCCGGCAGACTTTTGCTCGAGACTTCCTCTTTTTATTGCATATTATGTATTATTATTCCAACTCTATCTTTTCTCTCTGTATTTGTCTATCCTAGTTTTTTCACAGAACCACTCACCCACTCTTTTCCAGCCTCTTAATTTACCCGACTCACGCTTGCTATCATTATTAATTGCTCTCATTCTTACGCATAGGCATTCTTATTTACTCAATCACTTTTTCTATCTTTCACTCCATTACTCACTCCTAAACTCACTGATTAACTCACTCAATCACAGACTCACTCACGCACAGACTCTCTCCCGCACAAGCACTATCGCTCTTTCACACATACACTTACGTATCTATCTTCTTTCTCTGTCTGTTTGTCTTTCAGTCTGTCTGTCAGACTGTCTGTCTGTCTGTCTGTCTGTCTGTCTGTCTGTCTGTCTTTCTGTCTGTCTGTCTGTCTGTCTGTCTGTCTGTCTGTCTGTCTGTCTGTCTGCCATCCTGTCTGTTTGTCTGTCATCCGGTCTGTGTGCCATTCTCTATATTATATGTCTGTCTCTCTCTCTCTCTCCCCCTCTCTCTCTCTATCTCTCTCCCTCTCTCTCTATCTCCACCTCTCTCTCTCTTTCTATCTATCTCTCTCTCTCCCTCTCTCTCTCTATCTCCACCTCTCTCTCTTTCTCTCTCTCTTTTTCTATCTCTCCCTCCGTCCCCCCTCTCCACATTGATCACACACACTGCTCACCACAAAATGCGTACACGAGACATTCAGCGAAGAAATGACAGCCCAGGAAGAGCGGACGCTGCAGATAAGAGCAGGGAATTCGTGCAAAGTGCTTAATCAAAATGTTTCAGGGGCCGAATCCGATTGCAACAGCGCGAAATGAAAGACGTCATGGGACACTCAGAAGATGGTGCAGAGGTTAGATGGTTCGCCATCACGTGTAGAATATGGTTCAATTCTTAGGCAGGGAAGTTTAATTCTATTCTTTGTTGTTGTTGTTACTTTTTGTTTGTATTTTATTTTATTTCGGTTTGTTTTACCTTGCTCTAGTTTATTATATTTTATTTTTA
>NW_004797287.1:2436316-2437372 GCF_000002075.1 Aplysia californica | reverse complement strand
ACACACACACACACACACATCTGCTCAGTTCCAAGTTTAATAAAGATGACGTCAAATGTTTTGAGTTTACAACAAGTCAAGTTTTTTTCGATTACAAATCTTTGAATATCTTGGTGACAACTCCGAATAGATACTTTAGCTTCTGACCTTATGGTCTTATTAATTCAAAACAGCCAAAAATGTCGGATAGAAAGTCGTAACTCTCTCATGGGGCGATGTATATAGCTCTATGCTTTATAATCTATATCACACAACACATATTCGACTTTTTAAATAAAATACAGGAGGCAATTGAATTGTATTTTCGCCCCTGCCAGAGCTTTCACCTTGGATAAGGCTTTTGAGAAGCAGGCCAACTGATATATTGTGGCATCTTTTGGCCTCTTCCCACCATCCTCATCTTCATCATCATCATCATCAGCATTTTCGTCCACAATCTACAGACATTCCCCCAAATCTCTTTCATAACACTCTTCAATTAACGCGTCTTACGACAAAAGAATAGGCCCTTTAATCAATCACGTTTATCCGACTGGCAAATAATCGCAACAAATACCCCCAATATCCGATAGAATTATATTCCCAGGTCGTAATTCCTTTTTATTGAGCTTTATAGCTTTGCTTTGAAAATTCCGAATAACAAACATTCATTGAAAAAAGATCTCAAAACCAAACCTCTTGAGGTAAACATTCTAATTTGAACAATTTGTCTGTTTCTTCCTGTATTATTTTCCATCTTCAATTATTCTGTTATCAGCAGGATTTGGTATCCATTGGGAATTTGATTACCTTGTCCCGTTTTCTGAGCTTCTGTTGTTGTTCCATAATTTCCTTAGTAGGAAAATCGATCAGGAACCACAAAGGGAATTTTGTTTGTATAATTTCTCCGTTAACATTTGATAACATGTCAGCATGGCGGGGAGGCATACTTAGATCAAAGTGTTCCGGACTTCAAAGATGTACAAGTCCTACAGGCTGTTGTGTACCCCACCCTCCCCCTACCCTTACCTGGTGCTCTCAGTCTCGCTCTCACCCCATCTCTCCCTCTCCCCCCCT
>NW_004797287.1:2430366-2432188 GCF_000002075.1 Aplysia californica | reverse complement strand
GAGAAGCAAATAAATGACTACCCAAAAAAAACCAAACAAACGAAACAACAAAAAGAACAATAATAATAACAGCAGCAACAATAACAATAACAAACAACAACAAAAAAACAACAATAACAAACAACAACAACAGCAACCACAAAACAGACCACACATACACCACTAGGACTTAACACTTACCGTGTTGAGCAATGATTAAATCCTTTGTGATAACAACGATGAGGGAAAAAAAGAGTTCAAACTTTCCACAGGTCCGGAACAAGAAAGGTCACATAGCTAAATCCAACTTCGCATCCTTGTAGTCAAGATGAAACTGCTGCTCTCCTCACAGAATGTTGTTTCTCAACAATACGATTCGTACTCCAAATCCTGGGGAAATCAAAAGTAGAAAACAATCAACTAACACAGTGAAACCAGACAATGTCTCTAACTTGTTCTCGTCAGTTTCTTATTCATAAAATTCAACACTTTCGTATTATGTAAACCAAACCAGAGGGGTGGGAGGGTGGCGGGGGCTCTGGTGTGGTTTGCTTCTTCTTTCCTATCAAACAACTATCGTCTTCATATCCCCTCTTTCTTTTTTGTGTATGTTACTCTCTTGTAACACCTCTATTATTCGGCACTTATATGACCTTATTCACTTACTAAAATAAATAAAACCAATTGTTTAAAAAAACGCTATGTCAGCATTATTGTTATAACCGCGGATAGCGTGTAAAAGATTCAGGAAAATAATAGTGTTTTTCTTTTATCGGTACAACTACTTTTCAACAGACGAAGTGTCATCAAATTCTACGGTCATCTTATACAACTGAAAAAAGTATCTTCGTATGTTAGAGAAATTACTTAATTAATAAAGCCCCATATTCCTAAAAAGAGTCAAAACCCAGAAACACCACTCAGCACTTTACATTGAGATATCCGGAGTACATAAACGTGTAACTAATAATCCAAAGAGTGTCAAAAGACAATAAATACTTTATAAGAATCCATCACAATACACAGAATTGAAATAAGTCGGGAGTAAATCAAATCACAAACAATATTCTTAAAATTGCCAGAACATCATATCAGTGCCCTGCAATATACACAAAAATACGTCCATAGTAAATTAAAAAAGCAAACAGGAAAAAAAAATACAATAGAAAATATCTGAAATGAGAGAAACCACAATAACAACACACAGAACTTTTCACAAAGGCAGGTCCGAGGTAAATCAAATCACTGACAATAAAAGATATCCAAGATGTGTCAAAACGGAACTCGCAGACACAAAAGATATCCAAAATGCGTCCGAACGTAAAAATGTCACCACCCAGAGGTGTACACAAGAAGAGAGCCGAACTATCCGTTTTTGCTTAATTCTTATTTTATCGGCGTAAGAGCGCGCGTGTGGGGCAGGGTATCGGCACGTACCGTGAGCTCACAGAGGGAGTGGTGAGTGGGGAGTGGTGTGTGGGGAGTGAGAAGAGGGTAGAGAGACGAGGGGTCGGGAACACGTCACAGAGATGTCCAAGGGTGGACGGGAGAGGGGGAGAGGAGGTGAGTGGGGGAGTGGGGAGTGGGGAGTGAGTAGAGAGTAGAGACGTGGGATTGGGGACACGTCACGTCACATAGATGTCCCAGGGTAGGACATGGCGGGGTGAGCTGAGCGGGGTACACGGAGAAGAGGCGCACGGGTGTTTTACGGGCATGGAGGGTGCGATTCGCTATTGTATGTACACATACTCACACACAATCACACACAATCATATACGCACAAATACACCCACACACATACATACACACACACACACACACACACACACACACACACACACAC
>NW_004797287.1:2426093-2428021 GCF_000002075.1 Aplysia californica | reverse complement strand
CTCAACATCTAGCTCTGTGCACTTTGGCGTCATCTTAAAGCCCGTTCGTTTGTCTTGATTTTAATGAACGAATGCCAAATCCATCTCAAGCAGAAGTCGAGATAGATCTATACTCTTTTAACATTTTTAGCTTCACACTTTATATTGAAAATTCTCGCGACTTACGAAAGCGAAGGGCCCACCTGAAGCATTTCAAAGATGTGATTTCTTTTTGATTCATTTTGTCGAAGCATGGTGGATCGATGAAGAGAAGACACTTTTAATGTGGTGAAAAATGCAAATGAAACCCAACTTTACGTGTGTTGTTTTTTGCTTTCAAAGTTACCCACACATGTTCACAGTATTTGACAAAGTATCATAACCCCGTGAATGACATCGTCAGACAAACGATAGACCAGTGCAGCCTAGTGAGTACAGTTCACGAACGACAATGAGCTTGTGTGACATGTGTAAACATTTCAAAGTAGATCTAATTGGACGTGTAGTTTTTTAGCTTCACGCTTTTAAAATGTGTGACGTTAAAAATGTTAAAGTTAAAGGGTATATCTTTTTATTCCTTTGCCCATTTATATGAGATTTACACCATCTGATTTGTAAAAAAGGTGCTTATGATAGTGTCCAATAGTGTATTAGTATTACTATTACGTGAGATAAATGTTATACCGTGTAACTGTTACAGATAGAGTTTCAAAGAAATACAGATGTGTGTCAACGATCAGAGAGCAATGACGATTTTAGAAATAATGGTGGTGATGAGTGATGATGTGTGATTGAGTTTAAGTAATGTTTTCGTTAGTCCTATCTTCCTCTGCTCCAACGAGTCGCGAGGGACGTGGGCACCCTCTATCACCGTTCGAGATCTTCGAGATTGAAGGAGGTGGGGATCGCTTGATGGCAGAAGTAAAATAAGCGAGAAAATGACCGCTAAAGGATTGTGACTCCAAACAATTGTAGTATTCTTGGAAACCTTAAATTTACATATTCTTTTTCTTTACCTTTGATCAAGGTTTTTCAGTAATATTCACACAGATATTATATGTTTTTAAATGGACAATAAATGAGGTCAACCTAAGGATAAGCGATACAGACTGCCCAACAAGCTGGAAAATGATGAGCGCCAGATTTCTTTACGGGGCTATACATAATATTAAAATGTGAGTGAAATAGTGTAGCGGTTGCTATACGAGTGTGTGTCCTTGAGCAATAAACGACAATCCTTGTAAAAAAAACAACAACAACCACAAAAACAACACTAACAAAAACAACAATAATAAAACCCAACAAAAAAACAAAGTCAGCCCAATTTCGACCAGAAAGGCTTCGTTCATTGTCTGTATTCTGGAGATCTTATGGTTTTTTTTATCGTTGATTAATCATTGTTTTTACCTTGTAAGCACTAATGATATATGTATCCGTACGATAATCATAACATTGTAATGACATTGTAAACCAAATTTCCTCTCGTAGATCAATGAAATAGATAATTAGTATGTTTTTTTACACTTTCGTTGTTATCGCTATCTATACTCGTTTACATCTAATTTGTTGTTCCGGGAATTCGATGTTCAATAATGTCATAAAATGCAAGTTAGATCGTTTGGGGTTGAAAAATGAACACATCCTATAGGTGCAGTCTTTTTGTTTGTTTTTGTTTTGTTGTTTAGTTTTGGTTTGTTCTGCTTATTTTTGGTGTTTGATTTTGGTTTTGGTTTTGGTTTTTGTTTATTAACCCAAGAGATGCTGTCGGTGGGTGTTTGGCGGGTGCTCTGGTGTGGTTTGCTCCTTCTTTCCGATCGAACATCTGTCTTCCTGATCTCTCCTCCTTCTTTTTTTTTGTGTTTGTTACATTCTTGTAACACCTCCAATCTTTGGTACTTATATAACCCTATTGTGTTTCAAGTGCTGTAAAACTCTTCCTAAAAAAATAT
>NW_004797287.1:2424122-2425001 GCF_000002075.1 Aplysia californica | reverse complement strand
CCCGAGGTCTGCCTGTGCCCTCCAAAAATCAACACACCTTCACACAACCACAAACACTCATTGTAAAACAACTGTAAACTCTCTTTGGACACCCTTGCTCCCTCCACTGTTCACAAATGTGGCACGGCGTGGTGGAATCAAACTCTCGTCATTTTAAGGGTCATACGGGGGTGTTTGGTATCATCTTAAAGTCTGTTCATTTGCTTTCTCTTAGGTGAAGAAATATCCACTTATGTAGAATAGAAGTGGAGATATTTGCGGTCTAAGGAGGTCATGGTCACCTGGTTTTAGAGGTAAAATTAACGAGAAAATGGCCACCAAAGTTTGGGAATTTCCATAGCCTTGGCGTCTTTGGAAACTGAAAATTTACATTTTTTGCGTCTTTAATCAATGTTTTTCAGACATATCCTCACAAAATATGTTTGTAATTGGACATAAAAGGTGTTGAGCCATCGGCCAAAAAAGGCGATTTCTTTAATTTGATTTTTTTATTTTAACGAGCGCCTGATTTTACCCCGCTGCCTCACAAATCTATGAACAGCGACCGGCACAATTTTCGCGGATATGCACTGTTGCATTTCTCGATATTGCATGGTTTATTCATCAATGGCAAGCGACGACCACGAGCCTTTCTGGGGTGGTGGGAGTCAATATTTCGTCCTGTTCCAATGTCAGGGAGGGTTCTGGGACCGCTCGATAATCGCACAGTCTCACCATGGCTTGCTTATGTGTGGAAGTAAGAGTTGATGCTTGTCTGAGAGAATTGGCTATGGGTGGATGGAGATAGCATGGATTAAATGTTGTTGGAAGGAGAAGGGAGAGAGTATTACTTTTTTTTTGGTGGGGTAGGGGTTTTTGTGTGGGGGTGGGGAGAGGGGT
>NW_004797287.1:2419797-2422101 GCF_000002075.1 Aplysia californica | reverse complement strand
AGGGCAGTGCTACTGACTGAAGAGTCTTTAGTACTTTCCCAAAGTGGGAATATTAACATATTCTTATGCACAGTAGAATTGTAAATGGGCTGGGTTATCAATGTCGTGCTCATACTGTGCAGGAACAACATAGAGGGAACTGCTGCTTTTTCTTTCCTCATCCTTACTACTATCGTCATTTCCCATAAACTTCTTTTGTATGTTTGTCACTCTCTTGCGAACTGCTGTTTCCCGGTTGCCTTGATAGTCGATGCAGACTTTGTGCTGATGCGGCGCAACAGAGGTGAGCAGAGTAAGCCTGATTTCCCATTTGGACTTCTCTGTTGACATCTACCCCTTAGCGTTCATATATGACCTTATGCAGTTGCGAGTGCCGTAAAGTCTTACTAAAACAAAACTTGTTCTCGAATCTTTAAAAAATAAACGATAAAGGAACAGAAGGACTGGCTGTGAGCCTCTGTCTCTTTCACACACATGTCCTGTCTGCCTGGCAGGTTAGTCTCATCCCGGAGTCAGGAGAAGATAATGGTATTACAGTCACAGGAAGTCACAGGGTCCTGGTCTGCTCTCTACTCTGCTGACCTTTCCGCCATTGAGCGGGGAAATATTCTGGCCACTGATCCAGTCTGCTGTCGCTGTCCAGGGAGTTCTGGGAGAATTTAATGACGCGAACTCCCCCCGACCCCAACCTCCTTCTCGCCCACCCCAAACAGGGGTAAAAGTAAAATATTATCCCTATCTCACCCCATCAGCACCGCTTCAACCCCGGCCACCCCCAACAGGGGTCAAACGCAACATACCACACTCCAATAGGGATAGAAGTAAAGTGTACCCCCACTTTAGTTTTAAAGTTTCAGTAAAAGTTCTACATCACCTGCACAAGTAATTGGTCACGTACGTAGCCTAGATTACATATATTACAATAATAGAAAAACGTAATGCAAAGAAAAGAGAGGTAAGGAGGATAGGAAATGTTTGATAGGAGAGGAGGACAAAGAAAAACAAAGAGGGGAGATAAGGACGATTGATGTTTGATAGGAGAGGAGGACAAAGAAAAACAAAGAGGAAGATAGAAAATGTTTGATAGAAAAGTTGGACGAAGAAAACCCAAGAGGAGAGATAAGGACGATAGCAAATGTTTGATTGGAAAGTAACACAAAGAAAAACAAAGAGGAAAGATAAAGACGACTGATGTTTGATGGAAGAGGAAGCGCACGGAGCACACGCCCTACCAACCACTCACCCCCCCCCCTGCCAACCGCTCACACAAATTTAAATTCTATTGCCCTTAATCAATATTTTTCCGTAAAGTCCACAAAACGTGACATTAACAGTCCTGAGCCCGAAAACGGAAATGAGAAATAAATTGCCCATCGGCCAAAAATTGCCGATTTTTTTTATTTCATTATTGTAACGAGCGCTAGATTTCACCACGATGCATCACATTTATGTTTTAATCTGTGTCCATGGTTTTTGTTTTTGTTTATGTGTTTGTTTGTTTGCTTTTTGGGTTGGGGGGTGATGGGTACGTAAAATACCTACATTTAAAAAATCAATACCTCGTTGGGAGTGTGTAAGCTATTTATAGCACGCGACAGGATCCCTTCTTAAAGTACGCATTTTCGTTCACCTGACCTCGACCAACTGTGAAAATGTGAAAATGAAACGTACCGTAAGAATAATATAAGGTGAGGTCCGTCAACAAAATTCTCTTAGGAGGCTGGTGAGAAGTTCGTGGAAGGAAAAGAAATCAAATGAAGTGGTGCTAAAAGAACCCCGAATGGGTCGCTCACTAACAAAACCGATTAGTGAGGGACAAATGTAGTTTCTGGGACACTTGAAGGGACTCGAAGGCCTTGAACATCTTTGACTCACTAAAAAAAAAGAGTCTTTACTTTACTTTTACCCGCCGCTTATACCCTTGTGGGTGTCGCGGGAAGAAAGAGACGTCTCTCTGTCACCAGCCGGGGAGCTTGGGTCAGGGGGATGCCGTGGGTGGTTACTGTTTCCCTGACTCCATCCATCCAGGTCTTTCTCGGTCGCCCTCTAGCCTTGTTGCCTTTGAATTTTTTGAGGTAGGCACGTTGTACTGGGTGGTGTGATGGTAATGGCGTACAGGCAAAAAGACAGAGGAAGTCCAGGAAGAACTTTCTTAGAGAACTTGAAGGTATTGATGACTGGGTGAGTTCAATGCAACATTAAATATTTTTTTAGAATCGAGTATCACTGTGAATATAATTCCAGCGAGATTGTTAATTTCAAGGTTTGGAAACAGAATTGGAATGGATTTTTATCTTTAGCGCC
>NW_004797287.1:2417613-2418574 GCF_000002075.1 Aplysia californica | reverse complement strand
ATCCCCCACCGCCCACCCCACCTCCCTTCCACTCCTCCCAACGTAAGGGCAAGGACGTTTGGACTTTTACACCTCTCCCGGAGTTCCGGAGCCCGAATGTTCTGAGAATCAAAGGGTGTGGGGCAACAGAGCCAAGGAATGACTTGGGGAAATATTCAGTGGTTGGATACCGTTTGTTATAGAATGTGTGCATGTGTGTTGTAGGTAAGGGGGATTAGTATCCCCCCCCCCTCCAATTTAAAAAAAAAATCCTGATGAATGAGATCGCTGCGATTGACCCAGTGACCCTAGGTACTCGCAACGTCACTGTTTGTGTGGGTGTCTTATACTGCTTGTTTGCCAGATTCCAAGAATATGTCCTGTATGTGTGCATGTGTGTGTGTGTGTGTGTGTGTGTGTGTGTGTGTGTGTGTGTGTGTGCGCGTGTGTGTGTGTGTTATGGGGGCACTTGTTGCTATACAGCGGGCTATATATTGTGTTCTTCCGCCAATCAAGCCTTCCCCCACTGTACAGAAGAGCAGGGGGACGATGGGTAATATAAGGCTGTTGAAAACACAATTAGCCGCGTGATAGAAAGAACAAGTAAGACAGGAAGGTGTAAAAAATCCCGGGAAATAAGGAGAGGGGCCGAGTGATTACCGTGGTTTCAAGCGTCCAAAATGTCAGGGCGGGGATTGGCTGAGAGGAAGGAAAGGACGGACAAAAAACGAGATGGACATTTGTTGTTGGGCATAATCTGATTTATTCTCACAATGCTTAACACAATTATGAGGGAGAGAGATACAGAGAGCGGGAGAGAGAGGGGGGAGAGAGAGATGCAGAGAGAGAGAGAGAGAGAGAGAGAGAGAGGGGGGAGAGAAAGAATGCCAGAGAAAGAGGGAAAGGTAAAGAGAGAGAGAGTGAAATAGAGAGAGAAACAAAAAGAGATAGATAGAGAGAGAGATAGGGAGAGAGAGAGAGA
>NW_004797287.1:2414666-2416594 GCF_000002075.1 Aplysia californica | reverse complement strand
TTCTTCTTCTTCTTCTTCTTCTTCTTCTTCTTCTTCTTCTTCTTCTTCTTCTTTCTTCTTCTTTTTCTTCTTCTCTTCTTTCTTTTTCTCATCCTGAGTTTGGGGAGAGCTCACAAGTGATAGTATAGAGAAATTGCTTTCAATTGATCAAATTACATTGGACGTGTAGAATTACCGCACACTTTCAGACATATCATACATGGTTCTGGGAAAGTGTGCGACAGTATATCAAGCAATTGGGTGTAAACAGAAATCTGTGAGAGTTGCGTTTTCTACCTTTTACACGATGCATGTAAGTGAGAGGAATTTGACGGAAATGGTCTGTACCCCTTACCACTAAATCGGATTATTCAAGTGCGACAATACACGTCAAAGATCACATGATACGGGTTCATCTTGCTCCAAACACATCCAAAGTGGAGACAGTTCACTCTGCCAAGAACCTGTTCCTGGTTGTCAGATTTACGAGCAAACCATCACGTCTCGTCTGTGATGAGCAGGATTCTAACGGTACACGACGCAGTTTGGGCTGATTTATGCACACAGTTTCTGAAAGATAGGCTGGAGTAGATTTATTGAGTTTATTCCTGACACAGAACGCTGGAAAAATCTTCAGTCTTTGCACACTTTATGATAAAACCAACTTTTTAGAAACGAGTGGTTAGTGAGCGCTATTTGAATAATTTGTTTTATTAATTATAGTAATGTACAATTCTAACTGTGATATTATTTTTAATGTACATGTATTTCTACATTATTTTAATTAAAAGGCATTGGAAAATAACGTAAGGGACTGTAAAGTATTACCTCATCGTATCTTATCCCATCGTATGTTACTTCTTCACTTGCCCTGTTTGGATGTCAGGCCTTAGCACAAAATGACCCGTAATTGTGATACTTGTCCCTCTCTTTACTCTCTCAAACAGAACAAAACCCAACCATCACCGACAAGTGTCTACCGTGGACATCAGGACGCTGAGTCAACACACCAGCAGTAGCGAAACTAAAGGAGGTCAGGTTTACACCACTGACCCACAGGAACAACAACAGCAGGACATTCTCCATGAATATTTCACCATTTTATTTCTCTTACCAACAGGTCAAAGATGCGGTAAAGGGAAATTATCCCCTCCCCCCATCACAACCCCAACGCCACCCCCATCACAACCCCAACGCCACCCCCACTTTAACACTACTTGACCTTCTTCGCAACATCCGGGGTGTCCGTGGGTGGCGCAGAAGAGCTGCAGATATCAGAGCTGCAGATATCAGAGCTGCAGATATCAGAGCTGCAGATATCAGAGCTGCAGATATCAGAGCTGCAGATATCAGAGCTGCAGATATCAGAGCTGCAGATATGTCTTCCTGCCACAGGAAACAGCTGACTGGGATTGTTGGCATGTGAGAAGACCTGGGGGTCATACTTGACATCTGTGTCACGGCGCGGGGGAATCAGGCGGCCGTCAATTTTTGGGCATATAATGGAGTTATTGGTATAATCGTAAAGCTTTTTTATTTGTCTTTCTGTCAGTGACAAAAATGCCCATCTATCTTAAATAGAAGTCGAGATATTTGTGATTGAAGGAGGTGGGGTAACCTGGTTTTTAAAAAAAGTAAAATTCGCGAGAAAATGACCGCCAAAGTTTGGTAACTTCTATAGCTTAAGAGTCCTTGAAAACTGAAAATGTACATATTTTGTACCGTTAATAAACTTTTTTCAGTAAAATCCACTTGAAAACGTGTTTTACACTGACATGAGCCCAAAAAGAATGGACAATAATTGCTAAAACGGAGGACAAAATGGCTCTTCGATATGAGTAGGCTTCCGTCGCCATCCGGACAAAATTCAAAATGCCTACCAAAACTGAAAATACTCCGTTCAGAATAAAAACATGTAGAGTTCCTTCGAAATCGGAACGTGGCTGTCT
>NW_004797287.1:2412607-2413772 GCF_000002075.1 Aplysia californica | reverse complement strand
GAGAGAGAGAGAGAGAGAGAGAGAGAGAGACAGCCCGTGAGACATGTATTTACTTGGCATAATGTCCTGTCTTGTTGTGCGTTTGCGTGAGTGCACCTTGAAGTCTAACCTTTGTAACGTCTACTGCCATTGTTAACGACCAAGACAAATTTCTCCCTGCGAGATTAATAAAGATTGTCATTGTCATTGTCATTCTCATTGTCAAAACATAAAATAAAAATTCTAGCCCCAATTGTTGTGGGAAAATGTGATTTAATTAAGACATATTGTGTATCAAACTGCTGTGCAAAGTACGGGTCACATTCATTCACCCGTTAAAGAGATATTTGAGGATACGTTGCTCCACGAAATGTTGGCCGCATAATAAGTGGAAAAACACATATGTAAACATCAGTTGCAGTGCAGGTTGAAGAATCATCAGTCCAATAACCTGAGATCTAGAAGGGGAACGAAATGAACAAAAAGAAGACTTGATAGCATCATAACTGAATTCGATTTTGCCACTGGGATTCCTAATGGAGCAAAAACGTTTTTGTTTTCAAGGTAAAGAAGATAGTACGCCACGGGATGAGTTCAATGACCCGGCAGTGTCGCTAGAGAGATAGACGAGACGACCGCAGTATCTCTTCGGAGACGTTTCCGACGGAGATAAACCAATCAAAATGCTGTGTGCCTCTAGACCAAGTAAACAAATCTGGGGGGTTATAGGGGGGGGGGGGGGGGCTGCGCCCCTGTTTTAACCCATAATTTAATAGTTAGCAGTTAGGTTAGAAATGTTCTTGAAAATAACTGATTTGCAACAGTTTTAGTGGCTATTATGTGTGATCTTCAGCAAATGATACCTAGTTTGATCCATCCCCCCTAAAGCAGTGCATCTGTGTGCGGGAGTACGTCTCCGAATAGTTCCTGGCTGCTCGCCGGAGACGTCTCCGAATATATTCTGCTGTCGCTATAGAGCTAGAGAGGACAGACTATGGTAGTGAAGTGTCATTGACCCCGGCCGAGACGGAGGTAGAAATAATAGTGTCTGCTTTCCGGTACTCGAGAGTGATGAGGAGTCAGCAATTGTGTGCGAGAACGAGTTGAGAGAGAGAGAGAGAGAGAGAGAGAGAGAGAGAGAGAGGGGGGGGGTATGTACTCGCAGATTTGTGGTGGGCTGTACCTT
>NW_004797287.1:2408098-2411348 GCF_000002075.1 Aplysia californica | reverse complement strand
CCCCCCCCCCACCTTTTTAATCGATACCTTTGAGCACTGACGATGTCCCTCGTTTGGAGCACAATATCAAGGCAGTCAAAGTGAAATAAAAGAGAAGGAAGTAGTAGTCTGCTTGGGCAATCTACTTCCTCCTTGTCTACTGCCCAGGCAAAACTGTATCATTGCTTTAAGATCGTCTGTCGAGACTGAAAAGGTTATCATACCATAACTGTTCGGCTAAAGTGACAATCTGCCTGACTACGTGTTATGTTAATAAAATAAAACGCTCTGTGAGATTTTTTTAAAAGCTGCATTAGTTACCCCATAAACACTAGCAGGCGTACAGAGAAGAAGGAGAAAAAGGATTCGTTCTTCTCACCTCAAATTCTCCAAACACCCTTTCATTTCTCCATCACAAAGTTATAATCTCGGAGAGAGACAGAGATTTCTAAGTGTCACGACGTGGTGGAATCGGACGCTCGTCAATTTTTAGGCGTATGAGGTTATCAGTATCATCTTACAGCCTGTTCATCTGCCTTCCTTTGGGTGAAAAATGTATGTTGAATAGAAGTCGAAATATTCACGAGTGAAGGAGATCATGGTCGCCTGGTTTTAGTGGTAAAATTAGCGAGAAAATGGCCACCAAAGTTTGGTAACTTTCATAGCCTGAGAGTAATTGGAAACTGTGTGCTTATTTTATACCTTCAATCTATGTTTTTGATAAAAAATATATGCAGAATATGCGTTTTATTAATTAAGTTAAAGGGTGTTGAGCCAAAAAAATAAACTAGAAAAATATTGCCCTTCTGTCAAATAAAATGACGATTTCTTCAGTTTGATTATTTGATTATTTTGACAAGCGCCTGATTTCACCACGATGCCTCACATATTCCCCGTCCTTCCAATCGCAACTGTTTCGTTTGTCATCTCTTTGCCAGTGTGAGCAGCCTTGAGAGTCACGACGACCGAGTTATGAGTACGTGAATTATTGAGCAGTGACGCGAGATGGAACGAGATGGACGGGGAAGATTGGACGTTATGACAGTGTGTGTGTGTGGGGGGGGGGGGGGTCTTCGTCTCATTGCATTAATAGATCTGATATTTCCTGAGGTCCCAGAGATGTGTTCAGGTTAAATGATGATCTTGCCCTATGTGGTTGAACAGATATACAGATCAGATTAGGACGGGGTGATGTACATCTACCCTTCACTCCCCAACGTATTTGAACTTTAATACCTGCAAGAGGTGTCATCAAATTAAGACATCATTGCTAATGTGTTAAGCCTTTTTGTAATAATAATCGGTCGCTTTTAAGCTCAAGAGGGCTATCCTAAAAAATGCTGTTGAGAGAAAATCAAAGTTAAAGCTTTAACCCTTTGTTCATTTTCT
The DNA here is from genome assembly GCF_000002075.1 of Aplysia californica. Taxonomy (NCBI): domain Eukaryota; kingdom Metazoa; phylum Mollusca; class Gastropoda; order Aplysiida; family Aplysiidae; genus Aplysia; species Aplysia californica. The sequence continues at coordinate 2,409,980 of NW_004797287.1, read as the reverse complement.
CTATAATCAAATAAAAATACACACCAACGAAACCAAACTTCTCCTATAGGTAGAGTGATGCCAACTTTTGGTGTACCGGGTAGGTCAAGATTTCGGGAAACCCCCGAAATCTGGGTTAGCCCGCTTGTCCTTAAAAGCGACCATATAATATTGTACCGGTCTATGATTTACTCCGTATCGACGCAGTCGAGATCATTTAGGAGGCGGGGTGCTTCGACCCTGTATTCAATAATAATATATAGCATTTGTATACCGCAAATCCCCGCTCAACAGCAAACTCTTTGCTCTTCACAATCTATACTATTACCCCAGCAGACCTGAGAGCATTCTGAAACAACCTCAACTTCCTGGGAAGCATACAGTGGACGCAGCCATTTATAGGCGCTAAAACACTAATATATAGACAAGATCTTTCAGAGCTACCTCGAGCTTTAATGGATATAATGCTCTGAAAGACAGAAGGAGATTCTCCATTAAAAAACTAAACAAAACAACTCCCCAGCAAGGAATCGAACTCCTATATTTTTCGTGTGACGCCGACGTGGCTAATCGCCTCAACACAGATGGCATTGATTGAAGCCAGGACTAACCTGGCTCCTTTCACAATTATATAAATAATTGATGAAGGAATCGCGCAGTTTTGGCCAGGGATACACCTCCCCAGTGGGACAAAGTAAAAGACAAGGAAGAACAAAAGAAAATGTAGGAGTAGACTTTCAAATGTTTTGACCTTTTGAACAACGTCTTTGGGCGAGTCTAGACTCACATAAATGTCAGCTTATGATGGGGGGAGAGGTGGGGTTGGGTTTTTTATTAAGGTATACTGATAATACTTGGTGGATACATTACAGAAAACATAAACTGTGACGTTTAATCTTGTATGGTCGCTGAAGTGAATTTGATCAATTTAGGAGTTGCACTTCAGCTGGTGTCCGGTAGCACTATAATAATATACTACTCGTAGGTTTGGTTTAGTTTGGTTTTGCTAGTATAAAGTGAAGCGCGTCGGGTGATTTTGTGTCAGAAAGAGAGCAAGACCAATACCTAGAAACAACAGAACTCGTAAGCGCACCAGTTCACTTTATACGAGAAATAAAGAACTGATAGATTTTGAACGCGTACTTTCAATTCTCTCAGAAAGCAAACGACTATTTTGCTAAAACAACACTTTTTTATAGTTCGTTTATATCGTACATTCTGATTGCGTCATTATGTAATAGCACTTAAGAGTTACTCTTTTCTCTAAACGATTCTAATCTAGCTGGCTTTCCAGTCACTCAGTTATCTTTCAGGGATAGGACTGTGACGTACCAAAGGCCGTAAGGTAACTTTCACATATAATACGATGTAACGGGAGATCGATATGATTTTATTAAAACCGAAAATGTCGGTCTGCACGCCATGCTGTATTCAAAATCCGCGTTCAATATGACGTGTAAACATATTCAAACAACGTTCTGTTTTCAATGGCACCAAATCACGGCTTCCGATTTACACACATTTATTTATTCATGATGTTCTTTAAGTTGCCCATTAAGGCCTATCAGACGCCTATTGACTACAGAAGAAACAGTGAGGAAAGACAGGGTCTTTGCAGTACAGCCTTGTGAGACTCTGCTTCAACATGTAGATTAATGCTGAAACAACAGTGAGTCTACTATCTCAAACACTGATTCAACAAGTAGATTAATGCTGAAATAACAATGTTTCTACTATATCTCCTGCCAAAGACACAAGGGAAGCCACGGCATTATAGCCGGCCTCAGAACAGCAAATATTGTGATTACAGACTGTCCGGTGCGGAAAGTGGCCACTTCATCTTGTGGTTGGATTCTCGCGGGTTGAGAACCATCATAGTCAACTGTCATGAATAGTTTCGGGG
>NW_004797287.1:2404953-2406654 GCF_000002075.1 Aplysia californica | reverse complement strand
TAATGCACACAAAAATCCCCTTCTGTCATGGCAGTAGTAAAACAAAATGAATGGTTCGCTTAGGTTAGCCTGTGGTATTGTTGGCGGTACAAATACGTTCATATTGATACGGCTTTGAACATGATTTTTTTTTTCATGTATATTTTTTTTTAAAAGGTGTCCTTTAAAAGCTACCTATGTTGGACTCAAACTCGCATCAACTACTTGCAGTCATTTCGAGCCTAGCCATCAGATCAAGGGCATTGGACCACCAAACGATCTTTAACGTGCGCAACGTGCACACGCACCTCCAAGACTGTCCGCCTTTGTCCAAGACGGCTAGGTGTAGATTTTACCTACCATGAGATGAAGGGTGTAGCTGAAAGACAGCAGTAAGAAGGAGCCAAGGAGAAGCAGTGGAAAGGCTGCAGAAAGAGTCAGGAGCCCAGAGGAGGAGGCAAAAGAGGTGAGGGGTGGGACAGAAAGTGGGGACGAAAACAGACGACAGAACATTGTTAGAGTTAGAGAGCAGGAAATGATGTGTAAGTAGAAAACTTAGAGAAGAAAAATTTCCCTTACTTTTTGGATTCGAACCTGGGGCCTATTGAATGAGAGGCGAACACCTTAACCTGTAGGCCACGAGAGCACCCCTGCATGGGTCTAACATTGTATCAAGTGCTCTGGATATGGCCAAAAAAAAGTCTCGTAAGCAATTTCAGAGAAATGAAAGGAATCAATAATTATCATATTATCTCCCGTTTTCCTAAATTTGCTAATTGCAAGCCAATGTCAGCGTGACACTTAATATTTCTCGTTGCCGTACTTTGAACTTTCTCTTTATCTTTGAGGGGTTTTTATTTGAAAAAGGATTGGGGATTGTTTAAGTTTTGTTTGTTTCTTTCTTTCAAGGGATTGGGCGAGTTTCATTCTTCAGAGCAAATAATTTAGATAACTTTCGGCCAAAAACGCCTCTAGTACACATTATAATTCTAGTCTCTAGTCATGTAACATTCCATGCCAATTGAAGTGTTCCCCAAAAAGCCCCAAAAAAGTACTCATACACCCTCAGATTTCTTTTAATAATCGGAATCAAGAGACAAAGGAAACTTCCCTATCTTATTGTATAACTAATTGCGTTAGCAAGTTAGATGACGAACATACAACGTCGTAGTATTCCTAACCTTCCCGAAATCGGAGGATTTTGAATCCGGAGAGAGACACATTATACCATAGCCAGACTCGTACTTGAATTAGGGACATTATTCAGTCAGGACAGTAGACACACATTAAGCGCGTTATTAAATATTGCGTAAAGTTGTGCCCCACCCGAAAGTGGAAATTTCCCTTTCAAATTGTACATTTTTGCATAATTATTATCTGTTGGTGGCAGGCGAATGAACGATAGTACCTCGAGACATGAATTTTCTGTTTTGAATTCGAAATGAATTGTAAGAAAGTGGAGACTAGGAGTTTCAACATGATATTATTTCTGAAAAATGAAGGTACTGTGAGTGTTTTTCAGTTTTACCAAAAGTCTTTAACTCAACAAGCAAGGTTTGGACGATAAAAGTTGGCTAGACTACTAATTGTGAATGCTAGAATTATGTTTGTGAAACGTATTTATTATTGATAAATTTGCATACAAACATACACACACACATACAAGCGAATAAACGAACACACACACACATACACACACAAACACATTCACACACACACACA
>NW_004797287.1:2402918-2404025 GCF_000002075.1 Aplysia californica | reverse complement strand
TGTATATATTAATATTTATTTTTAAGAACAACGGGCGTGTTTAAATACCATCCTTCCTGTAGATATAAGTTCATATAACCGTGCCCCTGTTAGTTTTTGCTTTGTTCTGATTTGTTTCGTTTGGGTTTTTTTAAAGTTTTGTTGTTACTGTTTGTCTGTTGTTATTTTTTTCGTTTGTTTGTCTTTTTGGGGCTTTTTTCTTTTTTGGGGGTGATGGAGTTCTCTTTAAAAGACTCAAACGTTAGTTCTACAATGTATTTGCTTTCAAGGGAGAAGAAAAGAAAAATGGTAAGAAATACAAGCAGCAGTACAAATAAGAAAATAAATTGTCTGTAATGAGGATCTAACAAGGGAAAAGATTTTAAGAAAACGACGACACAAGAACCGGGGCATGAAAAAACAAAATCTGCTGATGTGTCGAAACATCTTTTAGACAGAGGTCGAAGTAACATTTCGCAACATACAGATATCCGATGGAACGAACAATAAAAAAGACCCCAAAAGAATAAGATAAAATTGGGGACAAAAGTAGAAAGAAAGGGCAAGATTGTGGTGGTGATGGTGTGTGTGGGGGGAGGGGGGGAGGGGGAGGAAGAGGGATGGTAGAGTGTGTGTTTGGTTGGGATGAGGGGACAGGGAGGGGGTGAGAGGAGTTGGAAGAACAGAAGAAGTAGAGGGATAAAATGAAGTAAAATATATTGATGAGTTGAAAGAGTGCGAGCGACTGCTGTTGATGAGGTGGAAAATCGAACTTTGAAAGTCGATAAAGTTGAGCCGGCTGAAAGAAACGTTGTTACTGGAGGCAGGAGTGTCGAAGGATGGTCCAACAGGCTCTGGGCGGGGAGTGATTTGAGACTGAGGACGGTTAGACTTGGGGAGGACATTCTAGAATAGTAACCAGTAGGTCAGTGGGTGGTGTTTTTAGATGATGATGATCAGGATTTTCTATCCGTTATAATACCAATAATTCATCGTTAACTATATGAATTTTTATGGACCGAAAATAATTTTCAGTCTCACCTTTCCTACTCTTTCTTTTTTTTTTACCTACGACGATGATGATGATGATGATGATGATGATGATGATGATGATGATGATGATGATGA
>NW_004797287.1:2398300-2402163 GCF_000002075.1 Aplysia californica | reverse complement strand
GGTGGGAATGGGTACCCGGCTATAGACAGCGAAAGATCTTGTTAGTTTGTTAATGTTTGAGCGCTTAATCAGCTGCTTGCACTGTATGCTTCCCCGGAGGCTGAGAATGTTTCTGAGTGTTCTATGGTCTGCTGGGGTAATAATATAGTGTAAAGCGCTTAGAGCCTGCTGTTGAGCGGGGATATGCGCTATACAAATGCTATCTATCTATTATTATTATTATTACTATCTGTCTTGGTCTATGTCATGAGGAAAAAAACATGTTTAAAAAAACATATAAAATAGATAGTACCAAATGAAACTAGATGGAGCCCCGTTTAACACAATAAGGCTATTTAGGAGTCACGACTTCAACCTCTGAATGTAACGTCTTTCTCCGATAGGACCGCACCAAATGGATGCAGTGCTTTAAATACAACTCTTCAAAACAATCTGTGTGCAGAACGCCCAGTCGGTGAATCTAACAAGAACCATCCGCTCCGAAGTGAAGTATCTTGTCAACTTCGTTAACGGAGCTACTTATTATTGTTTACCAGATGCGGACTTGTACAATAAAAAAAAAATTAGTGATGTTTTACGGCGCTCGCAACTGCTTAAGAAAATTTGAACGCCAAGGGGTGAAGGTCAACAGAGAAGTCCTTACAGGGAATCAGGCTTACTCTGCTCACCTCTCTAGCCTCAACAGCACAAAGTCTGCGTCGACTATCAAGGCACCCCAGGAATGGAAAGTTTACAAGACAGTGACAAATATACAAAAGAAGTAGAGGGAAAATGACGATAGTAACGATGAGGAAAGAAAAAGCAGCAGTTACCTCTATGTTGTTCCGGCACAGTATGAGCATGGCATAGATAAATCAGCTCATTTACAATTCTTCTGTGCAAAAGAACGTGTTAATGTCCCCATCCCTTTTCTCAACTCCACCCGTCCCTCCTTCGGACCTCATTCAACCCCCTTTCCCACCCCCAATACCAACTCCCAACCCAACACATACTCTCCCCTCCAACCGGCACCCTCAAACCCCCTACCCCACACAATCCACCCATCCCAACCCCTGTCCCACTCCTATTCCTACTCCCCTCCAAACACCCCCCCCCCCCCCCCCCCCCCCCCCCCAACCCCCCCCCCCCCCCGTCTCACACACTGACATGTCACCTGTCTGACACAGATTCCCCGGCCGACACTCACACACGTGCATCGGACAGTTTGGCCGCGATCACTGATCCAATTAGTTGGCTAATCGATGGATCTGGGCCTGAGGCTATTGACTATAGAACAATTGAACCGTTCTTATTGGGGGGTCTCAAAATTTGGTCTTTTTGTCTTAGGGTATGATATAGAGATTGGAACGGTGCATGATAAGTCGTGTGGACGTTATTGTGGTTGAGGTTGTTTTTATTATGTGTTGTTGTTGTTGTTGTAGTTGTTGTCGTTGTTGCTGTTGTGGTTGTGGTTTTTGCTGTTGTTGTTGTGTGGTAGCCTATCTGTTCGAAAAGTCTGGAGCCCCGAAGAGCGTGCTCTTCGCCAGGGCCACGTGTTGTTGTTGTTGTTGTCGATGTTGTTGTTACTGTTGTTAATGACTACAATGATGATGATGATGGACACACACACACGCACAAACACCCACACACACACACACACACACCCAAACACACACACACACGCACACGAACACATACATGCATGCACAACGCACATGCACTGACAAACAGCCCAAATGCACGCAGACACAGTAGGCTGTTGCCATATAATCGCTTGTTTGTTAAAACCATTCTCCGTAGTATCTGGTGTGTTTCAAACTAATCATGACAGTAAGAATTCTTGAAAAAAAGGTAAAAGAGGCAGACAATACTCCATCCACAACAAAACAGACTTCTGGTCATGTAGACAACAATTGTGTTAACCCTATCCGTATGTGGTGTTCTATCATATCCATACGATTTGGTGAACTCTGTGCCACCACGTAACCCTATCCGTACGTCGTGTTTTGCTATCGTATCCATACGACGTGGGGAACTCTGTGCCCCCACTTTCCAAAGAGGAAATTTACTCGTTAATCCGATCTGTACGCTTTGTATAGCAGTCTGTCAAAATGATTTTTTGAGTTTCAAAGAGATCTTAGCTCTAGATGTATTCTAAAGTGAGAAGAATACAACCCCGGGGGTACAAAATAACCCCAGGGCGTAAGGATAGAGTTAACAAATGACGCACTGCATCTAAATCAGGTTCCAGTTAATCCCAAAGGAATCCTGTCTGTTTACTGTATTTGAGGAAGGAAAGGTACACATCGATACAATAGCGGTCGTCTAGTGCAGGGGAAAAGAGGGGCAGACAGACAGACACACAGACAGACTGACTGACAGACAGGCAGACAGACAGACAGACAGACAGACAGAGAGGGAAACTTATAGAGGGTCAAGAACTGAAACAGGGCCTGCCAACAACACCCCCTTCCCTAATTGCCCAAAAAAACAACAACAAACAGAAACCCCAGCTTAGTGGGATCCCGTGACAGCATTTAAACCACATGTTTAGAAAGCAAAAAAACTAACAAAAACAACAACCCCCTCCCCCCCGAAGAAAAACCAACAACATGCAAACACACAAACAAAAACAACCAAAACTCCCAACTTCGTGGAATCCTGTGAGAGCATTTAAACTAACATGTTTTATAAATACAAGACAAACTAGCAAAAAAACAAACAAAAAACAAACAAAAAGAAATCCCAAACAAACAAAAGAAACTATCCAGTTGCCTGCAAATTTAAACTAAGCTTTGTGAACGCCCAAAGAACCATAGAGCTGATATGCAAAGAACGGGACTGAGCCTCTGGCAAGGCCCCGAGGCATACACGAGAAGTGAGAGAGACAGGACAGTGGGGTGGGGGGAGCATGGTGGAACAATGATGAGCACATTCATCAATATCTCTGACGCAACTACTTTAACCCTATCCGTACGTCGTGTTTTACTATCGTATCCATACGATGTGGGGAACTCTGTGACACCACTTAACCCTATCCGTACGTCGTGTTTTATTATCGTATCTTGAATAGACATATTAGGTCTTGAACATCTAGCTCTCACTGGCAAAATTGAAGGCAAACGAGGCAGGGGTAGGCCCATAGCAGCCTACTTAGGGAACCTAAACAAAATGTTAACTGGGAAACATCAGGGAAACGTAGCTTTTTTTAGAGCATCCGAGCAAAGGAAGAAATGGAGAACCATGATCGCCGATGTCTGTCACAGATCTGGCACTGGATGATGATCCATACGACGTGGGGAACTCTGTGCCCCCACTTAACCCTATCCGTACGTCGTGTTTTACTATCGTATCCATACGACGTGAGAAACTCTGTGCCACCACTTAACCCTATACATACAACGTGTTGTACTATCGCATCCATACGACGAGGGGAACTCTGTGCCACCACTTTCCAAAGAGGAAATTTACTTGTTAATCCCATCCGTACATTTGGATAGCAGTCTGTCAAAATGACTTTTTGAGAAATACTGAAAGTTCCAAAGAGATCTAAGAACTAAGAGTTTAAAAATGTGAAGAATACAACCCATGGGGTACACAATGACACCAGGGCGTAGGGAAGGGTTAAACTCTCTTGCTGTGCTCCAACTTTTCCTGCTAAAGACAAAGGACAAGGGAAAAGATGGTCGCTTTTAAGCACAAGGGGGCTATCCAGAAACATGCTCTTTTGAGAAAAATCGAAGATAAAGTTTTTGCTCCTTGTTCAATTTCTGTAAGAGATAAGGAGAGTTTTACACTGGATCCACTGTCTATATAATATATACAGAGAGAAAGACAGAGAGAGAGAGAGAGAGAGAGAGAGAGAGAGAGAGAGAGAGAGAGAG
>NW_004797287.1:2395870-2396991 GCF_000002075.1 Aplysia californica | reverse complement strand
CAAGCTGCGGATTCCACGCCCTCAAACACTATCAAACTGACAAGATCGTTCACTGTCTATAGCCGGGTACCCATTTCCACCTGGGTGAAGTGAGGAAAATTTGTGCAAAGTGCCTTTCCCAAGGACACAACGTCGGGCCCCTGACGGGATTCGAACCCACGACCTTACGGATGCGAGTCCGAGAGCCTAACCACTAGGCCATCGACTGGGTATAGCAGAATACTTGGCGTGTGTGAGTACGTCTCTGGCATTAACAGCGCGTGCGTCTGCATGTGTATGTGGAACCCACTCACGGGCAAATTGAACGGAAATAACATACTGTTAAACTGCATTTCAAGAATAATGACTCAGAGATTAAACACCGCTAACGAATCTGCTTCCACTTCCTCTCCTTCCTCTTCTCCCTCTGCAAACCTTTCATCACAGAGATAAAAACACACAATGCCACGCAAAAAAAAGAAAGTTCAGAAAAAGGAAAAACGTTTCTTACACTCTATGCCCTATCTCTGAATTAGCCTGGTCTAATTACTAGCCTAGCTCGTTAGCTCATTACCTCCAGGGGACTCACAAAACGGAGACCAATTAACGGGCTCTTGTTTCCTCCTGCGCTTGCGCAAAAAGGTCATGTGACGTAGTGTGTCCGGGGTTTCAAACCTCATAGAGTGATGACGTCACAGCTGGGGCATTTTTATTTTTTGGGAAACCACATTTGTACAATAGACGTGGGGGGTAGAGATAAACCATTAGGACAATATGAGACGGGGCCTGAGCGGAGGAAATCGAGTTAGGGACTGGTTGAGGCGTAGGGGAATCTCTCCAGCTCAAGACAAGCTTCAAATCTCTACAAGTTCTGGGGCTTTGTTGGGGACTTTTTTCCTGCTTTCTTCAGCAAGACAAGAGAGTGTATGTTTTCCTCCCTGTGGCTGAAAATACTGGACGAACTTGACGTGTTTGTTTGTTTGTTTGTTGACGTGTGTGTGTGTGTGTGTGTGTGTGTTTCTTTTTGGGGGGAGGTATGTGTGGGTGTGGGGTGTGTGCTTGTGTTTTTGTATGTATGTGTGTTTGTGTATGCGTGTGTGTGGTTGTGTGTTTGTGTGTGAGAGAGAGAGAGAAAGAGAGAG
>NW_004797287.1:2392019-2393780 GCF_000002075.1 Aplysia californica | reverse complement strand
TGTGTGTGTGTGTGTGTGTGTGTGTGTGTGTGTGTGTGTGTGTGTGTGTGTATTGAGCTAAAAGGGAACATTTTGTAAAATTCAGCAGCTCTTCCTTAACATAATATTTTTTGCCCCTCCTCAACTACCCAAGAGTCAAAAGTATGTCCCTAAAAATAGATGGCCATTCGAGAAATGAACCCAATCTGCATGATAAGGTCTGATCGGGCCTGCTGGGAAAGGGACAGTGAACATTGTATCAAATTGAAATCTACTTTGCTTTATCAAATTTGAACCGCAAGTGCCTTAGGGCTTATCATTTTCCCGGAGTAAAGCAATCTGTAATATCTTGTCCATGCAAGGTCATGTGGAAATGTTACGTCATAGCTTCTGTGGTTGGCTGTTTGCCATGATTTTCATCAAAATACGTCGAATGTCACCGGGAAAGTAAATTTATTTGATTTTGAACGATTTGATTACATTGTGCCAAAATGATAGTTTTGCTCATCAGTGAAGTAAGAATCTAATAGCACTGAAATACGTAATATATATATATTTTTAATTTATCGAACAGGGAGTTAAGGCACTGGCTTTGTGGTAGACTGCAACCCTAGCTTAAAAATTGCTCAAGACCATAACCGTTTTTGTACTTTTGCAGATCCTTGGTCTTTTTTATCATCTATGGTCTGTTGTGCCTGAATTGCTGTGCCTCTGTGTAGACGTTTGATTTGTGTAAAAGAAAAGATCATCAACAAGACAAGGGACATTTCATCATCACCCATAACTATAATAGAACATCACCATCAATGCTTTCCACCCCGGGGCAGGGTATAGGCCACATACAAGCTCCTTCCATTTATCTCTATCATGGGCCATCCTTCCAAGCTCGTTCCAAGTGAACTTCATCTCTCTCATATCCCTTTCCACACATCTCCTCCATGTTTCCCGTGCCTACCCCTGTCTAGTTCTCCCTGTGGGTTCCACTGCAGAAACTGTCTTGTGATCTTTCCGCTGGGCTTTCTGAAGGTGTGTCCCATCCATCGCCACTTTCTTAGTCCTATTTCTACTTCTATATCCTTTTGTCCTGTCCTTTCCCACAGCTCTTCATTTCTTATTCTATCCTGCACTTAATTCTTAGGATACTCCTCATACATCTGTAGATGAAAGTCTGGACTTTATTCAGTACTGTCTTTGTTGTCTTCTAAGTTTCGCAGCCAAAGAGGAGCACAGACTTCACGTTGGAGTTAAAGAGTCGAATCTCGGTGTGCAGTGAAATGGACATCATTTAATTCATGAGAAAAGCTTGATAGGCAGAAGGTGACAACAAAAGGTATGAAAAAAGAAGGCCTGACCTGTGATATCTCCACATGGGAAACGGATCAATTTTTGTTTCTTCTGTGTGGGACTTCGGAACACTTGCTTGTTTATCCGGGAAACGGGGAAGGGGGAAAGGGGGGTGGGTAGTTTGCGTTGTTTGCTTTATTATTATTATCTATTTCTTTCTTATTGGGGAGGAGCTGAGGATTTGGATGGGCGGGGGGAGGGGGGTAGTTTGGGTTGTTTGCTTTATTATTATTATCTATTTCTTTCTTATTGGGGAGGAGCTGAGGATTTGGAAGGGCGGGGGGAGGGGGGTAGTTTGGGTTGGACGTATACTGAAACTTGGATATGGGCTGTTGGAAGGGGCTTGCTCTTTGTTTAGGTGCGGTATTTTCTCTGTTTGGATTGTTGTTGTCGTTGCTGTTACTTTTTGTTACCTAATTTGTTTCTTTTTCTTCTCTT
>NW_004797287.1:2389755-2391919 GCF_000002075.1 Aplysia californica | reverse complement strand
GGGGGTGGCAGTCGTTCAGCAAAATTTACTTGATATGAATCTTTGCTTTTCTTTCCAGCGTCAGCGTTCGATTATGTTATGTTGTCATGGGAAGGGAAAAGAGAGAGAGAGAGAGAGAGAGAGAGAGAGAGAGAGAGAGAGTGTGTGTGTGTGTGTGTGTATGTGTGCGTGTGTACGCGTGTGCGTGCGTGTGCGTGTGTGTGTGTAGGAGGGGAGGAGGGGAGGAGGAGGATCTTTGATTCCTGAAAATGAAATAATAGTGTTTTGTTTTTTTCTTCCCCGCCAGTAGCGTCACCAACAGTAAACTGTTTCTATTGACCTGGGAAGTTGGGAAGATCAGGCAGGAGGCATGTGCCGAGGTATGAGAGCAAGCATCGACCCTGTGTCAGCCTCATCTCAATGTGTCACGACGCGGTGGAATCACGCGCTCGTCAATTTTTGGGCAGGTGGAGTTATTGATATCATCTTAAAACTTGTTCAGTTGTCTTGCTTTCAATGAAAAAGTACCCTTCTAGATTGAATAGAAATTAAAATATTTACCATTGAAGGACGTGAGGTTGCTAGTTTCAGTGGTGAAATTAGTGAGGAAATGGCTTCCAAAGCTTGGTAACTCCAACAGCTAGAGAGTCCTAGAAAACTGAAAAATTACTTATTTCGTGCCTTTAATTAATGTTTTTCAGTAAAATTCCCATCGAAATATTATGTTTTTGCATGGACAAAAAACCCCCCAAAAAACAAACAAACAGCGGGTTGAGCGAAATAACGAACATTTGATAAAAATTGCTCAATTGACGGTAAAATGCCTGTTTCTCCGATTTCGTTATTTTGACGAGCGCCTGATTTCACTACGATGCCTCACCTATGCCAGCCCCATCACTCGCGCTCTGACTCAAGACCCACGTAAACACTCCACACTAAACACTCTATGATATACTCCACACTCCACGCTACACTTCATGAACTGAGACCCCGTGGCTGGAGTTTTTCTCTCCCCTACTCTTTTGTGTCTTTTTTCCTCTTTATACATTTTTTGTAATTCAGAAACATCTCTATTTTATCTCCTCTGTCCATCTGTAATGAGAAATTCATGTACAGAAAAGTGGGAAGAAATGGCATAACATCAAGAGGCTAGCCCAGGATAGAGAAAGGTGGAAAGTGTTTGTCCGTGGCCTATACCCTGGTCTAGGGTGAGAAAGGAAATGGTGATGATGACATCTATAATATTTTTTTGTTCGTGGCCTACACCCTGGTGCAGGATGAGAAAGGCAATGATGATGATGATGTCATCTATAATACTTGCTCTAGTCCCCAATATAGTTTTCCTTTCAATGCCACTACACTGTGATTTTATCACTGGGACCACACTGAAGTTTTCTTCTAATGTCACCTCAACTTGATTTACTCTCCCTAGATCTCTGATCCTGAGTCCATTGTACTTTTCCTCCAATGTCACCGTACCTTTATTTTTTTTAAATCTCTTCAGATCCATATCGTCAGTGCATCTCGCTAACCGCGTATGGAGCATTCAGATTCTTTCGAGAAAATATGGAAAAACTTTTTTTATCTGTCTAAAGTGCATTACATTTTGCCTCTTGATTTAAGCCTATACACATTATATTCAGGTTGTCATGACTTATTGATGTGGGAGATGATTTTCAAGATTGTCCTTAGGTGATTGTTTTAAGATCGGAGTTTTCAAATTTTATGCGATACCCTGATAGCAAACTGTAATGGAGATATCTGTTCTCTAGGCCATTTCATTTTTCTTTTATAGCTACCGCACCGTAATCCTATCTCTATAGATCAGTATTGTTTGTTCCGGAATCCATTGACTGTTTTCTTCCACATTAGCCACAACTTAATTGTATCTCCCTAGCTCTCTGTAGTTTTTGTTCATCGTCCTGTGTCGCGTAGCAGGAAAAGAAGCGAGTGAGAGACGCTGGAGTTAATGCGTAACTTATAGTGGGTTTTTGTGTGGGTTTTTGGGGTAAGTGTTTTACTGCATAAGGTCATATGAGCGCGCGGGACACACCTAATACTTTTAGTTGGTAGGAACTTCTGAATTTTGCCCGGGTGGCGGCCGAAGCCTACTCTTATCGATTTTAGACCACCAAAGGATTTTTAACGTGCGCAACTTGCACACGGGCCCTCCGAGATTTTTCGC
>NW_004797287.1:2386629-2388464 GCF_000002075.1 Aplysia californica | reverse complement strand
GGGGTAACCTGGTTTCAGAGGTAAAATTAAAGAGAAAATGACCGCCAACGTTGAGTTATAATTTCTTTAGTTTGAGAGTCCGTGGAAACTGAAAATTTACATCATTTTAACCTTTATTCAGTAAAGTGTGCACATAAATGTTTAGCTTAATGGGAATTAAAGGTTGTGGGCCAAAAAAAAAAAGCCCCAACAAAAATTCATTAAAAATTCCCAAACCTGCGGGAAAATGACAATTTCTTCACTTTCATTACTTTTTCAATCTCCTGATTTCACCACGCAGCTTCACTTCAGTTTGTCTGTTTGTCGACCAAGTTCGTCCCATGTTCCAGTCAAACGGGGATTCCCTTTTTTAGAATCCACTCTAATAAATGACTATTGACACTGGTCTCGAAATCTCAACTATCTCTTCACATTACTGCTGGGTCAATATTTACAGCTAGAGCCCTTGGTTACAAGACATGGGGCATTGGTGTAGTATTATATCAGACAAGAGAGAGAGTATAGTTCCTCTTACAGTGTCAACAGTGCGGGTGGTTGGAAGGCGTCACTGGTACTTTTTAGAATCTTTGTTCCTTCACAATGTCGTCCCCCCCCCACCCCCCAAGGACAGGGTTACTGGCTGAAGTGTCTTTCGGCCATTCCAAAAGGGGGGATATTAACATGTTCTTATGTGCAGTAGAATTATAAATGGGCTGATTTATCAATGTCGTGCTCATAACTGTGCAGAAACAACAAAGGAGGAACTGCTTTTTCTTTCCTCATCCTTACTATCGTCATTTTCCTCTATTTCTTTTGTATGTTTGTCACTGTCTTGTGAACTGCTATTTCCGGGGTGCCTTGATAGTCGAAGCAGACTTTGTGCTGTTGAGGCTGGAGAGATGAGCAGAGTAAGCCTGATTCCCCGTTTGGACTTCTCTGTTGACATCCACCACTTGGTGCTCATTATGACCTTATGCCGTTGTGAGCGCCGTAAAACCTTACTAAAACTTTTTTAAAAACCAAAGTCGTCTCTGTCTGTCTTTGTTTTACTGGCGCTAAATATCTGTTATCGGGTCGATGTCTCCCCTTTACTCAAACAATCTGGAACAATGACTAAAGCAGTATGACAAGAAGGTGAAATGAGAGAAGCAGAGATGTAACCAAAGGGGAAGAAGATTGAGAAACATAGTTTTTACGTCAGACGAAAGTTTCCAGTTCAGTCTCAACACCAAATGTGTGTTATTGTAGTGTAATCAGGCATTCGTCAAAATAATGAAATCAAAGAAACCAGCATTTTTCTTTTAAAAGGACATTTTTTTTCGATTTTTCTTTTTTCGGCTCAACGCCACTTATGTACATTTTAAAACACTTCCCGTGAGGATTTTTACTAAAGCACATGGACCAAAGACACAAAACTATGTAAATGTGCAGTTTCCATAGACACTCAGACTTTGGAAGCCAACAAACATTGGGGTCACTTTCTAGCTAATTTTACCTCTGACACTAGGCGACCCTCACCTCCTTTATATGCAAATATCTCGACTTCTATTCCAGATAGACTTGCATGTTTTTCCACCAAAAACCAGACAATTGAACACACTTTCAGATGATACCAATAACTCGATATACGCAAAAACTGGCGAGTGCCTGATTCCACCATGTCGTGACACCAATATTTACACATGACTTGAAATCTTAACCATTTCTTCACATCAATGCTGGGTCAATATTTACTGCCTTGGATGCCATGCAGGAAGAAGTATTATCTTGCCGTCCTCAATAGACAAAAGAAGGAATATTTATAGTTCCTTTTACAATGTCGAAAGCGAGGGTATTTTTGAAAGGTGGGGGGGGGG
>NW_004797287.1:2383582-2385504 GCF_000002075.1 Aplysia californica | reverse complement strand
AAGAGAGAGAGAGAGAGAGAGAGAGAGAGAGAAAGAAAGAGAGAGACAGAGACAGAGACAGAGAGAGAGAGAGAGAATGAGAGAGAGAGAAGAGAGAGAGAGAGAGAGAGAGAGAGGAGATAGAGAGAGAGAAAGTCTAGGTCATTCTGAGGGAGACAACTTGACTGAGTGACATGATACAAGGAAAAGGGAACGAATGCCAAAAAGATACACAAGCATAAATGTATTATTAATGCAAATGTTCGTGTGAATAGCCACACGGCGTGATATATTCCTTTTTCCCTCTTGCTAGGAGCTGAATATTCGTTTTTCTTATTCCTCTATCAAGCTCTCTGCAGAAAGCGTCTGTTGGTATCTTCCGTTTGTTGAAAGCGTCCTAACTACCTCAGGGCGCAACAGAACTCGTGGGTTTTCCCAGTGTCACTGGCTTACAATACTTACATAATATACATCGCCCTTATGACGAGAACGGTGAACCTACAAATACATTTTTATTTCATGTAATTTAAAAGATTTTTTGTAATTATATATAATTGTTCTTTTCCGAATCAGTTATAGATTATCCATGTCATTATGCTCCGACAAAGATGGGGATGGATTTTGAATTGAAATTCACACCAAAAAATGTTTAATCCCGAGGAAATAAAGCCGCTAGCGTCAAGTATTGCTGCGTGATGAAAACAAAAAGGTTTTTGGCGTCTGCTATAACAGTTACATGCATTTACCTACCAATGGAGGCCAGGAGGCTTTCAAAGCCAGATAGAAATAAGGTCATCAGAAAACTGGGTCTCTACATAAAAATCATTCAATATAGCATTCACAGTAACAGCTCCATCACTTATTAATGAACATCATCAAGCAGTTTGACTGGAGCAGACATTGGCAATTGTTAATGATGGTAAAAAAAATATAATCAATAATAACATAGTAATGTTGGTGCATCTCATTACCACTGACAGGTTTTTGTGAAATGAGAGGGTGGAGAGTAGGGGGGGGGGTGGAGTGGGGGTACACAGGAATACTGGAGCTACCATCTCCAGGGTATCCTCCAGGGTATCCTCCAGGGTATCCTCCAGGGTATCCTCCAGGGTATCCTTCAGGGTATCCTCCAGGGTATCCTCCAGGGTCCTAGTAACGAGACCCATCGTTAGCTCAATGGCCTGATTCCACCGTGTCATCACACATATTACATATTCTCGAATTGTGTTTGTTCGTGGGAGGAGTTTTCAAGGCTCCCCACCCACATAGGTCGGTCCGATCATATATGACTGATAAGTCAGAAAGTCCCATGTTCATACGTTGTTGAACATAATATTCCATCTTGTACAAACCAACCGGTACGACAAAATACCTTTAATTAAGAAGATTCTTCTCCACTACATACTTCACTTTAACTTTCTCCTTCCTCTGGTATCCTTGGAATGTCGAGGGGATGTGCAGGTTTGGGTCCTGTGCTAGGTGTGTACCGTCTGGGATAGATATGTTATGTTGTTCCAGGATATTTATCAACCCCATCCAGCCAGGTCTTTCTCGGTCTTCCTCTTGATTTGAAACCGGATTCTCGGGTGTTGTAAGCTCTAGCCGCTAGTTGTTTCTGTGGCATTCTGTTCAGAGACCATGTGTGGCACGGTAATGTTAATGTTGGTATGAAGATTCTATTGATGAGCTGTGATTTCACTTCGGTTGGGATGTTCTTGTGACTGGGCAGGGGTGCTAGCTGGCAGGTCACTACATTTGCCTTCATAGTTCTTGTTTCTATTTCTTTGTCCATACGCCCATCTTGAGTGAAGATTCCTCCAATATATTTAAATTCCTCTCCTTGTTGTTCCTACACTACATAGCAAGTTGTTAAAACTTAGTAAAACACAGTAAGACCTCCAGAAAATACCAACTTCTCTCTCTCTCTCTCTCTCTCTCTCTCT
>NW_004797287.1:2381493-2383482 GCF_000002075.1 Aplysia californica | reverse complement strand
TCTCTCTCTCTCTCTCTCTCTCTCTCTCTCTCTCGCGTGGAATGTTTGAGATTGATTGGTGTCCGCCCGTTCCACAGACAGGAATCAATTATTCCAACATAAACTCTTTTTCCCTCCAAAGTTCAGGCCGGAAGGGAGTAAACCTACCATGAAAATCGAAGTGGACCTGCATTATTGATTCAATAGTCTTTGAGACATCGGGATTAGACCAACTCCTCGCGTTGTGAGTCGTGTGCAGTCGGCGGTGGGGAAGGAAAACTGGGAAAGGCAACGGGTAACTCTTCCCGTGTTTTCAAAGAGAAAACTTTACGTTTTTGTTGCTGTTGTTGTTGTTGTTGTTGTTGCTGTTGCTGTTGTTGTTGTTGTTTTTGGTGGTAGCGGTGGTTGGGATGGTGTTGGTGTTGTTGTTAAAGATGTTGTTGTTGTTGGTGGTGGTTTATTGCAACTGTTGTTGCTGCTTTTTTTTCAGAGAGCACTTACATAAAACCAATCAAGACATCCCTATAAATCTCTCGGTTCAAATTAATCGTTTGTATATTTGTTGTTTGGTAGAAGTGCACTCAATATTTTCTTGCATTTTGAGAGGTAAAACGCTGTGCTAATCGTTTAGAATCGTTGCATTCACTACAACTTTTATACCCGCAACCAGTAGAAGAGGGGTGTCCAGTTGTGTCAAATTTCTGTCTCCACGAATACCATAACGATTGTCCGGACTATCTATTCCCGTAAACTTTCGAATTCAGTCCATTTTATTTTAATAAACAAAGAAGATGATATATTGGATTATCTATTTCAATAAAAGTTTGGATACTTAACTAATATTTATTATGCTTGCGGTGGTTCCTTGGTCAATTTAACTTGAGAAAAAAACAACAACAACACAGTTAGAAATAACTCACTGACATGCTGGCACCTGGTGGAGGTGACCAAATGAAACTATGCAGAGAATAGGTAGGTACCAAAGTACAGGCAACATTTAAAGGGAAAGATATGAAAAAATATATTATTGAAGATAAAAACTAGGGAAAGAAACAAAAGTAGTAGTAATAAAAGGAAGGACGGATAGTCGCAGTATATCAATAATGTTCTGTCTTGGTTATGAAAAAGTATCGATCGGGACATCATTTACATAGGGAAACAATAATTTCTAACATACAGTACAATCGTCGACCTCGCCCTCCTATCTTTGAGAATGCCACTTACGATAACATAACCCTGACAGTCTTACGGAGCCTCTTTGTCGTAGTAAATGTTAGAATTATCTCCAAGATTATTCATGAATATTTATGAGTCCTATGCAAACACTAGCTTTTATTCAGCTAGGTGATATAGATGTTTACATTTACTTTTCTCTCAGCTGTGTTTGGTAACTTTGGGGAACCGGACCAGAAGATTCAATTAACTTTGCTACTTCAAGATTCAGAGATAAAAAGTAGCGTTGGGATCTCAGGGCTGGGACTTTTAAAATATATTTTAGTTTTGTTCTGCTTTGTTATTTTTTCTACGACATGGCAAAGAATTCAGATGATTTCGTGTGTAGATCTAATCAAATGAATTCAATTTAAAAAAAAACTGGTATGTCTGTGGTAAAGAGGAAGGGGGCACTGCTAGATCGCAAGATAAAAATACCAGAATTTGGTGAGGCATTTCCCTATGTGCAAACTATTGAAATCCAAGCAACTATCTCTCACTTTAAGAAAGAAAATGCTGGAATGTTACATCTTCCCCATATTCCTATACGGTCCAGAGACCTGAACTTTGACCAAAAAAAAAAAAAGATTATGCGTTTGGGATAGATGTGGTGCTACCGTAGAATGACCAAAATAAGTTGAAAAACAAAAACAAAACAAACACAGAGGTGTGTCGTATTCTACTCACAAGACAGACCCTGCCGAGCAAAATAAAATGTAGAAAAATACAATACTTTGGCCATTTAAAACGACATGAGACCACTGTGAAAAAGGTGCTTGAAGGAAAGATGTGGGGCAG
>NW_004797287.1:2377274-2379204 GCF_000002075.1 Aplysia californica | reverse complement strand
GTTTGTGTGTGTGTGTGAGTGTGTGTGTGTGTGCGTGTGTGTGTATGTGTGTGTGTTTGTGTATGTGTGTGTGTGTGTGTGTGAGTGTGTGTTTATGTGTGTGAGAGTGTGTGTTTGTGTATGTGTGTATGTGTGTGTGTGTGTGTGTGTGTGTGTGTTTGTGTGAGTGTGTGTTTATGTGTGTGTCGTTGTTGTTTTGTTTTTTGGGGGGACAAAAAGTAAAACACAAGAGCAACAAAACCAAACTGAACAACTCAGGGAGGAACTCACATGTCCCGTGGGGAACGACGAAATGTCGAACCACTACACCACATACGTAGGTTTTAGTTAAATGTTAATAAACAATGAATACAGACTTCTACTGAGACAGACAGGTGCCTAAACAGACACATTGTCATAATCTCAGTAACAACCTGGTATAGAATGCTGGAACAGAAATCACAATATCGCAGCCAACGATAAACGTTAAAGAATATTTAATACAGAGCTCTACTGGGATATAAAAGTGCGTAAATTAGACACATTGTCATAATCTCAATTGTAGAAACCAGTCGTAGAATACTGGAACTGAAATCACAATATTACAGCCAACGAACTAAAGAATTCTAAACAGAATTATTCCAATAGAATAAAACATATGCAGAAGCGACGTTAACAAACACAATTATAATCGGGAAAGAGGGCAGATTAGTGCAGGATGTCAAATTATTTATTTTTTCAGCCTCTGTGACATTTCCTGGAATCCTTTGATCTAGGTCGCCAAAGACACTGTGATCACATTGCACCAGTGGTAGATTACTTGCTATGAAGGAAAGTGTCAGGCTAACTACTGAGTCTCTGTTTACCTGTCAATCCTTTCTTTGCTCTCGCAGTATCTTGTTTATCTACCTGAAATTCTTCCAGTCTGTTTGGTTTGTGTTCTATAATTTATTTCTTACGTTTTATGGATTTTCATATTGTCTGATGTCAATAATATTTTGTTGTTGTTGCAGCGTCTGACATTTTCTGGAATTCTTTGATCTAATTCTCCATAGACAATGTAAACACTTGACACACCAGTGGTAGATTACTGCTATGACGTCGGTGGCCTAGTGGTTAGGCTACTGGACTCGTAATCGTGATGTTGCAAGTTAGTGAGTTCGAGCCGCGGGCCCGACGTTTTGTCCTTGGGAAAGGCACTTTACACGAATGTTCCTCACTTCACCCAGGTGGGGATGGGTACCCGGCCATAGACAGTGAAAGGTCTGGTCAAAATATTAGTGCTTTAGCGCCTATAAATGGCTGCTTGCAGGTCTGCTTCAGGTCTGTTGAAGTTTTAGTATAGATTGTGAAGCGCATAGAGCTTGTTGTTGAGCGGGGATTTGCGCTATACAAATGCTATCTATTATTCTTATTCTTCTTTTTCTTCTTCTTCTTCTTTTTATTATTAGCATCATTATCATTATTATTATTATTGTGGATAATGAACGTGTTCTGGCCCATTCAGAGAAAAAGCACACAATTTTATGGATAACTCGAAAAGAACTTTTTTTAAAATGCATAAAGAGAGGACCAGCGAGAGAGAGGAAACTTTCCCCATTTCACACACTTGGGCTTCAGTATCAGCAACAGGCTGGATCTCCACCAATGTCAGAAGCCGGCGCGAGAAATTGGACCTCGGTTTTTGTTGGGTTTTTTTAACGTAGGTGTGTTTAGTCCGCCCCCGTCGACATACCTTAGATCATTCAGGTTGTGGGTCACATAGGATCTCAACACAGGGCAACTGTCAAGTCTTAGAAACCACGGTAGAAGATCTCGGGTACAGAAAGAGAAGTCGTCAAGTCTCGCCCATTTTCAAGAGGAAAAATAACAAGAATCTATACTATATAAAAATACAACTGCACGGAAAAAGAAACTATACCAACACATACACACACACACACACACACAC
>NW_004797287.1:2375536-2376815 GCF_000002075.1 Aplysia californica | reverse complement strand
TCCAAAGTCCATATAAAGTTTTCAAAGGGTCTCACTTGCTGAATTTTTAAAAAATCGTGTTGAATTTGAACCTCAGCAACACTTGAATGCGAATTCTATGTTTGCAGACAGGGCACAGAGAAAAAATACATCTAATGTAATAAATGGTTTACCCGTTATCAAACAATATTCATCTTCCAGAAAGCGAGACACATATGTTTGCTTGAGACCAATACAAAAGCGCAAGGTAATGTGTTATTGGAAACTTTAGATTCGTTATCGCATACATGTATACATGTATTTATTGACTTTTTCCGTATCAACCGAGACATGTTGCCAAGGCAAGAAAACACAAGCCGTGTTGGAATGTTGTTGAAGGAGCACAAATGATGACCCAAAGGAGGACATAAAAATGGTTGAATTACTTTGTAGCCAATGCAACTGGCACTTCATGACTCGCATTCATTTATTTAAGTCACAAATTAAAGGTAATTCGTCAAAGAATATTATGTGTGAGGCATTATGGTGGAATCTGGTGCTCGTCAAAAATGTGAAAGTTACGCTTTTCCGATTGTTTGGTACTTTTTATCCAAATTTTGTTGTTTTTTGTTTTGTTGTTTTGCTCTACACCTTCTGTGTCCATTTAATTTAAGAATCAATTTCAGTGTGAATTGTATTGAAAAATGTTGATTAAAGGCAGAATAAATGTAAATTGACAGTTTCCACGGACTCTGAGGCTTTGCAAATAACTAAACTTGACCAGTGCAGCACAGACAGGATAGTTTTTGTTGTTTGTTTTGGGGTTATAATTTTATAACGGAAAAGAGATAGGTGCGCTGATGCGTGTGCACTCTATCTCGCTGCGTATGTTTGTCTTCCACCAACTCTTTCAGAAATAGTCGCTCGAGCCAAACTTAGCAAGACAACAATTTTGGCGTGTGTCCATCTATATTTGACAATTCTCTTTAGAAAGAAGAAAGGGGATTTAAGATGAAAGATTTTCTGCTCTCAACGTGTTATCTACCTCTGCCAAAAAGAAAACCACAAAATCAAACAAAGAACTTTGCCCTTGTCCGATTAAACCAAACAGCATGTTTTGGTTTTGCTTTTTTTCCGAAAGAAATACTTGTTTCCAGACGGGGAAGGCAAATATTATATTGCGGTTTCTTTTACTTGACATCCGCATAGAAACGTTAAAACTATTATTCCTGTCCAGGAAAAAAAAAACCTTTGAAACTTTGAAACAAGATTCCCAAACTGTAGCAGTATGACGCTTTAAAATGTTTTATATATATATATA
>NW_004797287.1:2370811-2372565 GCF_000002075.1 Aplysia californica | reverse complement strand
GAGAGAGAGAGAGAGAGAGAGAGAGAGAGAGAGAGAATGAATAGAGAGGATGAGTGAAGGAAAGTGAAAGAAAGAGAAAGATAAAAAAGGTTGGGGGTGTGAGAGAGAGAAAGAGCGTGAGAGGGAGAGAGGGGGTGGGGGAGAACAAGGGAGAGGGAACTAAGAACGAGACAGGCGACTGATAGGTAAATGATTTACATCATTATTGATACAATTGGTTCATTTAAGATCCGAGAAGCGTCGATTCTTCCTCTCAACTCGAGAAGGATGGAGAACAATGTCCAAGCAGAAATACGGAGATGCTCGATGAAATTGCTATTTTACCCACACTGGTTTTGAACTCACATCTTTTGCATGCAAGACAAAGAGTATAGCCATAACATAAAATATTACGTCAGTTCGAGACACTAGTAAACTAGTCATGAATGTTAAAAATTTGGGGGTTGAGGGAGTGGGGGACTTGGGGGAGTGGGTTGGGGAGGGGGGTGTAGACGGATAGTGGGGTCAGGTAAACACCATGTGCTATTTAAAAGTTCCATTGCAAAATACTACACCAATTGAATCTGGATATTTTCGGAAAACTTCGATTTGCTCCATGTCGTAGGACAATGATAACTAGACAATCCTTGTTTTGGGTGAGTTTTTCGCAGGCGTTCTGTTTGTTTGTTGTTGTGTTTAGTGGTTGTTGTTTGTTTTGTTTTTTGGTTTGTTTGGTCGGGGGGTTTTTGGTAGTGGGAGGGGAGGGGGATCCTTCTCAGAACGCTCTGTATCCTCGATATTTAGTATGATAAAATTGCCGTTTTCTACATAGTTTCGTTTCCTGAGAATAAGTTTTGACAACCACTTTTCTATATTTCAAAAGTAATTAATTAATAGATAGAGCGCATTTTCCTTGAATCCCTTCAATTATTCTCAAGCATCGCCTACCTTCATAAAATGAGCGAGGGTCCAAAATATAATCCACAATCCAATAATCCGAAGAGTCCAAGAAATATTTGAAAAGTAAACAACATCTGAAGACGGAGGTGAAACCTCACTCACTTCTCATTCCAAATCCCAAACCGACAAATCAACATACTACATCAGGACCCAGGAACGACGTCTGCAAACCTCCTGAGAACTGATGACGTCAGGAAAGTCGGACACGCATAGAGAGAGCCGCCTATTTGCTCTGGCCTGTGTGTCACTTTGATAGGTGCAAGGGTCTTTTCAAGTTGACGCGGGGTTCTCTTAGAATTTCGACTGTCGATAGTGTTGGGGGACTGGTAATCAAGATACGAGGGGTGGGAATACGTTTGTGTGTGTGTGTGTGTGTGTGTGTGTGTGTGTGTGTGTGTGTGTGTGTGTGTGGACGAAAGCCATAACTTATTACGAATGGATATAAAAGGGTGGGAGAAGAGGGTGGTTTGGGGAGGGGGGGGGAAGGTGGTGTATGTTAGGGTCAGGGGTGGAGGATGGGGTAACTGTAAGGTATTTTAAAAAATAGCGGTGCTTCTTCCTTTTGTATCATAAAATCGTTAAAATAAATCTAAGAGACAATTCCTCCTAATCCCTATCTCTCCCTCTCCTACCTGTTTCTTCCCTTTCCTTCCCTCCCCCCCCTCCTTTTATTCTACCCATCCCCCTCCTGTCTTTTTCCTTCTAGTCCTCTTCCCCTCTCCTCCCCTCCTTCCCACGTCCTCCCATCTTCCTCCTCTTGCCTCTTTCCTCTCCCGACTGCTTCTTCCCCCCCTCCTCCCTCTTCCCCTTTCCAT
>NW_004797287.1:2365823-2367338 GCF_000002075.1 Aplysia californica | reverse complement strand
GAGGGAGAGAGAGAGAGGGAGATATGGGTGGAGGCGGGAAGAGCAAAAAATAAGGCATTTCTTTCTTCTGTTTGGGGAGCTAGAAATTGGCAGGTGGTTCGAGGTCGTTGCTGAAAGGACCTACATTGTTTGTTTGGGTTTTTTTTTCTAATGTTTCGGTCTGTCTTTCTTACCTTTTTCCTACAATAAACAACAGACGTCTTGTCTACCTACAGTTTTCTTCTTTTTTTTCACAAACAAAACACAAATGAACGGAAAGTCAGAAGAAAAAAAAAGTTAAATTCTAAATGAAGAGGGAGGCAAGCGATGAATGTGCTGTAAAGTGCTTTTTGATTCCTGTGTTATGCCCCTTGTGTTGTTAACGTCATAGGAAAGCTTGATTTAAGAATTTCGAGGCAATCATTGAAAATGTCTAGATCTAGATCTAGCTCTACTCTATTCCTAAGTGACGAGTATAAATGATACACGAAAAAAATGTTTTGCTATTTTAAAAATAATGTCTGTATATTATCCCACCTAAAACTTCCGATCCAGTTAACTTTCGAATTTGATCAAATTAATGGTTGTTCATAATTATTTAAAGAGTTCACGGTGTTATTGAGGAGCCTGAAGTCACAGTCGTTTAATTTTCAGTTTGTCATTAGTTTCGTTCAGATTTAATCTAGGGAAAGTCCGTCTTCTAAGCATAGATGTACACTAGGCCTATAGGGGGTAACTCTATGCTTCTAAGACGCCTTTGTAAACAAGTGAGGTTTCCGTTCACTAACAGTGGCCACTGTTTCCACATCTTTGAAATTCTGAAGTGTACAACCACGAAAGCCGAACAGAAAATCAATCTATATATTATTATTTATTATACATCTGGCAACTTGGAAACAAATGTGTCACTTTTCCCATAAAACTGCGAAAGCTACAGAGTTGAAAGTTGGCAAAAAGATAGATAGGTCCCCATTACGGAGCCTGATTTTTTTTAAATTCATTTCCTGAATTTAGACAAATATATTTGACAAAAGGTCCCGTCCTTCTTTGGCCTTTGTGATTCTTCCATTGAGAAACGAAACAAATATACGTAGCTGTACTCCATATCGGAAGTACCAGAAGTGATATTTCGCGAGGCGCATTTTGTTTTGAGAGTATTTATCTAGACTTTCAAATCTTTTGCATCTCTCAAGATTTATTGTCCCATTCCAGTTAAGAGTAAATATAGTAGACCAATGACTTTCAGTTGATGTTAATGCACCGATCATTCCTTTCATCGAAAGGGGGTCCAGTTAGTAACATGCCATGTTAGATGACTGAGAGATTCTGATTTTTTCTTTGTGCTGTTTGGCACCGTGAACACGGCGCTGTTGTTGCGACTTCGTTAATTCCTGTCTTAAACAAGGCGTTCCTGATCTAAGTCCTGCACCTACTGCTCTGCGCCTCACACTGATGAAAAAAACATTTTCACGCACCCCAAGCATGCCTTGAGCTTTTACTTTTGAGAAACGAAACAAATTTCGTAAATGCGACAGC
>NW_004797287.1:2364571-2365389 GCF_000002075.1 Aplysia californica | reverse complement strand
CTCTTGCCCTTTTTAACTCCCAGTGGAGCACAGGCCATTAACAACATTACTCCAGCGAAGCCTGTCCTGAGCATCCTTTTCTATCTGTTTCCATGAAGTCCCCGCTTTTTCAATTTCCGCTTGTACCGCTCGCCTCCATGTCATCTTTGGTCTTCCCTTCTTACGTTTTCCTTCTGGGTTCCACGTTAAAGCCTGTCTGATGATGCTTGTCGGGGATCTCCTCAGGGTGTGTCCAATCCATTTCCATTTCTTCACCTGAATATCTTCCCTTACTGGCCTTTGGCTTGTTCTCTCCCACAGTTGAGCATTCGTGACTCGATCGTACCACTTGATCCCCACAATCCTTCGTAGGCATCCATTTACGAAGCTCTGCAGTTTCCTTGCTGCTGATGCTGTGAGCCTCCATGTCTCTGAACCATTACACGCACTGCATTGTAGCCGTATTGCTGCTTCTCAGGCAGATTTTCCGCCATGAATAAAAGGGAAGCGAAAGTTGTGATCAGCTTCGCTACGTTGAGGAGCCGTGTAATTTAGAATTGTTTTTAAAAATGATCAAAAAAGCTTTGATTTTTGTTTGAAAAGAGCTACGGGTCAACTTCCTGGTGAATAATTTTGCATTCGTTTATAATACAGCAACTAATGAACGTATTTTAATAAAGCATTTACTGTATTTTGGTGAAAAGTACTCATGGAAACAGGAAAAGTCGTGCTTGAACTGCTCACTTGTGTCTCTAAACATCGTGACGGTTAGAGCATATTTGGCTTTTTTATAACTTTTTGAAAACGTTGCGTTTTTAATGGCTGTCAGTATATATATA
>NW_004797287.1:2359873-2361946 GCF_000002075.1 Aplysia californica | reverse complement strand
TCTCCCTCTCTCTCTCTTTCTCTCTCTCTCTCTCCCTTTTTTTTGATAAACACGATTCGTCGCAGTCGAGTTGCTACACTTCAGAATTCGTCAAATATCTTGTTTCCTGAAAAAGTGCTTTGCTCTATTTTCCTGAGTTCCTCGACCTCAACATGTCTAGTCTACTCGGCAATCAGTAGACATAAACAATACTGCCGTGCTCCTAATAGGTCACAACGCCATATGTCTATAATACTTTTAGAATGTACATAATATATGCTTGCCAGTTGAACATAGTGCAGCCGTGTTGGTTTTCAAATGGGTAGGTACAGGGCTGATAAATAAATAATTAAAAACCTTAACGTTTTTTTTTTTTTTGCAAGATAACATTGTTACTTGTTCTATTTATTTGAGTAACGGACGGGCGTATGTGGTGCAGTGTTCGGTGCTTCGCTGTTACACGCAAGTGACTCGGGTTCATTCCCTGAAGCCAGAGATTTCAAAAAAAATATTTTTTTTTTTAAATCAAATATCCAAGTCTTTCTTCTGGAATCTTGTATCTCTCTTAGTCCAAGTTGGTCTTGACAGGTAGAGTGGAATTACACAACCTAATTAATGAGCTAAATTATTGTGTTGATCGGAGCGAAAAAAACAAACATATGACAGGCAGCTCCTCTGGTTTGGCAATGCTTCTCGAAATTATTTTTTTTTTAGCTCAACACCTTCTATGTTCATTTAAGAACATCCATCTCAGTATGGATTATATTGAAAAACACTGATTGAAAGCAACATCAACAAAAATAAAAACATAAATTGTCAGTTTCCGCGGACTCTGAGGCATTGTAAATAACTTAACTTTGGCGGTCACTTTGTCACTAATTTTACCTCTGAAACCAGGCGATCCCACCTCTTCAATCGCAAATATCTCAATATGTACTCAAGATAAAAGGGTAACTTTTTCATCAAGAGCAAGTCAAATGAACAAGCTTTAAGGTGATACCAATAACTCCACATGCCCCAAGAAATGACGAGCGCCTGATTCCACAGCATTTAGACACATAGTATTCTTTTTTTTTAATGAATAATGGACCATCAGGTGTTCCGGCACGCCTCCATCATCTTTATAGGGACAATCTTATAATTCCATTCCATTAGTATAATTATAATTTACATCACATAATTACAAACAAGGAAACATTCCCGTTTCTTCTCAAGCGTCTGTCATTATTCACAGATTGTCTGTGGGCATTAAAAAATAAGAAGTGTATGAACCGTGGACCAACAGTCAAGTAGGAGTGTGCAACAAGTGGTGGTTATGTTCTAACACAATTTGAATTCTTGTGAATACGTTATTGTCGGAACAAGTCTCAAGGGTGACCCTTTTCTCAGTGTGGCTCAATAACAGGAGCAGTAAAAAAAACCAAGTTTTTTTCTTTTAGCTTCAATAACAGTTTTAAGGTACTTGCAAAACGATAAGGTCATCTAAGAGCCGATGATTAGGGATTTTACAAGAGGATAACAAACTGAAAAAGGAGGAAAGAAAAGGACGCACAAACCATGTAAAAGTGTAATGGGAAAGAAGAAGCAAACCCCACCAGAGCACCCGCCAGCCACCCACAGGATCAATACCTAAGAGTCCTTCCGTTGTTGATTGAGGATCATCATCATCATCATCATCATCATCATCATCATCATCATCATCATCATCATCATCATCATCATCATCAAATAGAATTATTTGGACGAGCGGAGGTGCCTCTGAGTACAATGACAATGGAGCCGAAAAAGAGCCTCGCTCTCGCTCGAAGATTTCTTCGTTGAGTCCACCAGGCCCAGTAAGGAAACAACAACAAAAATAATCGTCATCGTCATCATCATCATCACCGAGTGTCTAGTCTGGAGCACACAGTGACGGTTATGAAGGTTCTCCATCCCTCTCCTTCATTTGTCTTGTAAGAGGATCACTAAGGCGAGAGGAAGACTTTCGTCTACCCTCAGACAATTGCTGGTCTAACGACAGACAACAGTTCGTTCATGGGGGTGGGGGGTTGGGTTGGTTTGGTTGGGGGTTTTTGTGGGGCCTATCACAGAAGT
>NW_004797287.1:2356619-2358024 GCF_000002075.1 Aplysia californica | reverse complement strand
GGGGTGGAGGCGTAAACTATGTCTACATTTAAAAATTAGAAACGGTGGGTTGCACACGTTAAAGATCCCTCTGAGGTCCAAAATTGAGAAGAGTAGGCTTCGGCCGCCACCTGGACAAAACGCAAAATGTCCTGCCAACTGAAAGCGTTTAGTGTGTCCAGCACGCTCATATGACCTTATGCAGCTGCGAGCGCCCCGTAAAACACATTAAAAAGACCTCACCCCCACCCCACCCAAAAAAAAACCCAACAAAAAATCAAACCAACAAACAAACGACGGCAAAATAAACATACAATAGCCTAATCCTTATAGAAATGTCTCTTTGTTGCTTTCTTCCTCTGCATGTGTATGTATTGTGGATTGCACGATTTTAACGTTTTGTTCAGTTCTTTATTGGAAGGTTAATGTTTTATAGATAAAGGGGCGACTGAGTTCGCGCTTTGTTTTTCTTTATTTATATCTACATGTATATAATGCAACCACAAATAAATTCATTTACGGCACAGTTGAGTTCAATGTTCCTTCTTTCTTTTTTTTGGTTTTGTTTGTTAATCATTGTTTTTTAACAATATAATTGTTCAATCAATAATTATTGCAAATCACATAATCAAATACCTTTACAGCAGTGTAGGGACTTCAATTCAATAGTAAGAAAAAGTCAGTTCTGTATATCCCATTACTGATTTCGGAGAACTTACGTCATTTAAGATTGTTTACAGAACCGATGTACTATTCCCCCGCACCCAAAAACATCATCAGACATTAGTCACCATCACACCCCCCCCCGCCCTTCCTTTACACTTTCAGGACAACAACGGTGAGCGCCAAGTGAATTAGCAAGTCTCATGCCCGTGGGCAATCACCCGGTGGCATCCTCTTTAACAAATGACCAATACGGTCAATGGTCACTTAGATATGTGTCTTGTTTTTTATGGCACAGGTTTCACGCCTGTCTGACCGCTCAGGTTATCTGGTTATCTGACTGGCTGGATCTCCCAGTGAACGTTCATCAACGACAACCTCAGTGCAACAGGCTGGGGGAAGGGAGTGGGGTGGGTGTAGGGCTATGGAAACTCACCAAACAACCAAAGTTCAAAAACGGCCTCTCGGGATTTCTGCTTTAAGTTAGGGATGTTGAATTGTGATACGTATGTCAATAAAACTATATAATGCGTTACAGTTTGTCCAAAGCCAGATTGAACTAAGACTATAATATGCAGACAAAGGAAGTAAAACAATTTACACTACGAGAGCATAATATAGATACTTGTATAGGGTTTTCGGATACATTCTCTGACATCCTTTTTGAGCAGTCTACAATGATGTAGTGATGTCAAAGATTTTGAAATTGATTTAACGTAACATGCGCTCTTTGGAAGCCAGCAGAGAAGTATAATAAGTGGGA
>NW_004797287.1:2355479-2356519 GCF_000002075.1 Aplysia californica | reverse complement strand
GGTAGGGGATGGGGATGGGGAACACGGGAAAAAGACATCTCGTACAACAGCTTGCACCTTTGTGTTACTAGCGAGCTTAGAATTACGCTAGTATACAGACTGTGTGGTGTTACGGTAACCTCTTTGTGTCACGTTGACCCGTGGTCAGCCAAGCGTGGGTGAGAGGACCACACTGGGCGCAAGGGGCTGGCACTGGGTCAGGAGGGGAGTCCTTAAATTAAACAAACATTTGTGTGTCATGACGCGGTGGAATCAGACGCTCGTCAATTGTTGTTGAGCATGTGGAGTTACTGGTATTACCTGAAAGCTTATTCATTTGTCTTGCTTTCTATGAAGAAAAAATACCCATCTATCAAAAGTACAAGTCAACATTTTGTGAATGAAGGAGGTGGGGGTAGCCTGGTTTCACAGATAGAATTAGTGCGAAAATGACCGTCAAAGTTTGGTAACTTCTATGGCTTGAGAGTCCCTGAAAACTGAAAATTTACAAATTTTGTGCCCTTAATCAACGTCTTTTAATATATAAAATTCACATGAGAATGTGCTTTTATGTGGACATAAAAAAGTGTTGAGCCAAAAAACAAAATTGAGTAAAAATTGCCAAGCCGTAGGAAAATGCCTTTCTCTTTGATTCTATTCTTTTGACAAGAGGCTGATTTCACTACGATGCCTCACTAAAAGATTTTTCTTTCTCTTTGGGAACTTTGTGCACCGGAATCTTTCTGTAGGCTTCTGAATTAGTGCCGGTCAGCAGATTCTGATGTAGCTGTTGACTTAAAATAAGATGTCAGTCTTTTTATAAAGACGGGTAGCCATAACAGTGGCTATATTTGCCCAGAAAACAGGACAGAAGAATAGATGCTGATGCTGCAAAATGCGATAACTTGAGCAGTGTTCACTACAGCTCAAAGATTAAAAGATAAACTGATTGATGAGATAGATAGGTTGGTAGACAAAATCTCCCCACACCCCTGTCTTTTTCTTTCTTCCAACTCTCTCGCTCTCTGTCCCTCTCTCTCTCTCTCTCTCTCTCTCTCTCT
>NW_004797287.1:2353416-2354594 GCF_000002075.1 Aplysia californica | reverse complement strand
TGTGTGGGGGGTGGGTGTGTGGGGTCTGTGTGAGGAGTGTGTGTGTGTGTGTGTGTGTGTGTGTGAGTGTGTCTGTGTGTGTGTTAGATATGTGTGTGTGTGTGAGGTGTGTGTGTGTGTGTGACTGTGTGTGAGGCGTGTGTGTGTGTGTGTGTGTGTGTGTGTGTGTGTGTGTGTGTGTGTGTGTGTGTGTGTGTGTGTGTGTGTGTGTGTGTGAGAGAGAGAGAGAGAGAGAGAGAATGAGAGAGAAAGAGAGAGCGAAAGCGCGAAAGGGATGGGAGGGGGGAGGGGAGGGAAGGGGTGCAATACCACGTGTTCATCGAATTTGTGGGAAGGCTTATGTATGTGTGTTTGTGTAAAAGAAAAGATGGGTAGAGATGGATACATTTTTACACAAGACTATGCGATAGAAAACGTGAGAGACAGACAAGCAGCTATAAAAGAAGCTGATATAGACAGTAGACAGTCCGACGGAGAGACAGACGGAAAAACTGACAGACAGACAGAGCAAGCAAGTGGTCGTTTAAACCTTCAATAGGGGCCTAGTCTCTTGCAAGTAGCCAGCGAGTAGACAGGTGAACGCGACTATAGACTGGACAATGTAGACATCGAACGTCCCACGGATACTGCAATAGTCTGCCGTTCTTTGACAAAACGCCTTTTTCTTATTCACAGCAGTTTCGAGAAATCAGCTTTTTCCGTTTTCTTATATTATTTCAACTATTTTGTCCAGTACATCAAGGATACATCAGAAAAGTATCAGGGTACAAGGCAAGAGGAAGACCAAGAAAAACCAGGATCCAGTGTGTGAAGGATACCCTGAGAACTTACAATATCCCACCCAGTCAGGCCATCAAACTAGCTTGAGACAGGAATCTCTTTCTCCCCTCGACGCCCTAGAGGTACAAGAGGACGGAGAAAGTAAAGTAAATAAGTACACCAACGGTTGATCGCGTACCCTGAAGAGAATGTCTTTCCCTGCCCTTGACAGATATTATAAGAAACCCAAAAACAGTTGAATTCTCAGGGGCTCTCGTGGCCTAGATAAGGTGTCCGCCTCTCATTAAAAGGTCCCAGGTTCGAATCTAGAAAGTGACGGAAAAATTCCCTTCTCTAAAAGTGTCTCCTTTCACCTCCTTTCCTGCTCTCTAGCAATGTTCTGTTGTCTGCTTTCATTT
>NW_004797287.1:2351444-2352980 GCF_000002075.1 Aplysia californica | reverse complement strand
ACACACACAAAAAAAACGAAAAAAAACCCCAACCCACAACAAAAGTTGATTTCTCGAAATCGCAGTGAATAAGAAAAAGCCGTTTTGTCAGAGTACGCGGCTGGTAGTAAGGGAAGTAACCTGGCGTCCAGAGACCCATTGGGAGACCATCAAGGGAGACAACACAGCCGCCCGGAGCCAGCAACTGCACGCAGTGGCGAGGCAAGACAGATCTTTACGCGAAAGTGTCGCGCACTTATTCTTTAACACTGCTGGAAACGATAGTTTGAATCACTACGTCTTTTCGGGGCCTTTTCACAAGTGCTTTCACAATGAAACAGTTTTATAAACCTCTGCTATGGGCAAGCCCTGATTTTGGGAAAAGGGGATCTCTCAGAAGTTGAGTGAAACGGTTAAGTTAATGGCATCGTAATGTTTATGCCGCGGTGCTCAAAATTCCACTGGCCCTGCAGTGTCTTACGAGGGGGCAACATTTAAGATCTAGAGCTAAGGTATAGAAACTTTTAACCGACAAGGGTGAGGTATAGAAACATTTAACTGACAAGGCTGGGCTGAAGCCCAACATACGCACTGCATTTGTACCTGGTGACCTAGCCTTGATCGCATTTCTGAATGCGCCCAAACATTTCTTTTTATTGGGACGACGGATCGTCTGCTTGCAGTCCTGGCGCCAACCCGTGAAACATTTATGAGCGCGGAACAACATACAGGGATTTGCAGATCTGACGACCGTTAATCTCCCACTGCTCCCCCTCCCAATCCCCCCAAATCATTTTTTAAAATTCCCGGACTCACATAACCAGCCATTTCCTTTTCAGGTTAAAAAAGAAATACATAAAAAGGAAGTAGGGAAAAGTAAATCTGACCCCCCTAGGATAAGTTGATAGCTTCTTTGCGCATGTAACGTTCTGTAGTTGTATACGCTTTATGGCCCCGTTGACACAACATAGAGAGGCTCTCGTGGCTTAGAGGTTAAGGTGTCCGCCTCTCATTCAAAGGTCCGGGTTTCGAATTCGGGTAGAGTCCCAAAAAATTTCTTCTCTAAAAGTGTCTCCTTTCACCTCCTCTCCTGCTCTCTAACAATGTTCTGTCGTCTGCTTTTGTCTCCACCTTCTGCCCGCATCGCCATCACCTCCTTTGCCCCCTCCTTTAGGCTCCTGACTCTTTCTGCAGTCTTTGTACTGCTACTTCTTGGCTCCATCTTTATGCTGTCTTTCAGCCGCACCCCTGATCTTCTGGTAGGAAAGATCTACACCTGGCCTTCTCGGGGAAGGGCGAAAAATCTCGGATGTCCCGTGAGCAAGTTGCTCACGCTAAAGTTCCCATGCTGGTCTAAGATCGATAAGAGTAGGCTTCGGCCGCCATCCGCGCAAAATTCGAAATTTCCTACCAACTTAAAATGTTTTTAATGTGTCCCATGCACTCATATGACCTGCAACAGACATCGGCGATCATGGTTCTCCATTCATTCCTTTCCTCCGATGCCTTTATAAAAGCAAAGTTTCCCTGATCTTTCCCTGTTACCCATTTGTTTAG
>NW_004797287.1:2347398-2349605 GCF_000002075.1 Aplysia californica | reverse complement strand
TCTCTCTCTCTCTTTCCCTCCCTCCCCCTCCTGTTTTCTCCCACCGTCCCTCCACTCCCAGAGTAGGTCAAGACAAAAAGATAAGGAACAGAAGGTTGACTGAGGACAGTAAGTCTGACAGCCTGGAGGGCCCTCAAGTACCAGGGATTAGGAGCTGAGAGCTAATGGAAGGCCGATACACGGACTGGAAGTCGCCTGTCACTGAGGAAGGGGTTGGATGGTACAGCTTTCTTGTTTTGTTAGTTTAAACGTTTTTATTCAATGGTACTGCTTTCCGTTTTGTTGTTAGTTTCAATGTTTATATTCAATGGTACAGCTTTTTTTCTCACTATTTTAAATGTTTAATACAATGAGGTAGCGTATTAAAGTTTTGATAAAGCCCACGTGGGACGCTCACTATTAAAAACAACCTGGAAACGACAAATGCAGTTTTGGGGATACCTGAATAGACATACATATTATCTGAAACATCTAGCTCTCACTGTCAATGTCGAAGACAAACGAGATAGGCTCAGAGCAACCTACTTAGGGAACCTAAACAGATGAGTAACGGGGGAAAGATCAGGGAAACGTAGCTTTTTTAAAGAATATCCGAGCAAATGAATGAATGGAGAACCATGATCGCCGATGTCTGCCGCAGATCTGACCCTGGATGAATGAGTGATGACTTTACTTCGCCTTCGAAATTAAGGTTCAAAATTTCGGCCCGTTCGGGCTTCATAATGAACATCCACACCCTGATCATCATCATCATCATCATCATCATCATCATCATCATCATCATCATCATCATTATCATCATCATCATCATCATCATCATCATCATCAGGCAGTTCGAATGGAGTTATTTGGACGAGTGGAGGTGCCGCTAAGCATATTGACAATGGAGCCGAAAAGAGCCTCGGTCTGGCTCGAAGATTTCTTCGTGGAGTCTACCAGGCCCATTAAGGAAATAAACAAAATCATCATCATCATCATTAAATTCTTTATCATCAGTTGCAAAAGCACCAAACAAGGCAATAGATCTGAAAGGTACGACTGATAAACAATTGAAAACATATTTTTTAAAAATAATCAGCTTTTAGTTGGTGGTAGCCAGGAAGTGCCACGGGTATCTACGATGTCAAACTTTCGGAAAGTCCTTCGTCCTGTCGGTCTCCGATGACTGGCGCTGTCCGTAAACTTGTCAGCTACTTTTGGTTTCCAGAGAAATCTTCGTGTCAAGAGGATTCAAAGCGGTCCGTTCCCATATTTGTCAGGATTACCATAAAAGTTTGGACACTTTGAGGACGGAGGAGAGATAATTGTCGGAGAGGAATTTGTAAACATGATAAGAGGAAGACGAGACAGGCAGAGAAATGAAGAAGTAAGAGCAGCTATCGGCACTGAGTCCTGCCTGCGTTACATAGGAAGACAGAGAATAAAGTGGTTTGGCAACCTGATACGACGTATGCCACCTTTCCAGCCAGCCAGCCTCGAGAGCCTACAACTCCAAGCACTCAGGGTATAAAGGAAGAGGAAGGCCACGCAAAAGGTGGATTGAGGGTGTCAAGGAAACCCTGGTAAATCCTAATATCTCAACTGAAAGAGCTGTGGAGTAGGTATTTTTTCCCATACCGGGCATGTTTGTAACCGCCATTTCCTCATAAAGTCAATATTTTTTTTTTTTTTACCGTCCGTTTTCTCAAAACGCGACTTTTCTCTATACTTTTTTGAATGACTCCACCATTTTTCATCTAAACTTCATGAAATTTTCACAGAATGAAGAGAAGATGTTACTAAAATTCAGTCTTTTGAATATATGATATTTGGAATAGTTTTTTGTTGGTGGTGTCTTGAGTGTGAATTTTCACGAATTTTTTGCAAACTTGAATGGTACCTCACAAAAAAAATTCATTAAAATTTTTTAAATTCTTTTAGGAAAAAAAACAACAGACAAATTTTTAGATTTAATGTTTGTTAACACGCATGCAAAAAAACCCCAATCAATTTCCATGAGCAGTAAGTGTGGTATTCATTACGTAAGACATGTCAACATAATCCAATATGGCCGCCCTATTCATGGAAACGAAACTTTTTCTCAAATTTGATTGCGTTTTTTTAGACTCCTTACTATGTTTGTTATATGTGTGAAGTTTGGTAAAATACGGTCCAGTAATAAGCGAGACAGCCTTCAGGTGTAGCTCCCACCCCCCACCCCCTCACCC
>NW_004797287.1:2343826-2346367 GCF_000002075.1 Aplysia californica | reverse complement strand
AAAGGGCCGATCGCACGACTCGGTCGCTTTAAACTGAAAGTTTGTTTTTGAGGCAACCGAGTCGGGCGATCGGCCCACCGTAATGGGCACCCTGCATTATACAACTCACAGAACACGTTCATAGTTGGACTGCACAGTCTTAAGTTTACCTTTTGTTAACGCCGCTTGCCAAACAGAAGAAAGAAACCATTATTCTGGTGAGAAGTGCCCAAAAAAAACAGTTCAAATTTTTTTTTAAAAGCAGAAATACAACTCGAGCAGGGTAGAAGTCCACATGTTTATTTCCGCTAAAGTCTCGTCGTTCTCAATATTAGTCTTTTTCAAACAAATCCTTTGTCAGGCCCAAACAGAATCTAGGCTGAGAGGGATACAACGTGACGGCAGAAATATACGATAATAATGATAACAATAATAATATATGCTCGATAAAAATTCTCCCATCCCGGGTATCGAACTCAGGATTTTGCGTGCGGTGCTGATGCACCTAAACGCTACACCACATACATACTGAAGCTCCGAATCTAAAATCTCTCTTGTGTTGTAAAATATTTATAAGTTGTTTCCAGTAAAGTGCCATTTTTTAAGCATTTAATTTTTTCTACAAAGTGAGAAGACAGACGTAATACAAACGCCACAAACTCTCTGCCCTTTTCCCGTAATAAAAGCTGTCTACTTAACCCCGCCGCTGATTGAGTCATTTAAAGATCAAGGGCGGTGTTCTATCACCCTGATTGATTTACGCTCTCTATCCGCACAGGGCCAGGGTAGTTGGCGGGTCTTTGGCTGATTGCAGAGCCCTGAGGTGTCGATGGTTTCTTTGAGCTTTAGAGCAGGTAGCGACATTACCCTTCGATTAGGAACATAAAATACGGGGATCCCCGGTCGTTGTCTAGCGCGGTGCAGTGACGACAAACGATACCCTCCCTCGTCTCGATCAATCACTGATGTATTGTTGAAGTTGGAAGCGACACACGAACACATATTGCGCAGTTAATGGCCTATACTGACCACCTTCCCTGCTAAAAGGCGCTACATAATTGCAATTTATTATTATTATCTTTACTATAAAATGTGCAAGACGTTAAGGTTAACTACTTTTCCCACATAATCTTGCCCCCGTCTCATTTAGCGTGCAACATTATAAACAATTTCTTACGCGTTAATGTATGTAATAATTCTTGTTAAATATAGTGGAGCGTTTGTTAATATGTAAGTGATAATTCTTGTTAAACATAATGGGGCGTATTTAAGGACTGCACCTAATCTATATAATATTATATTTGTGAGAGTGTGTCACTTTAGTCGCCTAAAACTCCCGAACCACTTTACTTTCGAATTTGAAAAAAATTAACGGTGATTCAGAATCATCTATAGGGTGCACAGTTATATTAAGGAGTCTGAAGTGACTGTCGTTGAATTATACATTTTTCATTAGTTTCGTTTAGAACTAGATCTAGATCGAATCTTGGGAAAGTCCACCTTTTAAGATGCCATTGTATACAAGTGAGGCTTCCGTTCACAAGCAGTACGCACTGGTTCCAAAATGACTTGATGATCAATTTTTTTGAGTCCGTTCATTGAACGGATATCCAGTAATTTACTATATTTAAGAACGTCATTCCCGACTAGTTATAGATCGCCATTTCGAACACGTGTTGCTTGGCTCTGGAAGAAGGCGAAGAAGGAAGATAGGATTTAGGAAAGAGAAAATAGACTCCCAAATAAAAATTATCATCAAATAAAACAATTATAACCAGTACCAAAGACATTCGTGTTTGTTGTGACAATATTGTATAGACGTTGCACTGCACTCACGCCTCATACTGCTGGTGTGTACACATTCTATTGGCAACGCTCTCTCATCCAAGGCTACCAGAGGAAAGGGAGGGGGGTAGAATCCAAACAGCTTTCACCGCAAGTAAAATACTGCAAAGTGTGTGCAATAAATCTGGCAACAACAACAAAAACAACTCAAAAACCAAACAAAAACCAAACAAAAAAAACAACCATTAAAAAAGAAAAAACAAAAAGAAAACAAACTGATAATAAATTATTTAACAAACATAAACACAAAACAAACAAATTTAAAAACCAACATACACCCCCCTCCCTCCTTTAAAATTGGGGAGGGGGGAGGGGGGGATCTGAACAGCTTGAATTATGATGATTAACTGCGTTAACTTCAACAACAGACGAAGAGGAGAAAAAAAGGGGGGGACCAAATTTCAGGAAAGAAAATTAACGTTTATTTTATTGGGGTTTTTTTCGGGGGGAGGGGGGGTTGGGGGAGGGTTGTTCTTTCCAACCAGCCCACGTGCAGAGTGAGGTAACAATGACACGACCGTGGCACAGGTGTGAGCTGTCTGGGGCATGTACGTAGTGAGCTGTCTGGGGCATGTACGTAGTGAGCTGTCTGGGGCATGTACGTAGTGAGCTGTCTGGGGCATGTACGTAGTGAGCTGTCTGGGGCATGTACGTAGTGAGCTGTCTGGGGCATGTACGTAGTGAGCTGTCTGGGGCATGTACGTAGTGAGCTGTCAG
>NW_004797287.1:2340112-2343134 GCF_000002075.1 Aplysia californica | reverse complement strand
AACACACACACACACACACACACACACACACACAAACACACACTCACAAACACACACACGCTCGTCAAAACAGCATTTTCAGTCCGGTGGCCAAATTTTATCAGGGTTTTTTCTTAGAACCACTATTGCTTTTGTCCTTTAGAGAACAATAAATGTATGTGTGAATTCTATTGCAGAATGTTAACAAAAGACAAGAAAAAAAGTAAATTTGCAGTTTTCAAGGAATCTCAATCTTTGGAAGTCACCAAAGTTCGGCGGCCATTCTGTGTCTAGTTTGATCTCACCTGCCTTCCAAACCCCACCTCTTTCAAATGCATACATCTCGAATTCTATTCAAGACACAAGGATATTTTTTTTAAAAATCAAACCAAGGTAAATAAACATGCTTTAAGATTTTATTAATAACCTAATTTCCCCAAAGATTGACGAGCGCTTGATTCCTCCCCAACATGACACATTTCCAGACGGA
Organism: Aplysia californica; assembly: GCF_000002075.1. Classification (NCBI taxonomy): domain Eukaryota; kingdom Metazoa; phylum Mollusca; class Gastropoda; order Aplysiida; family Aplysiidae; genus Aplysia; species Aplysia californica. The sequence goes on along the minus strand of NW_004797287.1, from coordinate 2,342,665 downwards.
AAAGATTCCATCGTCTCGGGTTGGGACTCAAAATTTCGTGCGATGTCTTCGTTCGTGGCAAATCAGCTGAATGTGGAAATGACATTAGATCTAGCTCTTACAAATGGTGTTCACAAGAAAACTTTCGCAAACTATGCGCTTACTTGCCATAATGTGGAGTGTAGAGCGTTCCTTATATCTGTCTGTTTGTTCATTTGTCTCTGTCTGTCTATCTGTCTGCTCGTTGTGTCTGTCTGTCTGTCTGTCTGGCAAACTGGCTATCTCTCTTTCTGTCTCTCTGTCTCTCTTTCTCTCTTTCTATCTCTTTTTCTTGTTCTCTCTCTCTCTTTCCTTCTCTCTCTCTCTCTTGCTCTCTCTCTCTTCTCTCTGTGTTTGTCTGTCTGTCTGTCTGTCTGTCTGTCTGTATGTCTTTCTGTCTGTCTGTCTGTCTGTCTGTCTGTCTCTTTCTTTCTCTCTCTCTCTCCCTTTCTCTGTCTCTAAACTTCGACTTATCTTAAAATGCACATCCAAACTCTCACACTCACGCACAGGTCAACACTTACAGCTCAAAGCGCTCACTCAGCAGCCAAACGTAACCGACTCTCAGCTGCTCGCAATACCAACTGCACGAGCCCGCTTGCCGCTGGATCAAAGGCAGTTTTTCCTAAAACAATCCGGCAACAAAAGACTCCCGTCAAGTCAACAGAAGGCTGTCAGAAAATGCCACGTCCCCAATAATAACCCGGAAAGGGTTTGATATTTTGCTCTACTTTCCCCTCATTGACATGTTAACTTCCACAGACGTGGGAAAAGGGACAGAAGGGGCAGTACTCATAAAGAGACAGTATTAATAAGGCATCCCCTTCTTTGTGTTTTTCTTTTAAAAAACGCAAGACTAAAAGATACTGCCTTTTTTGTACCATCTAGCAGTACTTCTTTCATTCCAAGACAAACACTGACTACTGACTTGGGCGAAAAAAATCCAACCTGTTCATGATAAGGAAACGTTATGAGTACATAACATGATGGGACTTTTTGGTGGTTTTTTATTCAATGAAATATAAGAGTGTCCAGTACTAGCTCTTTCTAACCTTGCGTTTCACTCTGGTGCTTTGTTGGAGCGTACATGCAACCCCCTGCTATCCAATATGTGGAATATTGAGACAGCTCGTGTAAGTAATGTGAGGACGAAATCCATCTACGCCACAGCAACTGGAGTGGCTTCAGTAGCCTAGTGGTCAGCCTACCATCAATTGTCCTTGGGAAGGGGACACTTTACACGAATGTCAAATTTGGCTCGATCCTTTAGGAGATGGACGTTACACTTGGGGGTCATCCTATTACATAATCCTAATAGTGTCAATAGGGCCGTTAAACCTTATACCATTTCACATTTCGTATTTCCCAGTGTCCGGTGACGACAGTCTCCTCTCTGTCTGTGACCCAGTTCTACGGTTACCTACTCACTCACCCTCTCACACGTGCCCACAGCCGACACCGTCATCTCACGTGCACGAGCTAGGAGCAGACGACAGTCATCTGGCCCAGAGGTAAACAAATCCCGCCCTCGCACCGGGTGCCCGGACACAATGACATGGGAGTACAAATGTAGGGAATCACCGGCTCGCTACCCGAGAAGTCCATCATTCCGTCTGCTCAGTACCTTTTTTTAATCCCTTGCCCATTTATATGAGATTTACACCATCTGATTAGTAGAAAAATGGGCGTATGATAGTGTCCAATAGTGTATTACGTGCATACTTATTATGACAAGTAACTGTTACAGATAGAGATTCCAGGATTGTATAAGTCATTGATCAGAGGGCAATGATGAGTTTAGAAAAAATGGTGGTGATGAGTGATGATGTGGGATTGCATTTTTAGTAATGTTAGGGTTAGTCCTATCTTTCTCTGCTCCAATGAGTCACGAGGGACGTGGGCACCCTCTATCCCGTTCCCTACTGGAACCATCTTTACGGTTACCGTCAAGTTCTGAAATGGTGGGCAGAGTCTCTGTTAAGGTGACAGTTTTAGTGTACCTGCTCAGTACCTGCTAGTTTTGGAGAAATTTGACGTCAAACATTTTGAGTTTCACATCATGTCAAGCTTTTTCGAGTGCAATTCTCTGAATGTCTCGATACCGATTCCGAAAAATATTAAGATTTTGATAGAACAGATAAAAACATTTGGTTTCTTACCTCATGGTCTTGGTAACTTAAACGGCCGAAAATGTCAGATAGAATTTTGTAATTCTAAGGTAACGAATTGGCTACTACTCAGATTAATTGGTCTCGCTATAGAACAGGCACGGGCAAACTACAGCCTGCTGGACATATCCGGCCAAAGGGCAATGTTAGTGTGTCCGGTGAGTTTACCAAGTGATTCATTATGAATGTGGCCGGGCTGTGAGTTGATAGGAAACAAAGTATTTAAAAAAACAAACAAACAAACAAACGACTAAAAACAATAGTTTCCGGCCCATCTAACAGCATTAGATCGGGGATGGGTGTGTTGGTTTGTTTGTTTGTTTGTTTGTTTGTTTGCGTGTTTGTTTGAAAGGGGGGGGGGGGTCTC
>NW_004797287.1:2337286-2338884 GCF_000002075.1 Aplysia californica | reverse complement strand
TATGTGTGTGCGTGTGTGTGTGTGTGTGTGTGTATGTGTGTGCGTGTGTGTGTGTGTGTTTGTGTGTGTGTGTGTGCGTGTTTGTGTGTCTCTGTGTGTCTCTGTGTGTCTCTGTGTGTCTCTGTGTGTCGTTGTGTTTGGGGAAATAGTTTCCCTCTTGGCAGACTCCCTTTGTTTCGCCTCTGGATGGGTTAGCCTAGAACCACATGCTGTCTATTGTTCTAATTTCTGCCAACGTAAGGGTGAACGATATGCTCCGACTCATTGCTTATTAAATACGATATTACGTTGTTTCTATAGCTCTACGAAACACATTTTGCTAATGACTTCGATGGAGAGTTATAGACAATGACAACGAGAGAAGCGTGACGAAAATAATCGTTGTTTTGCCTTGATGAGGTAGGCTTCCAGACTTCCCTTATTTTCAGTTTGGGCATTCACTGATAAAACAGTTAACCATCGTTTTGTTGCAGTGTGGCATAGTGCACTACGATTAGCCTCAAATATTATAACAAATACATCCCATGCTTTCAGTCCAGACATAATTCAATGAGTCTACAGACATAACGTTGACCTGTTTGAGTAAACTACAAGACCCTCAATGAATGTCTGTTTTACGGATGTTAAGTATTTGGCCTTTTGAATGCGCCCTTCATAATAACGAACATCTTGGTTTTAGCAGGAAATGGGTGCTGTTTGATAAGCAACTGGCGTCAGCAAATAATTGATGTGGGCAGTAAGTGAAAGGCAGAAGCGGATTTGAAAAGGGACGGGGTGGGGGGGATCAGAGATGATAGAAAAAAAAAACGATTTAGAATTGAAGGTTCATCATGTCGTTGATCCTGAGCAAGTTGCCTTGAAAAAATTTCCGAATCAGACAGGAAATATTATGGGATGGCCAGAGTTTAATCTGATTTTCAGACGGCCAAGAGAGAAAAAATACGTTCCTGCCAATTAATAAAAGAATCTGTCCACATTTCCCTAAATGTACACCTGTTACCCCTCGCATTTAATCCATTCAAATTGTAGGCTCAATTCAAAGCACAAAACACTACCACCCCAACCCCCCCCCCGTTACACCTGCTCGACAAATCAATACAACAATTACAGAGTCACAACCGTATCTGGAATGTCTGAAACCAACGTCTTCACTTAAGCTATACCCTAACATTTAGAAATAATAACATGGCACTATAAAAAAAAATTAATATCCAAGATCTGTGAAAAGCTGTCAGTGCTCCGTGGCCTATAATTGACCCCACAAATATTTTAACATATATTACGGATACCTCATTGAATGAGGATTTTGAGAGCTCCTACTTGTCATTAATATGCTTAAACTGAAACACCATCTGGAACACAGAACAGTTTCCGTTCAAAAACAAAACAAAACAACAACAGCATATGAGCTCAATGAAAGGCAAGCCGGCATCTGTGATGTACAGTTTAGTCTCTTCGCTGTTGCACTCAAGAGACCCCCGATCGATTCTCGTGTTGTTGGAATGAGTGGTATCTAGTATCTCTGCTAGTCTACTGGTACTTGCATTCCCCCACTCAGCCTCAGCTAGAGCAATAGGCAATGTCAAATCTCTCCCCCC
>NW_004797287.1:2326968-2335350 GCF_000002075.1 Aplysia californica | reverse complement strand
GCAAGGTGTTTTTGAATGTTGATACATGTTTGTTTGGATTTAGAATCTACTTAAAACTGAATGAAAATCGTCATCAGCAATAAACCTCTAGTCAACAGTTCAGTTAACAAAAATCTGACCGGCACCGCCGGTCTTGTCCAGTTAACAAACCGCCCCTGCCTGTAGGTAGGACAATGTCTACTTTTGGTGTAGATCAAGATTTCTGGAAACACCCGAAATCTAGGTTAGCCCGCTTATATCCTTAGATGCGACCAGTTGTGGTCCTTGACCTTAGAGTACTTGTGTGGCCGAGAGACAGACAGTTATGGCAGGCTAGTGGGTTCAGATTATGCACAAACATCTGCATCGTCTCTTTAACCGCATTTCGAAGGACTCCGAACGCTGATTAGAATTTGTTTGGGTTTTTTTCAAGACAAACGGAATAAATATGAACAAGCAAATGTCTAAATGGATAATTGGACTTACAAATAGACGCATAGACAGGTAGATAAACACACTCACACACAACATACACACACATACACACACACACATACACACACATACACACACATACACACACACAGAAACACACATACACACACGTACATACACCCACAGATATATACTCACACTCACTCACTCTCTCTCTCTCTCTGTCTCTCTCTGTCTCTCTCTGTCTCTCTGTCTCTGTCTGTCTGTCTGTCTGTCTGTCTGTCTGTCTGTCTGTCTGTCTGTCTCTCTCTCTCTCTCTCTCTCTCTCTCTCTCTCTCTCTCTCTCTTCTCTTCTCTTTTTGTCTCTCTCTTTTTCACTCAAACATATACACACAGACACTCCCACACATTACAAAACAAAACAAAAAAACACCCCCTCCTCCCCTCCAAAAAAAAAAGAAAAAAAGAACCAACAAAGCATCGAGTAATCAGGAAAGGAATCTTCTTCTTCTTGTCGTTCCAAGCAGCATGTAGTCCCGCCCCCTCCACTCCCTGTGGATTTGATCAGGGTACCGGGTATCCTTTCCTCTCTGTGGAACTGGGTCACACCGGGAGTGCCAGGGATGTTTAGACAAGTCCCCATTGTAGCTTTAGGATCTGTTTCACCTGGTGGCGTCGGTCGGTGGTCGAGTGGTTAGACAACCGTACCCTTAATCGTGGTGTAGCGGGTTCCGGGGTTTGAGACTCGGCTCGTCATACGCTGTCTTTGAAAAAAGGCAGTTTGAATGGGTTTTTTTTCCTTTTGGCTCCCTCGAGATCCTGATCTCATAGAAATAAAAAATGTTGATACGTTTAAGCGATTGCTCAAGGCTTATTTATTGAATTTTTAGTTATGATGTGTCAGTAAGTGCTGATATTATTATGTTTAGTCTTTTACTGCTGTCCTTTCGTGTATATAGTCAATGCATGGTTCTGAAAATTCTTCTCTATAATAGGGTTGAAATGGTTTTTCCTATTTCTGTGAAATATTTTCTGTTGTGTGAATAATTCTGTGATTGGTGTAAAGCGCCCATAGTTAATACTAGTATGGAAAAGAGCGCTATATAAAAGCAACCTATTATTATCAAAATTATACTGTGTAGCAACATAATTTCGCATTTTAAAATATTTTTATTCACCTACCTGTTTATTGTTCACGCGTGTTATATTAAAACAATGTATATTTTTTTCTTTTCATTAGTGTTTTGCTCATTAGTTTTTTGCTAGCATTAGTTGAAGGCTTTGGGAGATTCTCGGGGATGTGTGAAACGGCTGAACGTTACTGGAATATCCTGTGTAGGGTAGCGCGAAACTTGCCGCTCTGTCTGTAGTAAAAGAAGACGTTGACGCTGGCGTTGACAGAATCCAGAAGGTCGATGACGGCGAAGCAACACATGCAGATGTTCCCGTACTGGCCCCAGGGATCCCACCGCTTGTCCAACATCACGACAACCGCCATCACGTTGCTAGGCAACGAGCAGACCAAGAACACGTCGGTGATGGACAGGCACATTTTGATGACTGTCTTCTCTCTGGATGGGACGTTTGGTGGGCCAGATGTACGAACTCGATCCTCAGAATGGGGGGAGTGGTCATTAAGTGTGGTACTGACACGTGTACCAGGGCATCGGTGAGAAGTTATCCCCCCTGACCCACTGACAGCAGTTGGTCTGGAGCCCACAGGATACTCTTTCCCTGCCTCTGTGACTTCAGAATGATCATTAGTCATCAATATACCTTCCTTCATCCTGCCATCCATTTTTGACGATCGCATACTAAACTGGAGAGTTTCTACTCTCTGCTGAGCTGATCTCTCCAACGAGGTAAACTTTGCAAATTCCCCAGTAATCTTGTCAGTAGCTTCTTGTACCGAAAATGGTGCTCTGTTTATGTCAATGTCGGGTGTAGAAGACAAAGGATTGGTTGAAGCTGAACCATCCAAAGATAATATGTCTGTCAAACAGCGTGCATCATGACTATTGAACTTGGACAAGTCTTTTCTCCTCGAGGCATTTCGACTGAGACCAGCCAGCATGACCCCCGTAAACAGAACGACCAGCGTGAGGCTAGCCAAAGGTAGCACCACGTCGCTCACAGAGTTCACGATGTCCTCCATTAGGAAACGGTTGCTTGTCATCCTCAGAGCGACCTTTGTCCTGTTTGTAGCAGGGTCAAAGGTCGGCTGTAAGCTGTAGGCGAGGTAGATGGGAAGGTATCCGAGGTTGATGATGGCAACTATAGCGATGATACTGATGATGGTTCGTGTAGGAGTGAACTTTTCTTTCACCTGAGGAGAGATGATTGTAAGTAATAGTATTATCGCTTTTTTGCGTTTTGCCTTTGTGTCGATCATGATGTCTCAAGAGAGGTGCCAGTTTATAACTTACCGCGTTTGTGTTCTATCAGCGCGCTTCGATTTCTCGGTACAGTTTGCCAAATACTGTCAAAATGATACTTACGTATTAGTGTTGACAGGATTGGTTCAGCTACGATGTTCTTACACTGATTCTCTGGTACTTTAGGGCTTCCTGTTGACTCTCAGAACGTTTCTCTTGCTGGCACTAGTGTTCATAACCATCAACGTCTCCCAATTATCTCTCCAAGCAGCTCGAATCTCAGTTGACAGACAGATACTTGCCTCCCCCCCCCCCGCCCCCCGCCCGTCCTCCTCGACTACCACCAATGCCAGCGGAAGGAGTCAGTCGAGTAAATTACGAAGGATTTAGTATCATGAAGCAACGGAGATGACATAAAGTCTTTTAAGAAGAAATTTTATCTCTGTAGGTAAATTTCAAAATAAGAAGCCATTTGATCAGTTCTAACCAGTTCCTCCAAGAAAGGACAACATTTACCTTGAAGGGTGAACACACGCACACACAGCGCTCGGCACAGATGACCACAGTGATCCAGTCACTGACCCGAGTGACCACGACATGTGGGTAGGCCCCGGTAATGTACCACACGCCCAGTGGGTCAAAGGGGAGGGTGCGGAGGTCAAGGAGGTGAAGGCCGTGTATGACGCTACACCAGAGCAGAGTGAGCACACAGAGGAGGTCGGAGAGGGCCAGGCTGAACAGACTCACATTCACACTGTCCTGGAGATTGGAAAAACAACAGCTCTACTTTGTTTGCATTCGGTATGTCCACTTTGGCGATCATACGACCTTATGCAGTTGCAAGCGCCGTAAAACCTTACTAAAACAAACAAACGGTATGTGGACTACACGGTATTATGTTTTAGACGAAGAACAAATCCGAATACTGCAACTGAGAGCCGGTAGCCCAATAGACCAAAAGACATCGGATGTTGGCTGTTATGCAGAAAGTTCCCTACTGCTATCACTGAACTTATCATATTTAGTGTGGTGGAGACTGATAAATTAGAGAAACAATAAATAAAGAAAAGTATGATCTAAACTCTTTGCAACTGTGTAAAGAGAACGTTTTCTGAAAAGTGGTACCTATGATTTAACTTCTGAATTGCCCAATAGGACGACTGTTTGTGTGTGTGTGTATGTGGGGGGTGTGTGTGTGCGTGTGTGTGTGTGTGTGTGTGTGTGTGTGTGTGTGCTCGTTTGTGTGCTCGTGTGGGTGCATGTGCATGTTTGTGTGTGTGTGTGTGTGAGTGTGTGTGTGTGTGTGTGTGTGTGTGTGCGTGTGTGTTTTTGTGCTCGTGTGGGTGCATGTGCGTGTTTGTGTGTGTATGTGTGTGTGTGTGTGTGTGTGTGTGTGTGTGTGTGTGTGTGTACATGTGCGTGTTTGTGTGTTTGTGTGTGCACGTGTTCGCCCGCTTATACATTGCAGGTTTTGTGTTAATTATAATACTCCAACAAACGTTTTCTTCTATCCTATACACAGTGCGGCAGATGTACCTGAAACCCGCTCCTGGCGAAGACAGCCATGTTGATGACGTTGGTCACCAGACCTATCAGGCTGACGGTTCCGGCCAGGACCCCACTGACCACTACTTCAAAGTACCAGCGTGTGTCGTCACTGACGAACTGATGGGGGGTGTGAAAGGCGTCAGACTTATACATGGAGCCTCTGGAGCAGTTTTTGTCAATAGCAGTCCGATGATGATTTGATAATGAAGTTAAGTTTTCTGTAGTTGAAACGAAGTCTGAAGAATTAAACATTTCCATGACAAAATCTATTGTCAGAGTTCCGACGTTTTGAATTCAGTCTTTGTTGTGTTTTTTTAAAGACGGATGACGTAAAAACAGCAAAGAAAAAGAAAAGAAAAACCTCTTTCAAAGATAATTAATAAAAAATATGCGTAATAATTGTATTCATATAGAACATAGCCATGGCTTACGGTAAGTTTTATGAGCTTTACAACGGTTTTCATCCTCACCGCACCATGAACACTCAGAAACATTCTCGGCTTTCTATTGTTATATCTCGCCGGTCTTGTTTGTTAGTTTCACATTGACAAAGCAGATCAAAGTTGGCTAATCCAAGCTTTGAGCACCAAATCCGAACACATTCCTTTCAAAGGAACAACTCACAAAAACACCATGGGTAGAGAGTGGGTCTTTATGATGGTTCTTTCAAACATGTGTGTACAGGAGCGCAGACTGATGGATTAAGTTATAGCGTTGTGAATTTAAGTACAATCATCTGAAGAAGTAGTAGAACAAACTCCGACTATCGCGACAAAAATGAAAGTCTGTTAAGTGTTGGAGAAAAGGAAAATGTCCCCAAAGAGGGAAGAATAATAAAGTGGAATGATTCATTCAGTACATGACAGATCCATCAACAGCTGGTTCCCACTGGAAGACACGCTAAGACTGGATCAGCCTTCCAGAAGTCAAGTCTGTTATTGCCGAAGTATTGTAATAGCAGGACAACGTGCAAGCGAATACGTTTCCCTTAAATCATCGAAATAATTAGTACAGCAAAAAAAAAAAGGAAAAAAAAAGATTCTCTCTCCCCTCAAAAATTGATTATGGTGTCAATTTTGAAAGCAAACTGTCATGAGTTGACAACAAATAACATATCATGTTTACAACAGCGTAGAGAAATGTATAAGACCAATTCAAACACACATCAATCAGAGTCATTAACACTATAATGCGGCCTACTCACACTGAAAAATTAAAAGAAAAAGAGAACATGCCAAATCTCTGGAAAAAACAAAAGGAACTTGATGTTTTACAATCTGGGCTAAGGGCGGCCAAAAAGGAAACAGGATTGATTCAAGAACAATTTTTGTGTTGTCTTTCCAGTTGAGGTGAGCGTGTACTGTGTGTGGAAATCTGATTCTAGACGCCATGTTTAAAACCCTGATTGTTGTGTGTTCTTAAAGAAGGAAGACGAAGTCTTCAAACATGGACCGAAGTAATAACGTATCTTTCTAGAACAATTTCAAATAGTTTCTGCTGTTTGCCCATCTTTGTTTCTAAATGTTACCGGTCATGTTGGCCCAGTCGTTAACTTACAGCACACATCGACATACGAAGCGCAAACCAAGATGTTGGTTTACCTGTAAGAAAATGTTTTCTAGTCAATTAAACCACACTATGCATTCTCCTGATTGCAGCAGATATTTATTCAAATGAGGGACATTCTGAACAAAGAACTTTCTTATTAAAATAAGATGTTTTGTACACACTCACATGCACATGAATGCGTAAAGGTGAGCAAACAAGCGCGCATACAGAACTCATCACTCATATTATCATTATTCCCTCTGGGGTATTATACTCACACCCACCCCTGATTATTATAAAACTAGCAGAAATGTTTAATTGTTGTCCTTAAGTTCAGTAACAACACAGTCACTTTATAATGTGGACGCTGCACATTATATCATTCCCCTGCACCATTCCCCACACATTTCTCTCTTTTGACCAGGTCACCAGTTCAACCAGTGGGTGTCGAGCTTTACGAAACGAGGAAGTTGGATCCAAGTATCCGAATCCAGGTAATTTTAACTGAATTCTTTTCCAGTTTGGTGTCTTTACAAGTAATCCCCCTCCCTGACGGTGAGGTAAACGGCAGAAGTAAGTTCCAGAACCAATAGAAACTTACAAATTATGATAGTTCTTGGTTGCAACAAACATACCAGTTTTCAGACGCTCTGTGACAGTATGGCTTAGAAACGTATATACACCTAGTCTGGACCTTTACCTGCAGGTGCTGTCGGTCGACTCAGTACATTCTGACATATTACTTAGAGTAAGAGGGAAAAAGAAATAGCGAGAAAATTGCCGCCAAAGTTTGGTGACTTCCAAAGGTGTAATATCCTTGGAAACTGTCAATCTACCTAAATCAAAGTAGGAATGTCTTGTCAAATGGACATAAAAGGTGTTAAGCCCCCCCCCCCCCCCCCCAAAATATAACAAACAAACAAACAAGCAACAACAACAACAAAAATCCATTTGAACATTAACCAAAAACTCGAAAAAGTGTCCATTTTTTCGAAATGAATATTTTGACGAGCGCCTGGTTTTACCAGAATGCAACATACAGTATCTTCAGCGATAAGGTCCGCTGGAAGGTTTTGTTTCGTTGTTTGTCCCTACCCGTCGTTTGATGTGAACTCACGAGCGGCGTACTAGCTTCTCACCCTTGGTCTCAAGTCTTTTTCTTTTTTTTCTATATTTAATTTTACCTTCTTTCTTTTAAAAAAATTGTTTTTACATTTATTTTTACCTTCTTTCTTTAAAAAAAATTTTTCTACATTTAATTTTACCTTCTTTCTTTTTTTTTTCCTTTTTTCTACATTTTACTTTCTTTCATCTTTTTATGTTTTTCTATATTTAATTTTACTCTCGTTCATTTGCCCCCTTTCTTCTACATTTTATTTTCATTTAATTGTGCTTTTCTTTTTCCTCCTTTATGTCCCCGCTACATCCTGCACGGTTGTGAACAGGTCACGAGGTACATTCTATCAGAAGCCCTTTCTCTCCCACCTCTCTCCTCCTCTTCCTTTTTCTGTGGCCTCTCATGCTCCCCGCTCGCCACATCCTCTTTCTCCTCTCCCTCCCAAGTACCTTAGATCCTACAAGCTTGCATACCACTCGGACACGCCCACTCTGCCACGCCCATCACCAGCGCACATATTGATGACGTCACGTACATCAGTGAAACTACAGATTAGCGATATACCTCTGTTGGAAAAAAAAAGAAAACTTTCAAACCCCGAGCGAATCTCAATAAGTACTTAGATCGTTGGGCGAGAGAGGGTGTGATGTTTTACACGTCTAGGCCAACTAGGCTAAATCAGCAATTAACTTAAGCAAGCCACGCTTTGTATCAATACGGAGTTAAAAGGAAAAGAGGGGTGAACTGAGTGCGATTGGCTTGCATGTAGGTCCCCTGTCTTTCTTTCAAGTAGAGGCCAATTCTACGCTAGCTTACAATAAACTGTATTTCTCAAGGGGGGTGTTTAGAGGGTGCTTTTGCTGGCTCCAGTTTTCCATGTCCGTGTTTTCTTTCTTTGTATTGGTTTTTATTATCTTTAAAAAAAGAAAAGGCACCTTTTGAAGAACCATTTTATTATTACGTTCCCCATGAGCAAGTTCGCCTGGTTATCTGAAGGCCCTATCCAAAAACTCAAGTCAAAGTCTCCACCGCTTCATGTTAGCAGTATGTAAAACAAAGAAAATTGTCTTCCTATGGTACTTGTTCTGTGCATCATCCCCCACTCCCCACCACCGCCACATTTCAAATGCAAAAATCAACAAAACACATAAACCAAAAAATAAAAAAATAACAGCTACAATAACAAAAACAGTAACGATAACAATAATTTAGAAAACTGAAAGAAACAAAACAAGTTTTTAAAAACAAAAAAACAAGTAATAAAAACTAGCTAACTAACAAAAAATCCAAAAAATGCTCTCGAAAAAACCCAGCAACAAACAAACAAATAAAAATCAGTAAGGAACACCTATATCACATTAACCCCGCCCCCCACCCCCA
>NW_004797287.1:2324103-2326728 GCF_000002075.1 Aplysia californica | reverse complement strand
AATAAAACACCAAATTAGAACTAAACAACAACACAATAAAACACCAAATTAGAACTAGACAAGAACACAATAAAACACCAAATTAGAAGTAAACAACAACACAATAAAACACCAAATTAGAACTAGACAACAACACAATAAAACACCAAATTAGAAGTAAACAACAACACAATAAAACAACAAATTAGAACTAGACAAGAACACAATAAAACACCAAATTAGAACTAAACAAGAACCCACTTTAAAAAACCCGACAAGTCTCGCCAAGATAAACTCGCTGCCAGTTAGATCTAACAACAAAAACAGACTACAGAGTACTTTCCCTCTCCCCACCTCCCCCTCCCCCTCCCCCCTCCCTCAACCACCCTCACTTTCACTTTAGAAATGTGAGACAGGAAAGAGAAATCAACGAATCCGAAACTATTCAAATTGCCTGCTTTGATGTGGAGTCTCGACTAAAGACATTCCCCGAGTGCCTGCCTGGCTCGGCCGCTGGCTGAGAAATGCTACAAACGTAGATTGGGATTTTCTTTTTGACTAAGTGAGACAAACGGCGCGAGGAAATAATAGGTGTCACGACGCGGTGGAATCAGGCGCTCGTCCAGAATTTTTTGAGACATGTGTAGCTAGTCATATCATCAGAAACCTTTAATATTCATTTACCTTTCTTTTAGTGAAAATAAATACCCTACTATCTTGAATAGAAGTCGAGGAAATCAGGATTGAAGTAGGTGCGGTTGCTTGCCTTCGGTGGTAAAATTTGCGAGAAAATGGTTGCCAAAGTTTGGTTATTTACCTAGCCTGAGAGTCCCTGGAAACTGACAATTTACACATTAGTGTTCCTTTAATCAACGTTTTTCCCGAAAAAAATCCACATGCAAATGGATTCAAAGTTCACATTAAATGTGTAGAGCCCCCCCCCCCCCACAATTTTGATAAAAATTGCCAAATCACCGGAAAATGCCAGTTTCTTCCATTTCCTTATTTTGACGAGCGCCTGATTTCACCACGATGCCTCACATACAGTAAAAAGGGCCATAAGGTATCCAGTCAGGAGAAATGACAAAAATAGCTGCGACGTGAGTTGAATTTTACACCTCATTTAGCACGATAAGGTCAGTTCAGTTGGAACATTTTGGGGGTTATTTGATCAAGAGGTCACGCACTTCTCAATAATACTTGAGACCCTGACTTGATTTAATTTCAAAATTTTGGCGGCAAATTTGGAACTTTTGAAACTTTTGAAACTTTTTTTTTTCTCTCATCCTAAAATAATTAATGATGGCCAATAGTCACCCCAGAAAGAGACTAGCTGAACAAGAGTACAAGAAAGATATTATAATAAGCTGTACTAACGATGTTAAGAGAAGACTATTCGCCTTTGCTCCAAAACAGTTCTTTTTCAGCTGCCTCCAACTACCAGCATAAAATCTGCCCTGTTTTCAGATGGCACTCACTGCAGTGAGTTAAGAAGACGGAGACAAAGTTAAATCAGTTGATATTGTTGTACAACATGCGTCCTGTCAGGAATTTGAACGTAATGAAAATAATACATAAATATGTGCATACGGAAACAAGCATTAATGTTTTTCATGGTAAATATTATAGTTTAAAAATATGTTACCTGAAAAGGAAACGCAGGAACATATTAAATAAGTGATGACAAGAAAAGAAGGATGGGAATTATTGGCTGTAAATGTGCACGGTTTCTGTTGTAAACTGCCACTAAAAAGATATCAGGAATTGTTTATCAATGTCACGCAAAACCCACTAAATGAAACTGCCTGAAATAAACAAAACCAAACGTTTAATATTGTAGGAAAGTCATAAACAAGAACATGGATATAGAAAGAGAGTTCTAAAAAAATTGTTAGCATATACTCTTAATTTGTCTATTCTTCTGTCGGACAAAGCAAACTTGGCTCATTGTCGCTCGAATCCCTTTTTTATCATAATTTTTATGTTCTTTATTAAGTTGCTGTTGTTGTTATTGTTGTTGTTGTTGCAGCTGCTGCTGCTGCTACTGCTGTTGTAGTTGTTGTTTTGTTGTTGTTGTTGTTGTTGTTGTTTTTAAAATGTATTTTAGTTGTGTGTTTCCAGAAGAATAGTTAAGATCGAGAGTATAAATGGCGACTAAAATCAAGACCGAAATTCCTTTCCGAGCTACTGAATTTGTAATCCGTGCACGAAGCAACATTAAAGGGAGACACCTGACCGTGCTCACTTCGCGAAGAAACGAAACGCACACGTGAGGTCGTTGGTGAGTGCCACAACCGTCTATCTCAGTGTCGGGTCAAAGGATTACGACCTGGCACTGGCGTCTCTGTGAAATTCTGCAGGGTGAGTTGGTGAGTTAGTGAGTAAATGTAACAGTGGGAGAGTGGGGGGACCACCGAGGTTGATTGAGGGCGAGTTAGAGAGAGGGGGGGGGGACAGAGAGAGGGAAAGAGGGGGAGAGAGGGAGAGAGATTGATAGAGAGAGAGTTGGAGGAGAGAGATTAAGAGAGAGAGAGAGAGAGAGAAAGTGAGAGAAGAGGGAGAGACAGAGAGAGACAGAGACATGGACCGAAATACATACATACATACATACATACATACATACATACATACATACATACATACATA